>NW_027439215.1:0-300000 GCF_964188355.1 Buteo buteo
TCCGGCTCCTTGTCCCACAAGGAAGGTGCCAGCCCTGAAAGCTCGTGCTGCTCTTCACTGTCCCCGTGCAGCCTATGCACAGGCACAACAGCACTGGGGATCTGTGCTTGCCCAGGATCGGTACACCTCACGGTGTTCATTGTCAGCAGAGCCTCTCTCCGAAAAGGCAAACGTCCGGCTCCTTGTCCCACAAGGAAGGTGCCAGCCCTGAAAGCTCGTGCTGCTCTTCACTGTCCCCGTGCAGCCTATGCACAGGCACAACAGCATTGGGGATCTGTGCTTGCCCAGGATCTGTACACCTCTCGGTGTCCGTTCTCGGTATAGCATTTTTCTGAAAAGGCAAACGTCCGGCTCCTAGTCCCACAAGGAAGGTGCCAGCCCTGAAAGCTCGTGCTGCTCTTCACTGTCCCCGTGCAGCCTATGCACAGGCACAACAGCACTGGGGATCTGTGCTTGCCCAGGATCGGTACACCTCACGGTGTTCATTGTCAGCAGAGCCTCTTTCCGAAAAGGCAAACGTCCGGCTCCTTGTCCCACAAGGAAGGTGCCAGCCCTGAAAGCTCGTGCTGCTCTTCACTGTCCCCGTGCAGCCTATGCACAGGCACAACAGCACTGGGGATCTGTGCTTGCCCAGGATCGGTACACCTCACGGTGTTCATTGTCAGCAGAGCCTCTCTCCGAAAAGGCAAACGTCCTGCTCCTTGTCCCACAAGGAAGGTGCCAGCCCTGAAAGCTCTTGCTGCTCTTCACTGTCCCCGTGCAGCCTATGCACAGGCACAACAGCATTGGGGATCTGTGCTTGCCCAGGATCTGTACACCTCTCGGTGTCCCTTCTCGGTATAGCATTTTTCTGAAAAGGCAAACGTCCGGCTCCTAGTCCCACAAGGAAGGTGCCAGCCCTGAAAGCTCGTGCTGCTCTTCACTGTCCCCGTGCAGCCTATGCACAGGCACAACAGAACTGGGGATCTGTGCTTGCCCAGGATCGGTACACCTCACGGTGTTCATTGTCAGCAGAGCCTCTTTCCGAAAATGCAAACGTCCGGCTCCTTGTCCCACAAGGAAGGTGCCAGCCCTGAAAGCTCTTGCTGCTCTTCACTGTCCCCGTGCAGCCTATGCACAGGCACAACAGCATTGGGGATCTGTGCTTGCCCAGGATCGGTACACCTCTCGGTGTCCGTTCTCTGCATAGCATTTTTCTGAAAAGGCAAACGTCCGGCTCCTTGTGCCACAAGGAAGGTGCCAGCCCTGAAAGCTCGTGCTGCTCTTCACTGTCCCCGTGCAGCCTATGCACAGGCACAACAGCACTGGGGATCTGTGCTTGCCCAGGAACGGAACACCTCACGGTGTTCGTTCTCGGCAGAGGCTCTTCCGAAAAGGCAAACGTCCGGCTCCTTGTCCCACAAGGAAGGTGCCAGCCCTGAAAGCTCGTGCTGCTCTTCACTGTCCCCGTGCAGCCTATGCACAGGCACAACAGCATTGGGGATCTGTGCTTGCCCAGGATCGGTACACCTCTCGGTGTCCGTTCTCGGTATAGCATTTTTCTGAAAAGGCAAACGTCCGGCTCCTTGTCCCACAAGGAAGGTGCCAGCCCTGAAAGCTCGTGCTGCTCTTCACTGTCCCCGTGCAGCCTATGCACAGGCACAACAGCATTGGGGATCTGTGCCTTCCCAGGATCGGTACACCTCACGGTGTTCGTTCTCCGGAGAGCCTCTTTCCGAAAATGCAAACGTCCGGCTCCTTGTCCCACAAGGAAGGTGCCAGCCCTGAAAGCTCGTGCTGCTCTTCACTGTCCCCGTGCAGCCTATGCACAGGCACAACAGCATTGGGGATCTGTGCTTGCCCAGGATCTGTACACCTCTCGGTGTCCGTTCTCGGTATAGCATTTTTCTGAAAAGGCAAACGTCCGGCTCCTAGTCCCACAAGGAAGGTGCCAGCCCTGAAAGCTCGTGCTGCTCTTCACTGTCCCCGTGCAGCCTATGCACAGGCACAACAGCTCTGGGGATCTGTGCTTGCCCAGGATCGGTACACCTCACGGTGTTCATTGTCAGCAGAGCCTCTTTCCGAAAAGGCAAACGTCCGGCTCCTTGTCCCACAAGGAAGGTGCCAGCCCTGAAAGCTCTTGCTGCTCTTCACCGTCCCTTGGCACCCTACCTACAGGCACAACAGCACTGGGGATCTGTGCTTTCCCAGACACGGAACATCTCACGGCGCTCAGCCTCGGCAAGCCTCTTTCTGTAAAGGCAAACGGTCGGATCCTTCTCCCACGAGGAAGGGCCCAGCCCTGAAAGCTCTTGCTGCTCTTCACCGTCCCTTGGCACCCTACCTACAGGCACAACAGCACTGGGGATTTGTGCTTTCCCAGAGACGGAACATCTCACGGCGCTCAGCCTCGGCAGAGCCTCTTTCTGAAAAGGCGAACGGTCGGATCCTTCTCCCACGAGGAAGGGCCCATCCCTGAAAGCTCTTGCTGCTCTTCACCGTCCCTTGGCACCCTACCTACAGGCACAACAGCACTGGGGATCTGTGCTTTCCCAGACACGGAACATCTCACGGCGCTCAGCCTCGGCAAGTCTCTTTCTGAAAAGGCAAACGGTCGGATCCTTCTCCCACGAGGAAGGGCCCAGCCCTGAAAGCTCTTGCTGCTCTTCACCGTCCCTTGGCACCCTACCTACAGGCACAACAGCACTGGGGATGAATGCTTTCGCAGAGGAGGAACATCTTACGGCGCTAAGCCTCGGCAAGCCTCTTTCTGAAAAGGCGAACGGTCGGATCCTTCTCCCACGAGGAAGGGCCCAGCCCTGAAAGCTCTTGCTGCTCTTCACCGTCCCTTGGCACCCTACCTACAGGCACAACAGCACTGGGGATCTGTGCTTTCCCAGAGACGGAACATCTCACGGCGCTCAGCCTCGGCAGAGCCTCTTTCTGAAAAGGCAAACGGTCGGATCCTTCTCCCACGAGGAAGGGCCCAGCCCTGAAAGCTCTTGCTGGTCTTCACCGTCCCTTGGCACCCTACCTACAGGCACAACAGCACTGGGGATGAATGCTTTCGCAGAGGAGGAACATCTTACGGCGCTAAGCCTCGGCAGAGCCTCTTTCTGAAAAGGCGAACGGTCGGATCCTTCTCCCACGAGGAAGGGCCCAGCCCTGAAAGCTCTTGCTGCTCTTCACCGTCCCTTGGCACTCTACCTACAGGCACAACAGCACTGGGGATCTGTGCTTTCCCAGACACGGAACATCTCACGGCGCTCAGTCTCAGCAAGCCTCTTTCTGAAAAGGCGAACGGTCGGATCCTTCGACGAGGAAGGGCCCAGCCCTGAAAGCTCTTGCTGCTCTTCACCGTCCCTTGGCACCCTACCTACAGGCACAACAGCACTGGGGATCTGTGCTTTCCCAGACACGGAACATCTCACGGCGCTCAGCCTCGGCAAGCCTCTTTCTGAAAAGGCAACCGGTCGGATCCTTCTCCCACGAGGAAGGGCCCAGCCCTGAAAGCTCTTGCTGCTCTTCACCGTCCCTTGGCACCCTACCTACAGGCACAACAGCACTGGGGATCTGTGCTTTCCCAGAGACGGAACATCTCATGGCGCTCAGCCTCGGCAAGTCTCTTTCAGAAAAAGGCGAACGGTCGGATCCTTCTCCCACGAGGAAGGGCCCAGCCCTGAAAGCTCTTGCTGCTCTTCACCGTCCCTTGGCACCCTACCTACAGGCACAACAGCACTGGGGATCTGTGCTTTCCCAGAGACGGAACATCTCACGGAGCTCAGCCTCGGCAGAGCCTCTTTCTGAAAAGGCGAACGGTCGGATCCTTCTCCCACGAGGAAGGGCCCAGCCCTGAAAGCTCTTGCTGCTCTTCACCGTCCCTTGGCACCCTACCTACAGGCACAACAGCACTGGGGATCTGTGCTTTCCCAGACACGGAACATCTCACGGCGCTAAGCCTCGGCAGAGCCTCTTTCTGAAAAGGCGAACGGTCGGATCCTTCTCCGACGAGGAAGGGCCCAGCCCTGAAAGCTCTTGCTGCTCTTCACCGTCCCTTGGCACCCTACCTACAGGCACAACAGCACTGGGGATCTGTGCTTTCCCAGAGAAGGAACATCTCACGGCGCTCACCCTCGGCAGAGCCTCTTTCTGAAAAGGCGAACGGTCGGATCCTTCTCCCACGAGGAAGAGCCCAGCCCTGAAAGCTCTTGCTGCTCTTCACCGTCCCTTGGCACCCTACCTACAGGCACAACAGCACTGGGGATTTGTGCTTTCCCAGACACGGAACATCTCACGGCGCTCAGCCTCGGCAGAGCCTCTTTCTGAAAAGGCGAACGGTCGGATCCTTCTCCCACGAGGAAGGGCCCAGCCCTGAAAGCTCTTGCTGCTCTTCACCGTCCCTTGGCACCCTACCTACAGGCACAACAGCACTGGGGATCTGTGCTTTCCCAGAGAAGGAACATCTCACGGCGCTCAGCCTCGGCAGAGCCTCTTTCTGAAAAGGCGAACGGTCGGATCCTTCTCCCACGAGGAAGGGCCCAGCCCTGAAAGCTCTTGCTGCTCTTCACCGTCCCTTGGCACCCTACCTACAGGCACAACAGCACTGGGGATCTGTGCTTTCCCAGAGACGGAACATCTCACGGCGCTCAGCCTCGGCAAGTCTCTTTCTGAAAAGGCAAACGGTCGGATCCTTCTCCCACGAGGAAGGGCCCAGCCCTGAAAGCTCTTGCTGCTCTTCACCGTCCCTTGGCACCCTACCTACAGGCACAACAGCACTGGGGATGAATGCTTTCGCAGAGGAGGAACATCTTACGGCGCTAAGCCTCGGCAAGCCTCTCTGAAAAGTCGAACGGTCGGATCCTTCTCCCACGAGGAAGGGCCCAGCCCTGAAAGCTCTTGCTGCTCTTCACCGTCCCTTGGCACCCTACCTACAGGCACAACAGCACTGGGGATCTGTGCTTTCCCAGACACGGAACATCTCACGGCGCTCAGTCTCAGCAAGCCTCTTTCTGAAAAGGCGAACGGTCGGATACTTCGACGAGGAAGGGCCCAGCCCTGAAAGCTCTTGCTGCTCTTCACCGTCCCTTGGCACCCTACCTACAGGCACAACAGCACTGGGGATCTGTGCTTTCCCAGACACGGAACATCTCACGGCGCTCAGCCTCGGCAAGCCTCTTTCTGAAAAGGCAACCGGTCGGATCCTTCTCCCACGAGGAAGGGCCCAGCCCTGAAAGCTCTTGCTGCTCTTCACCATCCCTTGGCACCCTACCTACAGGCACAACAGCACTGGGGATCTGTGCTTTCCCAGAGACGGAACATCTCACGGCGCTCAGCCTCGGCAGAGCCTCTTTCTGAAAAGGCGAACGGTCGGATCCTTCTCCCACGAGGAAGGGCCCAGCCCTGAAAGCTCTTGCTGCTCTTCACCGTCCCTTGGCACCCTACCTACAGGCACAACAGCACTGGGGATCTGTGCTTTCCCAGACACGGAACATCTCACGGCGCTAAGCCTCGGCAACCCTCTTTCTGAAAAGGCGAACGGTCGGATCCTTCTCCCACGAGGAAGGGCCCAGCCCTGAAAGCTCTTGCTGCTCTTCACCGTCCCTTGGCACCCTACCTACAGGCACAACAGCACTGGGGATCTGTGCTTTCCCAGAGAAGGAACATCTCACGGCGCTCAGCCTCGGCAGAGCTTCTTTCTGAAAAGGCAAACGGTCGGATCCTTCTCCCACGAGGAAGGGCCCAGCCCTGAAAGCTCTTGCTGCTCTTCACCGTCCCTTGGCACCCTACCTACAGGCACAACAGCACTGGGGATCTGTGCTTTCCCAGAGAAGGAACATCTCACGGCGCTCAGCCTCGGCAGAGCCTCTTTCTGAAAAGGCGAACGGTCGGATCCTTATCCCACGAGGAAGAGCCCAGCCCTGAAAGCTCTTGCTGCTCTTCACCGTCCCTTGGCACCCTACCTACAGGCACAACAGCACTGGGGATTTGTGCTTTCCCAGAGAAGGAACATCTTACGGCGCTCAGCCTCGGCAGAGCCTCTTTCTGAAAAGGCGAACGGTCGGATCCTTCTCCCACGAGGAAGGGCCCAGCCCTGAAAGCATTTGCTGCTCTTCACCGTCCCTTGGCACCCTACCTACAGGCACAACAGCACTGGGGATTTGTGCTTTCCCAGAGACGGAACATCTCACGGCGCTCAGCCTCGGCAGAGCCTCTTTCTGAAAAGGAGAACGGTCGGATCCTTCTCCCACGAGGAAGGGCCCAGCCCTGAAAGCTCTTGCTGGTCTTCACCGTCCCTTGGCACCCTACCTACAGGCACAACAGCACTGGGGATCTGTGCTTGCCCAGAGACGGAACATCTCACGGCGCTCAGCCTCGGCAGAGCCTCTTTCTGAAAAGGCGAACGGTCGGATCATTCTCCCACGAGGAAGGGCCCATCCCTGAAAGCTCTTGCTGCTCTTCACCGTCCCTTGGCACCCTACCTACAGGCACAACAGCACTGGGGATCTGTGCTTTCCCAGACACGGAACATCTCACGGCGCTCAGCCTCGGCAACCCTCTTTCTGAAAAGGCGAACGGTCGGATCCTTCTCCCACGAGGAAGGGCCCAGCCCTGAAAGCTCTTGCTGCTCTTCACCGTCCCTTGGCACCCTACCTACAGGCACAACAGCACTGGGGATCTGTGCTTTCCCAGAGAAGGAACATCTCACGGCGCTCACCCTCGGCAGAGCCTCTTTCTGAAAAGGCGAACGGTCGGATCCTTCTCCCACGAGGAAGGGCCCAGCCCTGAAAGCTCTTGCTGCTCTTCACCGTCCCTTGGCACCCTACCTACAGGCACAACAGCACTGGGGATTTGTGCTTTCCCAGAGACGGAACATCTCACGGCGCTCAGCCTCGGCAGAGCCTCTTTCTGAAAAGGCGAACGGTCGGATCCTTCTCCCACGAGGAAGGGCCCAGCCCTGAAAGCTCTTGCTGCTCTTCACCATCCCTTGGCACCCTACCTACAGGCACAACAGCACTGGGGATCTGTGCTTTCCCAGACACGGAACATCTCACGGCGCTCAGCCTCGGCAGAGCCTCTTTCTGAAAAGGCGAACGGTCGGATCCTTCTCCCACGAGGAAGGGCCCAGCCCTGAAAGCTCTTGCTGCTCTTCACCGTCCCTTGGCACCCTACCTACAGGCACAACAGCACTGGGGATCTGTGCTTTCCCAGACACGGAACATCTCACGGCGCTCAGCCTCGGCAGAGCCTCTTTCTGAAAAGGCGAACGGTCGGATCCTTCTCCCACGAGGAAGGGCCCAGCCCTGAAAGCTCTTGCTGCTCTTCACCGTCCCTTGGCACCCTACCTACAGGCACAACAGCACTGGGGATCTGTGCTTTCCCAGACACGGAACATCTCACGGCGCTAAGCCTCGGCAACCCTCTTTCTGAAAAGGCGAACGGTCGGATCCTTCTCCCACGAGGAAGGGCCCAGCCCTGAAAGCTCTTGCTGCTCTTCACCGTCCCTTGGCACCCTACCTACAGGCACAACAGCACTGGGGATCTGTGCTTTCCCAGAGACGGAACATCTCACAGCGCTCAGCCTCGGCAGAGCCTCTTTCTGAAAAGGCGAACGGTCGGATCCTTCTCCCACGAGGAAGGGCCCAGCCCTGAAAGCTCTTGCTGCTCTTCACCGTCCCTTGGCACCCTACCTACAGGCACAACAGCACTGGGGATCTGTGCTTTCCCAGACACGGAACATCTCACGGCGCTCAGCCTCGGCAGAGCCTCTTTCTTTAAAGGCGAACGGTCGGATCCTTCTCCCACGAGGAAGGGCCCAGCCCTGAAAGCTCTTGCTGCTCTTCACCGTCCCTTGGCACCCTACCTACAGGCACAACAGCACTGGGGATCTGTGCTTTCCCAGAGACGGAACATCTCACGGCGCTCAGCCTCGGCAGAGCCTCTTTCTGAAAAGGCGAACGGTCGGATCCTTCTCCCACGAGGAAGGGCCCAGCCCTGAAAGCTCTTGCTGCTCTTCACCGTCCCTTGGCACCCTACCTACAGGCACAACAGCACTGGGGATCTGTGCTTTCCCAGAGACGGAACATCTCACGGTGCTCAGCCTCGGCAAGTCTCTTTCAGAAAAAGGCGAACGGTCGGATCATTCTCCCACGAGGAAGGGCCCAGCCCTGAAAGCTCTTGCTGCTCTTCACCGTCCCTTGGCACCCTACCTACAGGCACAACAGCACTGGGGATCTGTGCTTTCCCAGACACGGAACATCTCACGGCGCTCAGCCTCGGCAGAGCCTCTTTCTTTAAAGGCGAACGGTCGGATCCTTCTCCCACGAGGAAGGGCCCAGCCCTGAAAGCTCTTGCTGCTCTTCACCGTCCCTTGGCACCCTACCTACAGGCACAACAGCACTGGGGATCTGTGCTTTCCCAGAGACGGAACATCTCACGGCGCTCAGTCTCGGCAAGCCTCTTTCTGAAAAGGCGAACGGTCGGATCCTTCTCCCACGAGGAAGGGCCCAGCCCTGAAAGCTCTTGCTGCTCTTCACCGTCCCTTGGCACCCTACCTACAGGCACAACAGCACTGGGGATCTGTGCTTTCCCAGAGACGGAACATCTCACGGCGCTCAACCTCGTCAAGTCTCTTTCAGAAAAAGGCGAACGGTCGGATCCTTCTCCCACGAGGAAGGGCCCAGCCCTGAAAGCTCTTGCTGCTCTTCACCGTCCCTTGGCACCCTACCTACAGGCACAACAGCACTGGGGATTTGTGCTTTCCCAGACACGGAACATCTCACGGCGCTCAGCCTCGGCAGAGCCTCTTTCTTTAAAGGCGAACGGTCGGATCCTGCTCCCACGAGGAAGGGCCCAGCCCTGAAAGCTCTTGCTGCTCTTCACCGTCCCTTGGCACCCTACCTACAGGCACAACAGCACTGGGGATCTGTGCTTTCCCAGACACGGAACATCTCACGGCGCTCAGCCTCGGCAAGTCTCTTTCAGAAAAAGGCGAACGGTCGGATCCTTCTCCCACGAGGAAGGGCCCAGCCCTGAAAGCTCTTGCTGCTCTTCACCGTCCCTTGGCACCCTACCTACAGGCACAACAGCACTGGGGATCTGTGCTTTCCCAGACACGGAACATCTCACGGCGCTCAGTCTCGGCAAGCCTCTTTCTGAAAAGGCGAACGGTCGGATCCTTCTCCGACGAGGAAGGGCCCAGCCCTGAAAGCTCTTGCTGCTCTTCACCGTCCCTTGGCACCCTACCTACAGGCACAACAGCACTGGGGATCTGTGCTTTCCCAGACACGGAACATCTCACGGCATTCAGTCTCGGCAAGCCTGTTTCTGAAAAGGCAAACGGTCGGATCCTTCTCCCACGAGGAAGGGCCCAGCCCTGAAAGCTCTTGCTGCTCTTCACCGTCCCTTGGCACCCTACCTACAGGCACAACAGCACTGGGGATCTGTGCTTTCCCAGACACGGAACATCTCACGGCGCTCAGCCTCGGCAAGTCTCTTTCAGAAAAAGGCGAACGGTCGGATCCTTCTCCCACGAGGAAGGGCCCAGCCCTGAAAGCTCTTGCTGGTCTTCACCGTCCCTTGGCACCCTACCTACAGGCACAACAGCACTGGGGATGAATGCTTTCGCAGAGGAGGAACATCTTACGGCGCTAAGCCTCGGCAGAGCCTCTTTCTGAAAAGGCGAACGGTCGGATCCTTCTCCCACGAGGAAGGGCCCAGCCCTGAAAGCTCTTGCTGCTCTTCACCGTCCCTTGGCACCCTACCTACAGGCACAACAGCACTGGGGATCTGTGCTTGCCCAGAGACGGAACATCTCACGGCGCTCAGTCTCAGCAAGCCTCTTTCTGAAAAGGCGAACGGTCGGATCCTTCGACGAGGAAGGGCCCAGCCCTGAAAGCTCTTGCTGCTCTTCACCGTCCCTTGGCACCCTACCTACAGGCACAACAGCACTGGGGATCTGTGCTTTCCCAGACACGGAACATCTCACGGCGCTAAGCCTCGGCAACCCTCTTTCTGAAAAGGCGAACAGTCGGATCCTTCTCCCACGAGGAAGGGCCCAGCCCTGAAAGCTCTTGCTGCTCTTCACCGTCCCTTGGCACCCTACCTACAGGCACAACAGCACTGGGGATCTGTGCTTTCCCAGACACGGAACATCTCACGGCGCTCAGCCTCGGCAGAGCCTCTTTCTGAAAAGGCGAACGGTCGGATCCTTCTCCCACGAGGAAGGTCCCAGCCCTGAAAGCTCTTGCTGCTCTTCACCGTCCCTTGGCACCCTACCTACAGGCACAACAGCACTGGGGATCTGTGCTTTCCCAGACACGGAACATCTCACGGCGCTCAGCCTCGGCAGAGCCTCTTTCTGAAAAGGCGAACGGTCGGATCCTTCTCCCACGAGGAAGGGCCCAGCCCTGAAAGCTCTTGCTGCTCTTCACCGTCCCTTGGCACCCTACCTACAGGCACAACAGCACTGGGGATCTGTGCTTTCCCAGAGAAGGAACATCTCACGGCGCTCAGCCTCGGCAGAGCCTCTTTCTGAAAAGGCGAACGGTCGGATCCTTCTCCCACGAGGAAGGGCCCAGCCCTGAAAGCTCTTGCTGCTCTTCACCGTCCCTTGGCACCCTACCTACAGGCACAACAGCACTGGGGATTTGTGCTTTCCCAGAGACGGAACATCTCACGGCGCTCAGCCTCGGCAGAGCCTCTTTCTGAAAAGGAGAACGGTCGGATCCTTCTCCCACGAGGAAGGGCCCAGCCCTGAAAGCTCTTGCTGGTCTTCACCGTCCCTTGGCACCCTACCTACAGGCACAACAGCACTGGGGATCTGTGCTTGCCCAGAGACGGAACATCTCACGGCGCTCAGCCTCGGCAGAGCCTCTTTCTGAAAAGGCGAACGGTCGGACCCTTCTCCCACGAGGAAGGGCCCAGCCCTGAAAGCTCTTGCTGCTCTTCACCGTCCCTTGGCACCCTACCTACAGGCACAACAGCACTGGGGATCTATGCTTTCCCAGAGACGGAACATCTCACGGCGCTCAGTCTCGGCAAGCCTCTTTCTGTAAAGGCAAACGGTCGGATCCTTCTCCCACGAGGAAGGGCCCAGCCCTGAAAGCTCTTGCTGCTCTTCACCGTCCCTTGGCACCCTACCTACAGGCACAACAGCACTGGGGATCTGTGCTTTCCCAGACACGGAACATCTCACGGCGCTCAGTCTCAGCAAGCCTCTTTCTGAAAAGGCGAACGGTCGGATCCTTCGACGAGGAAGGGCCCAGCCCTGAAAGCTCTTGCTGCTCTTCACCGTCCCTTGGCACCCTACCTACAGGCACAACAGCACTGGGGATCTGTGCTTTCCCAGACACGGAACATCTCACGGCGCTCAGCCTCGGCAGAGCCTCTTTCTTTAAAGGAGAACGGTCGGATCCTTCTCCCACGAGGAAGGGCCCAGCCCTGAAAGCTCTTGCTGCTCTTCACCGTCCCTTGGCACCCTACCTACAGGCACAACAGCACTGGGGATCTGTGCTTTCCCAGAGACGGAACATCTCACGGCGCTCAGCCTCGTCAAGTCTCTTTCAGAAAAAGGCGAACGGTCGGATCATTCTCCCACGAGGAAGGGCCCATCCCTGAAAGCTCTTGCTGCTCTTCACCGTCCCTTGGCACCCTACCTACAGGCACAACAGCACTGGGGATCTGTGCTTTCCCAGACACGGAACATCTCACGGCGCTCAGCCTCGGCAGAGCCTCTTTCTTTAAAGGCGAACGGTCGGATCCTTCTCCCACGAGGAAGGGCCCAGCCCTGAAAGCTCTTGCTGCTCTTCACCGTCCCTTGGCACCCTACCTACAGGCACAACAGCACTGGGGATCTGTGCTTTCCCAGACACGGAACATCTCACGGCGCTCAGTCTCGGCAAGCCTCTTTCTGAAAAGGCAAACGGTCGGATCCTTCTCCCACGAGGAAGGGCCCAGCCCTGAAAGCTCTTGCTGCTCTTCACCGTCCCTTGGCACCCTACCTACAGGCACAACAGCACTGGGGATCTGTGCTTTCCCAGAGACGGAACATCTCACGGCGCTCAGCCTCGTCAAGTCTCTTTCAGAAAAAGGCGAACGGTCGGATCATTCTCCCACGAGGAAGGGCCCAGCCCTGAAAGCTCTTGCTGCTCTTCACCGTCCCTTGGCACCCTACCTACAGGCACAACAGCACTGGGGATTTGTGCTTTCCCAGAGACGGAACATCTCACGGCGCTCAGCCTCGGCAGAGCCTCTTTCTGAAAAGGCGAACGGTCGGATCCTTCTCCCACGAGGAAGGGCCCAGCCCTGAAAGCTCTTGCTGCTCTTCACCGTCCCTTGGCACCCTACCTACAGGCACAACAGCACTGGGGATCTGTGCTTTCCCAGAGACGGAACATCTCACGGCGCTCAGCCTCGGCAGAGCCTCTTTCTGAAAAGTCGAACGGTCGGATCCTTCTCCCACGAGGAAGGGCCCAGCCCTGAAAGCTCTTGCTGCTCTTCACCGTCCCTTGGCACCCTACCTACAGGCACAACAGCACTGGGGATCTGTGCTTTCCCAGACACGGAACATCTCATGGCGCTCAGCCTCGGCAAGTCTCTTTCAGAAAAAGGCGAACGGTCGGATCCTTCTCCCACGAGGAAGGGCCCAGCCCTGAAAGCTCTTGCTGCTCTTCACCGTCCCTTGGCACCCTACCTACAGGCACAACAGCACTGGGGATCTGTGCTTTCCCAGAGACGGAACATCTCACGGCGCTCAGCCTCGGCAGAGCCTCTTTCTGAAAAGGCAAACGGTCGGATCCTTCTCCCACGAGGAAGGGCCCAGCCCTGAAAGCTCTTGCTGGTCTTCACCGTCCCTTGGCACCCTACCTACAGGCACAACAGCACTGGGGATGAATGCTTTCGCAGAGGAGGAACATCTTACGGCGCTAAGCCTCGGCAGAGCCTCTTTCTGAAAAGGCGAACGGTCGGATCCTTCTCCCACGAGGAAGGGCCCAGCCCTGAAAGCTCTTGCTGCTCTTCACCGTCCCTTGGCACTCTACCTACAGGCACAACAGCACTGGGGATCTGTGCTTTCCCAGACACGGAACATCTCACGGCGCTCAGTCTCAGCAAGCCTCTTTCTGAAAAGGCGAACGGTCGGATCCTTCGACGAGGAAGGGCCCAGCCCTGAAAGCTCTTGCTGCTCTTCACCGTCCCTTGGCACCCTACCTACAGGCACAACAGCACTGGGGATCTGTGCTTTCCCAGACACGGAACATCTCACGGCGCTCAGCCTCGGCAAGCCTCTTTCTGAAAAGGCAACCGGTCGGATCCTTCTCCCACGAGGAAGGGCCCAGCCCTGAAAGCTCTTGCTGCTCTTCACCGTCCCTTGGCACCCTACCTACAGGCACAACAGCACTGGGGATCTGTGCTTTCCCAGAGACGGAACATCTCACGGCGCTCAGCCTCGGCAAGTCTCTTTCAGAAAAAGGCGAACGGTCGGATCCTTCTCCCACGAGGAAGGGCCCAGCCCTGAAAGCTCTTGCTGCTCTTCACCGTCCCTTGGCACCCTACCTACAGGCACAACAGCACTGGGGATCTGTGCTTTCCCAGAGACGGAACATCTCACGGCGCTAAGCCTCGGCAACCCTCTTTCTGAAAAGGCGAACGGTCGGATCCTTCTCCCACGAGGAAGGGCCCAGCCCTGAAAGCTCTTGCTGCTCTTCACCGTCCCTTGGCACCCTACCTACAGGCACAACAGCACTGGGGATCTGTGCTTTCCCAGAGAAGGAACATCTTACGGCGCTCAGCCTCGGCAGAGCCTCTTTCTGAAAAGGCGAACCGTCGGATCCTTCTCCCACGAGGAAGGGCCCATCCCTGAAAGCTCTTGCTGCTCTTCACCGTCCCTTGGCACCCTACCTACAGGCACAACAGCACTGGGGATCTGTGCTTTCCCAGAGACGGAACATCTCACGGCGCTCAGCCTCGGCAAGCCTCTTTCTGAAAAGGCAAACGGTCGGATCCTTCTCCCACGAGGAAGGGCCCAGCCCTGAAAGCTCTTGCTGCTCTTCACCGTCCCTTGGCACCCTACCTACAGGCACAACAGCACTGGGGATGAATGCTTTCGCAGAGGAGGAACATCTTACGGCGCTAAGCCTCGGCAGAGCCTCTTTCTGAAAAGGCGAACGGTCGGATCCTTCTCCCACGAGGAAGGGCCCAGCCCTGAAAGCTCTTGCTGCTCTTCACCGTCCCTTGGCACCCTACCTACAGGCACAACAGCACTGGGGATCTGTGCTTTCCCAGACACGGAACATCTCACGGCGCTCAGTCTCAGCAAGCCTCTTTCTGAAAAGGCGAACGGTCGGATCCTTCGACGAGGAAGGGCCCAGCCCTGAAAGCTCTTGCTGCTCTTCACCGTCCCTTGGCACCCTACCTACAGGCACAACAGCACTGGGGATCTGTGCTTTCCCAGAGACGGAACATCTCACGGAGCTCAGCCTCGGCAGAGCCTCTTTCTGAAAAGGCAAACGGTCGGATCCTTCTCCCACGAGGAAGGGCCCAGCCCTGAAAGCTCTTGCTGCTCTTCACCGTCCCTTGGCACCCTACCTACAGGCACAACAGCACTGGGGATGAATGCTTTCGCAGAGGAGGAACATCTTACGGCGCTAAGCCTCGGCAGAGCCTCTTTCTGAAAAGGCGAACGGTCGGATCCTTCTCCCACGAGGAAGGGCCCAGCCCTGAAAGCTCTTGCTGCTCTTCACCGTCCCTTGGCACCCTACCTACAGGCACAACAGCACTGGGGATCTGTGCTTTCCCAGACACGGAACATCTCACGGCGCTCAGCCTCGGCAAGCCTCTTTCTGTAAAGGCAAACGGTCGGATCCTTCTCCCACGAGGAAGGGCCCAGCCCTGAAAGCTCTTGCTGCTCTTCACCGTCCCTTGGCACCCTACCTACAGGCACAACAGCACTGGGGATTTGTGCTTTCCCAGAGACGGAACATCTCACGGCGCTCAGCCTCGGCAGAGCCTCTTTCTGAAAAGGCGAACGGTCGGATCCTTCTCCCACGAGGAAGGGCCCAGCCCTGAAAGCTCTTGCTGCTCTTCACCGTCCCTTGGCACCCTACCTACAGGCACAACAGCACTGGGGATCTGTGCTTTCCCAGACACGGAACATCTCACGGCGCTCAGCCTCGGCAAGTCTCTTTCTGAAAAGGCAAACGGTCGGATCCTTCTCCCACGAGGAAGGGCCCAGCCCTGAAAGCTCTTGCTGCTCTTCACCGTCCCTTGGCACCCTACCTACAGGCACAACAGCACTGGGGATGAATGCTTTCGCAGAGGAGGAACATCTTACGGCGCTAAGCCTCGGCAAGCCTCTTTCTGAAAAGGCGAACGGTCGGATCCTTCTCCCACGAGGAAGGGCCCAGCCCTGAAAGCTCTTGCTGCTCTTCACCGTCCCTTGGCACCCTACCTACAGGCACAACAGCACTGGGGATCTGTGCTTTCCCAGAGACGGAACATCTCACGGCGCTCAGCCTCGGCAGAGCCTCTTTCTGAAAAGGCAAACGGTCGGATCCTTCTCCCACGAGGAAGGGCCCAGCCCTGAAAGCTCTTGCTGGTCTTCACCGTCCCTTGGCACCCTACCTACAGGCACAACAGCACTGGGGATGAATGCTTTCGCAGAGGAGGAACATCTTACGGCGCTAAGCCTCGGCAGAGCCTCTTTCTGAAAAGGCGAACGGTCGGATCCTTCTCCCACGAGGAAGGGCCCAGCCCTGAAAGCTCTTGCTGCTCTTCACCGTCCCTTGGCACTCTACCTACAGGCACAACAGCACTGGGGATCTGTGCTTTCCCAGACACGGAACATCTCACGGCGCTCAGTCTCAGCAAGCCTCTTTCTGAAAAGGCGAACGGTCGGATCCTTCGACGAGGAAGGGCCCAGCCCTGAAAGCTCTTGCTGCTCTTCACCGTCCCTTGGCACCCTACCTACAGGCACAACAGCACTGGGGATCTGTGCTTTCCCAGACACGGAACATCTCACGGCGCTCAGCCTCGGCAAGCCTCTTTCTGAAAAGGCAACCGGTCGGATCCTTCTCCCACGAGGAAGGGCCCAGCCCTGAAAGCTCTTGCTGCTCTTCACCGTCCCTTGGCACCCTACCTACAGGCACAACAGCACTGGGGATCTGTGCTTTCCCAGAGACGGAACATCTCATGGCGCTCAGCCTCGGCAAGTCTCTTTCAGAAAAAGGCGAACGGTCGGATCCTTCTCCCACGAGGAAGGGCCCAGCCCTGAAAGCTCTTGCTGCTCTTCACCGTCCCTTGGCACCCTACCTACAGGCACAACAGCACTGGGGATCTGTGCTTTCCCAGAGACGGAACATCTCACAGCGCTCAGCCTCGGCAGAGCCTCTTTCTGAAAAGGCGAACGGTCGGATCCTTCTCCCACGAGGAAGGGCCCAGCCCTGAAAGCTCTTGCTGCTCTTCACCGTCCCTTGGCACCCTACCTACAGGCACAACAGCACTGGGGATCTGTGCTTTCCCAGACACGGAACATCTCACGGCGCTAAGCCTCGGCAGAGCCTCTTTCTGAAAAGGCGAACGGTCGGATCCTTCTCCCACGAGGAAGGGCCCAGCCCTGAAAGCTCTTGCTGCTCTTCACCGTCCCTTGGCACCCTACCTACAGGCACAACAGCACTGGGGATCTGTGCTTTCCCAGAGAAGGAACATCTCACGGCGCTCACCCTCGGCAGAGCCTCTTTCTGAAAAGGCGAACGGTCGGATCCTTCTCCCACGAGGAAGAGCCCAGCCCTGAAAGCTCTTGCTGCTCTTCACCGTCCCTTGGCACCCTACCTACAGGCACAACAGCACTGGGGATTTGTGCTTTCCCAGAGACGGAACATCTCACGGCGCTCAGCCTCGGCAGAGCCTCTTTCTGAAAAGGCGAACGGTCGGATCCTTCTCCCACGAGGAAGGGCCCAGCCCTGAAAGCTCTTGCTGCTCTTCACCGTCCCTTGGCACCCTACCTACAGGCACAACAGCACTGGGGATCTGTGCTTTCCCAGAGAAGGAACATCTCACGGCGCTCAGCCTCGGCAGAGCCTCTTTCTGAAAAGGCGAACGGTCGGATCCTTCTCCCACGAGGAAGGGCCCAGCCCTGAAAGCTCTTGCTGCTCTTCACCGTCCCTTGGCACCCTACCTACAGGCACAACAGCACTGGGGATCTGTGCTTTCCCAGAGACGGAACATCTCACGGCGCTCAGCCTCGGCAAGTCTCTTTCTGAAAAGGCAAACGGTCGGATCCTTCTCCCACGAGGAAGGGCCCAGCCCTGAAAGCTCTTGCTGCTCTTCACCGTCCCTTGGCACCCTACCTACAGGCACAACAGCACTGGGGATGAATGCTTTCGTAGAGGAGGAACATCTTACGGCGCTAAGCCTCGGCAAGCCTCTCTGAAAAGTCGAACGGTCGGATCCTTCTCCCACGAGGAAGGGCCCAGCCCTGAAAGCTCTTGCTGCTCTTCACCGTCCCTTGGCACCCTACCTACAGGCACAACAGCACTGGGGATCTGTGCTTTCCCAGACACGGAACATCTCACGGCGCTCAGTCTCAGCAAGCCTCTTTCTGAAAAGGCGAACGGTCGGATACTTCGACGAGGAAGGGCCCAGCCCTGAAAGCTCTTGCTGCTCTTCACCGTCCCTTGGCACCCTACCTACAGGCACAACAGCACTGGGGATCTGTGCTTTCCCAGACACGGAACATCTCACGGCGCTCAGCCTCGGCAAGCCTCTTTCTGAAAAGGCAACCGGTCGGATCCTTCTCCCACGAGGAAGGGCCCAGCCCTGAAAGCTCTTGCTGCTCTTCACCATCCCTTGGCACCCTACCTACAGGCACAACAGCACTGGGGATCTGTGCTTTCCCAGACACGGAACATCTCACGGCGCTCAGCCTCGGCAGAGCCTCTTTCTGAAAAGGCGAACGGTCGGATCCTTCTCCCACGAGGAAGGGCCCAGCCCTGAAAGCTCTTGCTGCTCTTCACCGTCCCTTGGCACCCTACCTACAGGCACAACAGCACTGGGGATCTGTGCTTTCCCAGACACGGAACATCTCACGGCGCTAAGCCTCGGCAACCCTCTTTCTGAAAAGGCGAACGGTCGGATCCTTCTCCCACGAGGAAGGGCCCAGCCCTGAAAGCTCTTGCTGCTCTTCACCGTCCCTTGGCACCCTACCTACAGGCACAACAGCACTGGGGATCTGTGCTTTCCCAGAGAAGGAACATCTCACGGCGCTCAGCCTCGGCAGAGCTTCTTTCTGAAAAGGCAAACGGTCGGATCCTTCTCCCACGAGGAAGGGCCCAGCCCTGAAAGCTCTTGCTGCTCTTCACCGTCCCTTGGCACCCTACCTACAGGCACAACAGCACTGGGGATCTGTGCTTTCCCAGAGAAGGAACATCTCACGGCGCTCAGCCTCGGCAGAGCCTCTTTCTGAAAAGGCGAACGGTCGGATCCTTCTCCCACGAGGAAGAGCCCAGCCCTGAAAGCTCTTGCTGCTCTTCACCGTCCCTTGGCACCCTACCTACAGGCACAACAGCACTGGGGATTTGTGCTTTCCCAGAGAAGGAACATCTTACGGCGCTCAGCCTCGGCAGAGCCTCTTTCTGAAAAGGCGAACGGTCGGATCCTTCTCCCACGAGGAAGGGCCCAGCCCTGAAAGCATTTGCTGCTCTTCACCGTCCCTTGGCACCCTACCTACAGGCACAACAGCACTGGGGATTTGTGCTTTCCCAGAGACGGAACATCTCACGGCGCTCAGCCTCGGCAGAGCCTCTTTCTGAAAAGGAGAACGGTCGGATCATTCTCCCACGAGGAAGGGCCCAGCCCTGAAAGCTCTTGCTGGTCTTCACCGTCCCTTGGCACCCTACCTACAGGCACAACAGCACTGGGGATCTGTGCTTGCCCAGAGACGGAACATCTCACGGCGCTCAGCCTCGGCAGAGCCTCTTTCTGAAAAGGCGAACGGTCGGATCATTCTCCCACGAGGAAGGGCCCATCCCTGAAAGCTCTTGCTGCTCTTCACCGTCCCTTGGCACCCTACCTACAGGCACAACAGCACTGGGGATCTGTGCTTTCCCAGACACGGAACATCTCACGGCGCTAAGCCTCGGCAACCCTCTTTCTGAAAAGGCGAACGGTCGGATCCTTCTCCCACGAGGAAGGGCCCAGCCCTGAAAGCTCTTGCTGCTCTTCACCGTCCCTTGGCACCCTACCTACAGGCACAACAGCACTGGGGATCTGTGCTTTCCCAGAGACGGAACATCTCACGGCGCTCACCCTCGGCAGAGCCTCTTTCTGAAAAGGCGAACGGTCGGATCCTTCTCCCACGAGGAAGGGCCCAGCCCTGAAAGCTCTTGCTGCTCTTCACCGTCCCTTGGCACCCTACCTACAGGCACAACAGCACTGGGGATTTGTGCTTTCCCAGAGACGGAACATCTCACGGCGCTCAGCCTCGGCAGAGCCTCTTTCTGAAAAGGCGAACGGTCGGATCCTTCTCCCACGAGGAAGGGCCCAGCCCTGAAAGCTCTTGCTGCTCTTCACCATCCCTTGGCACCCTACCTACAGGCACAACAGCACTGGGGATCTGTGCTTTCCCAGACACGGAACATCTCACGGCGCTCAGCCTCGGCAGAGCCTCTTTCTGAAAAGGCGAACGGTCGGATCCTTCTCCCACGAGGAAGGGCCCAGCCCTGAAAGCTCTTGCTGCTCTTCACCGTCCCTTGGCACCCTACCTACAGGCACAACAGCACTGGGGATCTGTGCTTTCCCAGACACGGAACATCTCACGGCGCTCAGCCTCGGCAGAGCCTCTTTCTGAAAAGGCGAACGGTCGGATCCTTCTCCCACGAGGAAGGGCCCAGCCCTGAAAGCTCTTGCTGCTCTTCACCGTCCCTTGGCACCCTACCTACAGGCACAACAGCACTGGGGATCTGTGCTTTCCCAGAGAAGGAACATCTCACGGCGCTAAGCCTCGGCAACCCTCTTTCTGAAAAGGCGAACGGTCGGATCCTTCTCCCACGAGGAAGGGCCCAGCCCTGAAAGCTCTTGCTGCTCTTCACCGTCCCTTGGCACCCTACCTACAGGCACAACAGCACTGGGGATCTGTGCTTTCCCAGAGACGGAACATCTCACAGCGCTCATCCTCGGCAGAGCCTCTTTCTGAAAAGGCGAACGGTCGGATCCTTCTCCCACGAGGAAGGGCCCAGCCCTGAAAGCTCTTGCTGCTCTTCACCGTCCCTTGGCACCCTACCTACAGGCACAACAGCACTGGGGATCTGTGCTTTCCCAGACACGGAACATCTCACGGCGCTCAGCCTCGGCAGAGCCTCTTTCTTTAAAGGCGAACGGTCGGATCCTTCTCCCACGAGGAAGGGCCCAGCCCTGAAAGCTCTTGCTGCTCTTCACCGTCCCTTGGCACCCTACCTACAGGCACAACAGCACTGGGGATCTGTGCTTTCCCAGAGACGGAACATCTCACGGCGCTCAGCCTCGGCAGAGCCTCTTTCTGAAAAGGCGAACGGTCGGATCCTTCTCCCACGAGGAAGGGCCCAGCCCTGAAAGCTCTTGCTGCTCTTCACCGTCCCTTGGCACCCTACCTACAGGCACAACAGCACTGGGGATCTGTGCTTTCCCAGAGACGGAACATCTCACGGCGCTCAGCCTCGGCAAGTCTCTTTCAGAAAAAGGCGAACGGTCGGATCATTCTCCCACGAGGAAGGGCCCAGCCCTGAAAGCTCTTGCTGCTCTTCACCGTCCCTTGGCACCCTACCTACAGGCACAACAGCACTGGGGATCTGTGCTTTCCCAGACACGGAACATCTCACGGCGCTCAGCCTCGGCAGAGCCTCTTTCTTTAAAGGCGAACGGTCGGATCCTTCTCCCACGAGGAAGGGCCCAGCCCTGAAAGCTCTTGCTGCTCTTCACCGTCCCTTGGCACCCTACCTACAGGCACAACAGCACTGGGGATCTGTGCTTTCCCAGAGACGGAACATCTCACGGCGCTCAGTCTCGGCAAGCCTCTTTCTGAAAAGGCGAACGGTCGGATCCTTCTCCCACGAGGAAGGGCCCAGCCCTGAAAGCTCTTGCTGCTCTTCACCGTCCCTTGGCACCCTACCTACAGGCACAACAGCACTGGGGATCTGTGCTTTCCCAGACACGGAACATCTCACGGCGCTCAGCCTCGGCAAGTCTCTTTCAGAAAAAGGCGAACGGTCGGATCCTTCTCCCACGAGGAAGGGCCCAGCCCTGAAAGCTCTTGCTGCTCTTCACCGTCCCTTGGCACCCTACCTACAGGCACAACAGCACTGGGGATCTGTGCTTTCCCAGACACGGAACATCTCACGGCGCTCAGTCTCGGCAAGCCTCTTTCTGAAAAGGCGAACGGTCGGATCCTTCTCCGACGAGGAAGGGCCCAGCCCTGAAAGCTCTTGCTGCTCTTCACCGTCCCTTGGCACCCTACCTACAGGCACAACAGCACTGGGGATCTGTGCTTTCCCAGACACGGAACATCTCACGGCATTCAGTCTCGGCAAGCCTGTTTCTGAAAAGGCAAACGGTCGGATCCTTCTCCCACGAGGAAGGGCCCAGCCCTGAAAGCTCTTGCTGCTCTTCACCGTCCCTTGGCACCCTACCTACAGGCACAACAGCACTGGGGATCTGTGCTTTCCCAGACACGGAACATCTCACGGCGCTCAGCCTCGGCAAGTCTCTTTCAGAAAAAGGCGAACGGTCGGATCCTTCTCCCACGAGGAAGGGCCCAGCCCTGAAAGCTCTTGCTGGTCTTCACCGTCCCTTGGCACCCTACCTACAGGCACAACAGCACTGGGGATGAATGCTTTCGCAGAGGAGGAACATCTTACGGCGCTAAGCCTCGGCAGAGCCTCTTTCTGAAAAGGCGAACGGTCGGATCCTTCTCCCACGAGGAAGGGCCCAGCCCTGAAAGCTCTTGCTGCTCTTCACCATCCCTTGGCACCCTACCTACAGGCACAACAGCACTGGGGATCTGTGCTTGCCCAGAGACGGAACATCTCACGGCGCTCAGTCTCAGCAAGCCTCTTTCTGAAAAGGCGAACGGTCGGATCCTTCGACGAGGAAGGGCCCAGCCCTGAAAGCTCTTGCTGCTCTTCACCGTCCCTTGGCACCCTACCTACAGGCACAACAGCACTGGGGATCTGTGCTTTCCCAGACACGGAACATCTCACGGCGCTAAGCCTCGGCAACCCTCTTTCTGAAAAGGCGAACAGTCGGATCCTTCTCCCACGAGGAAGGGCCCAGCCCTGAAAGCTCTTGCTGCTCTTCACCGTCCCTTGGCACCCTACCTACAGGCACAACAGCACTGGGGATCTGTGCTTTCCCAGACACGGAACATCTCACGGCGCTCAGCCTCGGCAGAGCCTCTTTCTGAAAAGGCGAACGGTCGGATCCTTCTCCCACGAGGAAGGTCCCAGCCCTGAAAGCTCTTGCTGCTCTTCACCGTCCCTTGGCACCCTACCTACAGGCACAACAGCACTGGGGATCTGTGCTTTCCCAGACACGGAACATCTCACGGCGCTCAGCCTCGGCAGAGCCTCTTTCTGAAAAGGCGAACGGTCGGATCCTTCTCCCACGAGGAAGGGCCCAGCCCTGAAAGCTCTTGCTGCTCTTCACCGTCCCTTGGCACCCTACCTACAGGCACAACAGCACTGGGGATCTGTGCTTTCCCAGAGAAGGAACATCTCACGGCGCTCAGCCTCGGCAGAGCCTCTTTCTGAAAAGGCGAACGGTCGGATCCTTCTCCCACGAGGAAGGGCCCAGCCCTGAAAGCTCTTGCTGCTCTTCACCGTCCCTTGGCACCCTACCTACAGGCACAACAGCACTGGGGATTTGTGCTTTCCCAGAGACGGAACATCTCACGGCGCTCAGCCTCGGCAGAGCCTCTTTCTGAAAAGGAGAACGGTCGGATCCTTCTCCCACGAGGAAGGGCCCAGCCCTGAAAGCTCTTGCTGCTCTTCACCGTCCCTTGGCACCCTACCTACAGGCACAACAGCACTGGGGATCTGTGCTTGCCCAGAGACGGAACATCTCACGGCGCTCAGCCTCGGCAGAGCCTCTTTCTGAAAAGGCGAACGGTCGGACCCTTCTCCCACGAGGAAGGGCCCAGCCCTGAAAGCTCTTGCTGCTCTTCACCGTCCCTTGGCACCCTACCTACAGGCACAACAGCACTGGGGATCTATGCTTTCCCAGAGACGGAACATCTCACGGCGCTCAGTCTCGGCAAGCCTCTTTCTGTAAAGGCAAACGGTCGGATCCTTCTCCCACGAGGAAGGGCCCAGCCCTGAAAGCTCTTGCTGCTCTTCACCGTCCCTTGGCACCCTACCTACAGGCACAACAGCACTGGGGATCTGTGCTTTCCCAGACACGGAACATCTCACGGCGCTCAGTCTCAGCAAGCCTCTTTCTGAAAAGGCGAACGGTCGGATCCTTCGACGAGGAAGGGCCCAGCCCTGAAAGCTCTTGCTGCTCTTCACCGTCCCTTGGCACCCTACCTACAGGCACAACAGCACTGGGGATCTGTGCTTTCCCAGACACGGAACATCTCACGGCGCTCAGCCTCGGCAGAGCCTCTTTCTTTAAAGGCGAACGGTCGGATCCTTCTCCCACGAGGAAGGGCCCAGCCCTGAAAGCTCTTGCTGCTCTTCACCGTCCCTTGGCACCCTACCTACAGGCACAACAGCACTGGGGATCTGTGCTTTCCCAGAGACGGAACATCTCACGGCGCTCAGCCTCGTCAAGTCTCTTTCAGAAAAAGGCGAACGGTCGGATCATTCTCCCACGAGGAAGGGCCCAGCCCTGAAAGCTCTTGCTGCTCTTCACCGTCCCTTGGCACCCTACCTACAGGCACAACAGCACTGGGGATTTGTGCTTTCCCAGAGACGGAACATCTCACGGCGCTCAGCCTCGGCAGAGCCTCTTTCTGAAAAGGAGAACGGTCGGATCCTTCTCCCACGAGGAAGGGCCCAGCCCTGAAAGCTCTTGCTGCTCTTCACCGTCCCTTGGCACCCTACCTACAGGCACAACAGCACTGGGGATCTGTGCTTTCCCAGAGACGGAACATCTCACGGCGCTCAGCCTCGGCAGAGCCTCTTTCTGAAAAGGCGAACGGTCGGATCATTCTCCCACGAGGAAGGGCCCATCCCTGAAAGCTCTTGCTGCTCTTCACCGTCCCTTGGCACCCTACCTACAGGCACAACAGCACTGGGGATCTGTGCTTTCCCAGACACGGAACATCTCACGGCGCTCAGCCTCGGCAGAGCCTCTTTCTGAAAAGGCAAACGGTCGGATCCTTCTCCCACGAGGAAGGGCCCAGCCCTGAAAGCTCTTGCTGGTCTTCACCGTCCCTTGGCACCCTACCTACAGGCACAACAGCACTGGGGATGAATGCTTTCGCAGAGGAGGAACATCTTACGGCGCTAAGCCTCGGCAGAGCCTCTTTCTGAAAAGGCGAACGGTCGGATCCTTCTCCCACGAGGAAGGGCCCAGCCCTGAAAGCTCTTGCTGCTCTTCACCGTCCCTTGGCACCCTACCTACAGGCACAACAGCACTGGGGATCTGTGCTTTCCCAGACACGGAACATCTCACGGCGCTCAGTCTCAGCAAGCCTCTTTCTGAAAAGGCGAACGGTCGGATCCTTCGACGAGGAAGGGCCCAGCCCTGAAAGCTCTTGCTGCTCTTCACCGTCCCTTGGCACCCTACCTACAGGCACAACAGCACTGGGGATCTGTGCTTTCCCAGACACGGAACATCTCACGGCGCTCAGCCTCGGCAGAGCCTCTTTCTTTAAAGGCGAACGGTCGGATCCTTCTCCCACGAGGAAGGGCCCAGCCCTGAAAGCTCTTGCTGCTCTTCACCGTCCCTTGGCACCCTACCTACAGGCACAACAGCACTGGGGATCTGTGCTTTCCCAGAGACGGAACATCTCACGGCGCTCAGCCTCGGCAGAGCCTCTTTCTGAAAAGGCGAACGGTCGGATCCTTCTCCCACGAGGAAGGGCCCAGCCCTGAAAGCTCTTGCTGCTCTTCACCGTCCCTTGGCACCCTACCTACAGGCACAACAGCACTGGGGATTTGTGCTTTCCCAGAGACGGTACATCTCACGGCGCTCAGCCTCGGCAGAGCCTCTTTCTTTAAAGGCGAACGGTCGGATCCTTCTCCCACGAGGAAGGGCCCAGCCCTGAAAGCTCTTGCTGCTCTTCACCGTCCCTTGGCACCCTACCTACAGGCACAACAGCACTGGGGATCTGTGCTTTCCCAGAGACGGAACATCTCACGGCGCTCAGCCTCGGCAGAGCCTCTTTCTGAAAAGGCGAACGGTCGGATCCTTCTCCCACGAGGAAGGGCCCAGCCCTGAAAGCTCTTGCTGCTCTTCACCGTCCCTTGGCACCCTACCTACAGGCACAACAGCACTGGGGATTTGTGCTTTCCCAGAGACGGAACATCTCACGGCGCTCAGCCTCGGCAGAGCCTCTTTCTGAAAAGGAGAACGGTCGGATCCTTCTCCCACGAGGAAGGGCCCAGCCCTGAAAGCTCTTGCTGCTCTTCACCGTCCCTTGGCACCCTACCTACAGGCACAACAGCACTGGGGATCTGTGCTTGCCCAGAGACGGAACATCTCACGGCGCTCAGCCTCGGCAGAGCCTCTTTCTGAAAAGGCGAACGGTCGGACCCTTCTCCCACGAGGAAGGGCCCAGCCCTGAAAGCTCTTGCTGCTCTTCACCGTCCCTTGGCACCCTACCTACAGGCACAACAGCACTGGGGATCTATGCTTTCCCAGAGACGGAACATCTCACGGCGCTCAGTCTCGGCAAGCCTCTTTCTGTAAAGGCAAACGGTCGGATCCTTCTCCCACGAGGAAGGGCCCAGCCCTGAAAGCTCTTGCTGCTCTTCACCGTCCCTTGGCACCCTACCTACAGGCACAACAGCACTGGGGATCTGTGCTTTCCCAGACACGGAACATCTCACGGAGCTCAGCCTCGGCAGAGCCTCTTTCTGAAAAGGCGAACGGTCGGATCCTTCTCCCACGAGGAAGAGCCCAGCCCTGAAAGCTCTTGCTGCTCTTCACCGTCCCTTGGCACCCTACCTACAGGCACAACAGCACTGGGGATCTGTGCTTTCCCAGACACGGAACATCTCACGGCGCTCAGCCTCGGCAAGTCTCTTTCAGAAAAAGGCGAACGGTCGGATCCTTCTCCCACGAGGAAGGGCCCAGCCCTGAAAGCTCTTGCTGCTCTTCACCGTCCCTTGGCACCCTACCTACAGGCACAACAGCACTGGGGATCTGTGCTTTCCCAGAGACGGAACATCTCACGGCGCTCAGCCTCGGCAAGTCTCTTTCTGAAAAGGCAAACGGTCGGATCCTTCTCCCACGAGGAAGGGCCCAGCCCTGAAAGCTCTTGCTGCTCTTCACCGTCCCTTGGCACCCTACCTACAGGCACAACAGCACTGGGGATGAATGCTTTCGCAGAGGAGGAACATCTTACGGCGCTAAGCCTCGGCAGAGCCTCTTTCTGAAAAGGCGAACGGTCGGATCCTTCTCCCACGAGGAAGGGCCCAGCCCTGAAAGCTCTTGCTGCTCTTCACCGTCCCTTGGCACCCTACCTACAGGCACAACAGCACTGGGGATCTGTGCTTTCCCAGACACGGAACATCTCACGGCGCTCAGTCTCAGCAAGCCTCTTTCTGAAAAGGCGAACGGTCGGATCCTTCGACGAGGAAGGGCCCAGCCCTGAAAGCTCTTGCTGCTCTTCACCGTCCCTTGGCACCCTACCTACAGGCACAACAGCACTGGGGATCTGTGCTTTCCCAGACACGGAACATCTCACGGCGCTCAGCCTCGGCAGAGCCTCTTTCTTTAAAGGCGAACGGTCGGATCCTTCTCCCACGAGGAAGGGCCCAGCCCTGAAAGCTCTTGCTGCTCTTCACCGTCCCTTGGCACCCTACCTACAGGCACAACAGCACTGGGGATCTGTGCTTTCCCAGAGACGGAACATCTCACGGCGCTCAGCCTCGTCAAGTCTCTTTCAGAAAAAGGCGAACGGTCGGATCATTCTCCCACGAGGAAGGGCCCAGCCCTGAAAGCTCTTGCTGCTCTTCACCGTCCCTTGGCACCCTACCTACAGGCACAACAGCACTGGGGATTTGTGCTTTCCCAGAGACGGAACATCTCACGGCGCTCAGCCTCGGCAGAGCCTCTTTCTGAAAAGGAGAACGGTCGGATCCTTCTCCCACGAGGAAGGGCCCAGCCCTGAAAGCTCTTGCTGCTCTTCACCGTCCCTTGGCACCCTACCTAGAGGCACAACAGCACTGGGGATCTGTGCTTTCCCAGAGACGGAACATCTCACGGCGCTCAGCCTCGGCAGAGCCTCTTTCTGAAAAGGCGAACGGTCGGATCATTCTCCCACGAGGAAGGGCCCAGCCCTGAAAGCTCTTGCTGCTCTTCACCGTCCCTTGGCACCCTACCTACAGGCACAACAGCACTGGGGATCTGTGCTTTCCCAGACACGGAACATCTCACGGCGCTCAGCCTCGGCAAGCCTCTTTCTGAAAAGGCAAACGGTCGGATCCTTCTCCCACGAGGAAGGGCCCAGCCCTGAAAGCTCTTGCTGCTCTTCACCGTCCCTTGGCACCCTACCTACAGGCACAACAGCACTGGGGATGAATGCTTTCGCAGAGGAGGAACATCTTACGGCGCTAAGCCTCGGCAGAGCCTCTTTCTGAAAAGGCGAACGGTCGGATCCTTCTCCCACGAGGAAGGGCCCAGCCCTGAAAGCTCTTGCTGCTCTTCACCGTCCCTTGGCACCCTACCTACAGGCACAACAGCACTGGGGATCTGTGCTTTCCCAGACACGGAACATCTCACGGCGCTCAGTCTCAGCAAGCCTCTTTCTGAAAAGGCGAACGGTCGGATCCTTCGACGAGGAAGGGCCCAGCCCTGAAAGCTCTTGCTGCTCTTCACCGTCCCTTGGCACCCTACCTACAGGCACAACAGCACTGGGGATCTGTGCTTTCCCAGACACGGAACATCTCACGGCGCTCAGCCTCGGCAGAGCCTCTTTCTTTAAAGGCGAACGGTCGGATCCTTCTCCCACGAGGAAGGGCCCAGCCCTGAAAGCTCTTGCTGCTCTTCACCATCCCTTGGCACCCTACCTACAGGCACAACAGCACTGGGGATCTGTGCTTTCCCAGACACGGAACATCTCACGGCGCTCAGCCTCGGCAGAGCCTCTTTCTGAAAAGGCGAACGGTCGGATCCTTCTCCCACGAGGAAGGGCCCAGCCCTGAAAGCTCTTGCTGCTCTTCACCGTCCCTTGGCACCCTACCTACAGGCACAACAGCACTGGGGATTTGTGCTTTCCCAGAGACGGAACATCTCACGGCGCTCAGTCTCAGCAAGCCTCTTTCTGTAAAGGCAAACGGTCGGATCCTTCTCCCACGAGGAAGGGCCCAGCCCTGAAAGCTCTTGCTGCTCTTCACTGTCCCTTGGCACCCTACCTACAGGCACAACAGCACTGGGGATCTGTGCTTTCCCAGAGAAGGAACATCTCACGGCGCTCACCCTCGGCAGAGCCTCTTTCTGAAAAGGCGAACGGTCGGATCCTTCTCCCACGAGGAAGGGCCCAGCCCTGAAAGCTCTTGCTGCTCTTCACCGTCCCTTGGCACCCTACCTACAGGCACAACAGCACTGGGGATTTGTGCTTTCCCAGAGACGGAACATCTCACGGCGCTCAGCCTCGGCAGAGCCTCTTTCTTTAAAGGCGAACGGTCGGATCCTTCTCCCACGAGGAAGGGCCCAGCCCTGAAAGCTCTTGCTGCTCTTCACCGTCCCTTGGCACCCTACCTACAGGCACAACAGCACTGGGGATCTGTGCTTTCCCAGAGACGGAACATCTCACGGCGCTCAGTCTCGGCAAGCCTCTTTCTGAAAAGGCAAACGGTCGGATCCTTCTCCCACGAGGAAGGGCCCAGCCCTGAAAGCTCTTGCTGCTCTTCACCGTCCCTTGGCACCCTACCTACAGGCACAACAGCACTGGGGATCTGTGCTTTCCCAGAGACGGAACATCTCACGGCGCTCAGCCTCGTCAAGTCTCTTTCAGAAAAAGGCGAACGGTCGGATCATTCTCCCACGAGGAAGGGCCCAGCCCTGAAAGCTCTTGCTGCTCTTCACCGTCCCTTGGCACCCTACCTACAGGCACAACAGCACTGGGGATTTGTGCTTTCCCAGAGACGGAACATCTCACGGCGCTCAGCCTCGGCAGAGCCTCTTTCTGAAAAGGAGAACGGTCGGATCCTTCTCCCACGAGGAAGGGCCCAGCCCTGAAAGCTCTTGCTGCTCTTCACCGTCCCTTGGCACTCTACCTACAGGCACAACAGCACTGGGGATCTGTGCTTTCCCAGACACGGAACATCTCACGGCGCTCAGTCTCAGCAAGCCTCTTTCTGAAAAGGCGAACGGTCGGATCCTTCGACGAGGAAGGGCCCAGCCCTGAAAGCTCTTGCTGCTCTTCACCGTCCCTTGGCACCCTACCTACAGGCACAACAGCACTGGGGATCTGTGCTTTCCCAGACACGGAACATCTCACGGCGCTCAGCCTCGGCAAGCCTCTTTCTGAAAAGGCAACCGGTCGGATCCTTCTCCCACGAGGAAGGGCCCAGCCCTGAAAGCTCTTGCTGCTCTTCACCGTCCCTTGGCACCCTACCTACAGGCACAACAGCACTGGGGATCTGTGCTTTCCCAGAGACGGAACATCTCACGGCGCTCAGCCTCGGCAAGTCTCTTTCAGAAAAAGGCGAACGGTCGGATCCTTCTCCCACGAGGAAGGGCCCAGCCCTGAAAGCTCTTGCTGCTCTTCACCGTCCCTTGGCACCCTACCTACAGGCACAACAGCACTGGGGATCTGTGCTTTCCCAGAGACGGAACATCTCACGGCGCTCAGCCTCGGCAGAGCCTCTTTCTGAAAAGGCGAACGGTCGGATCCTTCTCCCACGAGGAAGGGCCCAGCCCTGAAAGCTCTTGCTGCTCTTCACCGTCCCTTGGCACCCTACCTACAGGCACAACAGCACTGGGGATCTGTGCTTTCCCAGAGACGGAACATCTCACGGCGCTAAGCCTCGGCAACCCTCTTTCTGAAAAGGCGAACGGTCGGATCCTTCTCCCACGAGGAAGGGCCCAGCCCTGAAAGCTCTTGCTGCTCTTCACCGTCCCTTGGCACCCTACCTACAGGCACAACAGCACTGGGGATCTGTGCTTTCCCAGAGAAGGAACATCTTACGGCGCTCAGCCTCGGCAGAGCCTCTTTCTGAAAAGGCGAACGGTCGGATCCTTCTCCCACGAGGAAGGGCCCATCCCTGAAAGCTCTTGCTGCTCTTCACCGTCCCTTGGCACCCTACCTACAGGCACAACAGCACTGGGGATCTGTGCTTTCCCAGAGACGGAACATCTCACGGCGCTCAGCCTCGGCAAGCCTCTTTCTGAAAAGGCAAACGGTCGGATCCTTCTCCCACGAGGAAGGGCCCAGCCCTGAAAGCTCTTGCTGCTCTTCACCGTCCCTTGGCACCCTACCTACAGGCACAACAGCACTGGGGATGAATGCTTTCGCAGAGGAGGAACATCTTACGGCGCTAAGCCTCGGCAGAGCCTCTTTCTGAAAAGGCGAACGGTCGGATCCTTCTCCCACGAGGAAGGGCCCAGCCCTGAAAGCTCTTGCTGCTCTTCACCGTCCCTTGGCACCCTACCTACAGGCACAACAGCACTGGGGATCTGTGCTTTCCCAGACACGGAACATCTCACGGCGCTCAGTCTCAGCAAGCCTCTTTCTGAAAAGGCGAACGGTCGGATCCTTCGACGAGGAAGGGCCCAGCCCTGAAAGCTCTTGCTGCTCTTCACCGTCCCTTGGCACCCTACCTACAGGCACAACAGCACTGGGGATCTGTGCTTTCCCAGACACGGAACATCTCACGGCGCTCAGCCTCGGCAAGCCTCTTTCTGTAAAGGCAAACGGTCGGATCCTTCTCCCACGAGGAAGGGCCCAGCCCTGAAAGCTCTTGCTGCTCTTCACCGTCCCTTGGCACCCTACCTACAGGCACAACAGCACTGGGGATTTGTGCTTTCCCAGAGACGGAACATCTCACGGCGCTCAGCCTCGGCAGAGCCTCTTTCTGAAAAGGCGAACGGTCGGATCCTTCTCCCACGAGGAAGGGCCCATCCCTGAAAGCTCTTGCTGCTCTTCACCGTCCCTTGGCACCCTACCTACAGGCACAACAGCACTGGGGATCTGTGCTTTCCCAGACACGGAACATCTCACGGCGCTCAGCCTCGGCAAGTCTCTTTCTGAAAAGGCAAACGGTCGGATCCTTCTCCCACGAGGAAGGGCCCAGCCCTGAAAGCTCTTGCTGCTCTTCACCGTCCCTTGGCACCCTACCTACAGGCACAACAGCACTGGGGATGAATGCTTTCGCAGAGGAGGAACATCTTACGGCGCTAAGCCTCGGCAAGCCTCTTTCTGAAAAGGCGAACGGTCGGATCCTTCTCCCACGAGGAAGGGCCCAGCCCTGAAAGCTCTTGCTGCTCTTCACCGTCCCTTGGCACCCTACCTACAGGCACAACAGCACTGGGGATCTGTGCTTTCCCAGAGACGGAACATCTCACGGCGCTCAGCCTCGGCAGAGCCTCTTTCTGAAAAGGCAAACGGTCGGATCCTTCTCCCACGAGGAAGGGCCCAGCCCTGAAAGCTCTTGCTGGTCTTCACCGTCCCTTGGCACCCTACCTACAGGCACAACAGCACTGGGGATGAATGCTTTCGCAGAGGAGGAACATCTTACGGCGCTAAGCCTCGGCAGAGCCTCTTTCTGAAAAGGCGAACGGTCGGATCCTTCTCCCACGAGGAAGGGCCCAGCCCTGAAAGCTCTTGCTGCTCTTCACCGTCCCTTGGCACTCTACCTACAGGCACAACAGCACTGGGGATCTGTGCTTTCCCAGACACGGAACATCTCACGGCGCTCAGTCTCAGCAAGCCTCTTTCTGAAAAGGCGAACGGTCGGATCCTTCGACGAGGAAGGGCCCAGCCCTGAAAGCTCTTGCTGCTCTTCACCGTCCCTTGGCACCCTACCTACAGGCACAACAGCACTGGGGATCTGTGCTTTCCCAGACACGGAACATCTCACGGCGCTCAGCCTCGGCAAGCCTCTTTCTGAAAAGGCAACCGGTCGGATCCTTCTCCCACGAGGAAGGGCCCAGCCCTGAAAGCTCTTGCTGCTCTTCACCGTCCCTTGGCACCCTACCTACAGGCACAACAGCACTGGGGATCTGTGCTTTCCCAGAGACGGAACATCTCACGGCGCTCAGCCTCGGCAAGTCTCTTTCAGAAAAAGGCGAACGGTCGGATCCTTCTCCCACGAGGAAGGGCCCAGCCCTGAAAGCTCTTGCTGCTCTTCACCGTCCCTTGGCACCCTACCTACAGGCACAACAGCACTGGGGATCTGTGCTTTCCCAGAGACGGAACATCTCACGGAGCTCAGCCTCGGCAGAGCCTCTTTCTGAAAAGGCGAACGGTCGGATCCTTCTCCCACGAGGAAGGGCCCAGCCCTGAAAGCTCTTGCTGCTCTTCACCGTCCCTTGGCACCCTACCTACAGGCACAACAGCACTGGGGATCTGTGCTTTCCCAGACACGGAACATCTCACGGCGCTAAGCCTCGGCAACCCTCTTTCTGAAAAGGCGAACGGTCGGATCCTTCTCCCACGAGGAAGGGCCCAGCCCTGAAAGCTCTTGCTGCTCTTCACCGTCCCTTGGCACCCTACCTACAGGCACAACAGCACTGGGGATCTGTGCTTTCCCAGAGAAGGAACATCTCACGGCGCTCACCCTCGGCAGAGCCTCTTTCTGAAAAGGCGAACGGTCGGATCCTTCTCCCACGAGGAAGAGCCCAGCCCTGAAAGCTCTTGCTGCTCTTCACCGTCCCTTGGCACCCTACCTACAGGCACAACAGCACTGGGGATTTGTGCTTTCCCAGAGACGGAACATCTCACGGCGCTCAGCCTCGGCAGAGCCTCTTTCTGAAAAGGCGAACGGTCGGATCCTTCTCCCACGAGGAAGGGCCCAGCCCTGAAAGCTCTTGCTGCTCTTCACCGTCCCTTGGCACCCTACCTACAGGCACAACAGCACTGGGGATCTGTGCTTTCCCAGAGAAGGAACATCTCACGGTGCTCAGCCTCGGCAGAGCCTCTTTCTGAAAAGGCGAACGGTCGGATCCTTCTCCCACGAGGAAGGGCCCATCCCTGAAAGCTCTTGCTGCTCTTCACCGTCCCTTGGCACCCTACCTACAGGCACAACAGCACTGGGGATCTGTGCTTTCCCAGAGACGGAACATCTCACGGCGCTCAGCCTCGGCAAGTCTCTTTCTGAAAAGGCAAACGGTCGGATCCTTCTCCCACGAGGAAGGGCCCAGCCCTGAAAGCTCTTGCTGCTCTTCACCGTCCCTTGGCACCCTACCTACAGGCACAACAGCACTGGGGATGAATGCTTTCGCAGAGGAGGAACATCTTACGGCGCTAAGCCTCGGCAAGCCTCTTTCTGAAAAGTCGAACGGTCGGATCCTTCTCCCACGAGGAAGGGCCCAGCCCTGAAAGCTCTTGCTGCTCTTCACCGTCCCTTGGCACCCTACCTACAGGCACAACAGCACTGGGGATCTGTGCTTTCCCAGACACGGAACATCTCACGGCGCTCAGTCTCAGCAAGCCTCTTTCTGAAAAGGCGAACGGTCGGATACTTCGACGAGGAAGGGCCCAGCCCTGAAAGCTCTTGCTGCTCTTCACCGTCCCTTGGCACCCTACCTACAGGCACAACAGCACTGGGGATCTGTGCTTTCCCAGACACGGAACATCTCACGGCGCTCAGCCTCGGCAAGCCTCTTTCTGAAAAGGCAACCGGTCGGATCCTTCTCCCACGAGGAAGGGCCCAGCCCTGAAAGCTCTTGCTGCTCTTCACCATCCCTTGGCACCCTACCTACAGGCACAACAGCACTGGGGATCTGTGCTTTCCCAGACACGGAACATCTCACGGCGCTCAGCCTCGGCAGAGCCTCTTTCTGAAAAGGCGAACGGTCGGATCCTTCTCCCACGAGGAAGGGCCCAGCCCTGAAAGCTCTTGCTGCTCTTCACCGTCCCTTGGCACCCTACCTACAGGCACAACAGCACTGGGGATCTGTGCTTTCCCAGACACGGAACATCTCACGGCGCTAAGCCTCGGCAACCCTCTTTCTGAAAAGGCGAACGGTCGGATCCTTCTCCCACGAGGAAGGGCCCAGCCCTGAAAGCTCTTGCTGCTCTTCACCGTCCCTTGGCACCCTACCTACAGGCACAACAGCACTGGGGATCTGTGCTTTCCCAGAGAAGGAACATCTCACGGCGCTCAGCCTCGGCAGAGCTTCTTTCTGAAAAGGCAAACGGTCGGATCCTTCTCCCACGAGGAAGGGCCCAGCCCTGAAAGCTCTTGCTGCTCTTCACCGTCCCTTGGCACCCTACCTACAGGCACAACAGCACTGGGGATCTGTGCTTTCCCAGAGAAGGAACATCTCACGGCGCTCAGCCTCGGCAGAGCCTCTTTCTGAAAAGGCGAACGGTCGGATCCTTCTCCCACGAGGAAGAGCCCAGCCCTGAAAGCTCTTGCTGCTCTTCACCGTCCCTTGGCACCCTACCTACAGGCACAACAGCACTGGGGATTTGTGCTTTCCCAGAGAAGGAACATCTTACGGCGCTCAGCCTCGGCAGAGCCTCTTTCTGAAAAGGCGAACGGTCGGATCCTTCTCCCACGAGGAAGGGCCCAGCCCTGAAAGCTCTTGCTGCTCTTCACTGTCCCTTGGCACCCTACCTACAGGCACAACAGCACTGGGGATTTGTGCTTTCCCAGAGACGGAACATCTCACGGCGCTCAGCCTCGGCAGAGCCTCTTTCTGAAAAGGAGAACGGTCGGATCCTTCTCCCACGAGGAAGGGCCCAGCCCTGAAAGCTCTTGCTGGTCTTCACCGTCCCTTGGCACCCTACCTACAGGCACAACAGCACTGGGGATCTGTGCTTGCCCAGAGACGGAACATCTCACGGCGCTCAGCCTCGGCAGAGCCTCTTTCTGAAAAGGCGAACGGTCGGATCATTCTCCCACGAGGAAGGGCCCATCCCTGAAAGCTCTTGCTGCTCTTCACCGTCCCTTGGCACCCTACCTACAGGCACAACAGCACTGGGGATCTGTGCTTTCCCAGACACGGAACATCTCACGGCGCTAAGCCTCGGCAACCCTCTTTCTGAAAAGGCGAACGGTCGGATCCTTCTCCCACGAGGAAGGGCCCAGCCCTGAAAGCTCTTGCTGCTCTTCACCGTCCCTTGGCACCCTACCTACAGGCACAACAGCACTGGGGATCTGTGCTTTCCCAGAGAAGGAACATCTCACGGCGCTCACCCTCGGCAGAGCCTCTTTCTGAAAAGGCGAACGGTCGGATCCTTCTCCCACGAGGAAGGGCCCAGCCCTGAAAGCTCTTGCTGCTCTTCACCGTCCCTTGGCACCCTACCTACAGGCACAACAGCACTGGGGATTTGTGCTTTCCCAGAGACGGAACATCTCACGGCGCTCAGCCTCGGCAGAGCCTCTTTCTGAAAAGGCGAACGGTCGGATCCTTCTCCCACGAGGAAGGGCCCAGCCCTGAAAGCTCTTGCTGCTCTTCACCATCCCTTGGCACCCTACCTACAGGCACAACAGCACTGGGGATCTGTGCTTTCCCAGACACGGAACATCTCACGGCGCTCAGCCTCGGCAGAGCCTCTTTCTGAAAAGGCGAACGGTCGGATCCTTCTCCCACGAGGAAGGGCCCAGCCCTGAAAGCTCTTGCTGCTCTTCACCGTCCCTTGGCACCCTACCTACAGGCACAACAGCACTGGGGATCTGTGCTTTCCCAGACACGGAACATCTCACGGCGCTCAGCCTCGGCAGAGCCTCTTTCTGAAAAGGCGAACGGTCGGATCCTTCTCCCACGAGGAAGGGCCCAGCCCTGAAAGCTCTTGCTGCTCTTCACCGTCCCTTGGCACCCTACCTACAGGCACAACAGCACTGGGGATCTGTGCTTTCCCAGACACGGAACATCTCACGGCGCTAAGCCTCGGCAACCCTCTTTCTGAAAAGGCGAACGGTCGGATCCTTCTCCCACGAGGAAGGGCCCAGCCCTGAAAGCTCTTGCTGCTCTTCACCGTCCCTTGGCACCCTACCTACAGGCACAACAGCACTGGGGATCTGTGCTTTCCCAGACACGGAACATCTCACGGCGCTCAGCCTCGGCAGAGCCTCTTTCTGAAAAGGCGAACGGTCGGATCCTTCTCCCACGAGGAAGGGCCCAGCCCTGAAAGCTCTTGCTGGTCTTCACCGTCCCTTGGCACCCTACCTACAGGCACAACAGCACTGGGGATCTGTGCTTTCCCAGAGAAGGAACATCTCACGGCGCTCAGCCTCGGCAGAGCCTCTTTCTGAAAAGGCGAACGGTCGGATCCTTCTCCCACGAGGAAGAGCCCAGCCCTGAAAGCTCTTGCTGGTCTTCACCGTCCCTTGGCACCCTACCTACAGGCACAACAGCACTGGGGATTTGTGCTTTCCCAGAGACGGAACATCTCACGGCGCTTAGCCTCGGCAAGCCTCTTTCTGAAAAGGCGAACGGTCGGATCCTTCTCCCACGAGGAAGGGCCCAGCCCTGAAAGCTCTTGCTGCTCTTCACCGTCCCTTGGCACCCTACCTACAGGCACAACAGCACTGGGGATCTGTGCTTTCCCAGAGACGGAACATCTCACGGCGCTCAGCCTCGTCAAGTCTCTTTCAGAAAAAGGCGAACGGTCGGATCATTCTCCCACGAGGAAGGGCCCAGCCCTGAAAGCTCTTGCTGCTCTTCACCGTCCCTTGGCACCCTACCTACAGGCACAACAGCACTGGGGATTTGTGCTTTCCCAGAGATGGAACATCTCACGGCGCTCAGCCTCGGCAGAGCCTCTTTCTGAAAAGGCGAACGGTCGGATCCTTCTCCCACGAGGAAGGGCCCAGCCCTGAAAGCTCTTGCTGCTCTTCACCGTCCCTTGGCACCCTACCTACAGGCACAACAGCACTGGGGATCTGTGCTTTCCCAGAGACGGAACATCTCACGGCGCTCAGTCTCGGCAAGCCTCTTTCTGAAAAGGCGAACGGTCGGATCCTTCTCCCACGAGGAAGGGCCCAGCCCTGAAAGCTCTTGCTGCTCTTCACCGTCCCTTGGCACCCTACCTACAGGCACAACAGCACTGGGGATCTGTGCTTTCCCAGAGACGGAACATCTCACGGCGCTCAACCTCGTCAAGTCTCTTTCAGAAAAAGGCGAACGGTCGGATCATTCTCCCACGAGGAAGGGCCCAGCCCTGAAAGCTCTTGCTGCTCTTCACCGTCCCTTGGCACCCTACCTACAGGCACAACAGCACTGGGGATTTGTGCTTTCCCAGACACGGAACATCTCACGGCGCTCAGCCTCGGCAGAGCCTCTTTCTTTAAAGGCGAACGGTCGGATCCTGCTCCCACGAGGAAGGGCCCAGCCCTGAAAGCTCTTGCTGCTCTTCACCGTCCCTTGGCACCCTACCTACAGGCACAACAGCACTGGGGATCTGTGCTTTCCCAGACACGGAACATCTCACGGCGCTCAGCCTCGGCAAGTCTCTTTCAGAAAAAGGCGAACGGTCGGATCCTTCTCCCACGAGGAAGGGCCCAGCCCTGAAAGCTCTTGCTGCTCTTCACCGTCCCTTGGCACCCTACCTACAGGCACAACAGCACTGGGGATCTGTGCTTTCCCAGACACGGAACATCTCACGGCGCTCAGTCTCGGCAAGCCTCTTTCTGAAAAGGCGAACGGTCGGATCCTTCTCCGACGAGGAAGGGCCCAGCCCTGAAAGCTCTTGCTGCTCTTCACCGTCCCTTGGCACCCTACCTACAGGCACAACAGCACTGGGGATCTGTGCTTTCCCAGACACGGAACATCTCACGGCGCTCAGCCTCGGCAAGCCTCTTTCTGAAAAGGCAACCGGTCGGATCCTTCTCCCACGAGGAAGGGCCCAGCCCTGAAAGCTCTTGCTGCTCTTCACCATCCCTTGGCACCCTACCTACAGGCACAACAGCACTGGGGATCTGTGCTTTCCCAGACACGGAACATCTCACGGCGCTCAGCCTCGGCAGAGCCTCTTTCTGAAAAGGCGAACGGTCGGATCCTTCTCCCACGAGGAAGGGCCCAGCCCTGAAAGCTCTTGCTGCTCTTCACCGTCCCTTGGCACCCTACCTACAGGCACAACAGCACTGGGGATCTGTGCTTTCCCAGACACGGAACATCTCACGGCGCTAAGCCTCGGCAACCCTCTTTCTGAAAAGGCGAACGGTCGGATCCTTCTCCCACGAGGAAGGGCCCAGCCCTGAAAGCTCTTGCTGCTCTTCACCGTCCCTTGGCACCCTACCTACAGGCACAACAGCACTGGGGATCTGTGCTTTCCCAGAGAAGGAACATCTCACGGCGCTCAGCCTCGGCAGAGCTTCTTTCTGAAAAGGCAAACGGTCGGATCCTTCTCCCACGAGGAAGGGCCCAGCCCTGAAAGCTCTTGCTGCTCTTCACCGTCCCTTGGCACCCTACCTACAGGCACAACAGCACTGGGGATCTGTGCTTTCCCAGAGAAGGAACATCTCACGGCGCTCAGCCTCGGCAGAGCCTCTTTCTGAAAAGGCGAACGGTCGGATCCTTCTCCCACGAGGAAGAGCCCAGCCCTGAAAGCTCTTGCTGCTCTTCACCGTCCCTTGGCACCCTACCTACAGGCACAACAGCACTGGGGATTTGTGCTTTCCCAGAGAAGGAACATCTTACGGCGCTCAGCCTCGGCAGAGCCTCTTTCTGAAAAGGCGAACGGTCGGATCCTTCTCCCACGAGGAAGGGCCCAGCCCTGAAAGCTCTTGCTGCTCTTCACCGTCCCTTGCCACCCTACCTACAGGCACAACAGCACTGGGGATTTGTGCTTTCCCAGAGACGGAACATCTCACGGCGCTCAGCCTCGGCAGAGCCTCTTTCTGAAAAGGAGAACGGTCGGATCCTTCTCCCACGAGGAAGGGCCCAGCCCTGAAAGCTCTTGCTGGTCTTCACCGTCCCTTGGCACCCTACCTACAGGCACAACAGCACTGGGGATCTGTGCTTGCCCAGAGACGGAACATCTCACGGCGCTCAGCCTCGGCAGAGCCTCTTTCTGAAAAGGCGAACGGTCGGATCATTCTCCCACGAGGAAGGGCCCAGCCCTGAAAGCTCTTGCTGCTCTTCACCGTCCCTTGGCACCCTACCTACAGGCACAACAGCACTGGGGATCTGTGCTTTCCCAGACACGGAACATCTCACGGCGCTAAGCCTCGGCAACCCTCTTTCTGAAAAGGCGAACGGTCGGATCCTTCTCCCACGAGGAAGGGCCCAGCCCTGAAAGCTCTTGCTGCTCTTCACCGTCCCTTGGCACCCTACCTACAGGCACAACAGCACTGGGGATCTGTGCTTTCCCAGAGAAGGAACATCTCACGGCGCTCACCCTCGGCAGAGCCTCTTTCTGAAAAGGCGAACGGTCGGATCCTTCTCCCACGAGGAAGGGCCCAGCCCTGAAAGCTCTTGCTGCTCTTCACCGTCCCTTGGCACCCTACCTACAGGCACAACAGCACTGGGGATTTGTGCTTTCCCAGAGACGGAACATCTCACGGCGCTCAGCCTCGGCAGAGCCTCTTTCTGAAAAGGCGAACGGTCGGATCCTTCTCCCACGAGGAAGGGCCCAGCCCTGAAAGCTCTTGCTGCTCTTCACCATCCCTTGGCACCCTACCTACAGGCACAACAGCACTGGGGATCTGTGCTTTCCCAGACACGGAACATCTCACGGCGCTCAGCCTCGGCAGAGCCTCTTTCTGAAAAGGCGAACGGTCGGATCCTTCTCCCACGAGGAAGGGCCCAGCCCTGAAAGCTCTTGCTGCTCTTCACCGTCCCTTGGCACCCTACCTACAGGCACAACAGCACTGGGGATCTGTGCTTTCCCAGACACGGAACATCTCACGGCGCTCAGCCTCGGCAGAGCCTCTTTCTGAAAAGGCGAACGGTCGGATCCTTCTCCCACGAGGAAGGGCCCAGCCCTGAAAGCTCTTGCTGCTCTTCACCGTCCCTTGGCACCCTACCTACAGGCACAACAGCACTGGGGATCTGTGCTTTCCCAGACACGGAACATCTCACGGCGCTAAGCCTCGGCAACCCTCTTTCTGAAAAGGCGAACGGTCGGATCCTTCTCCCACGAGGAAGGGCCCAGCCCTGAAAGCTCTTGCTGCTCTTCACCGTCCCTTGGCACCCTACCTACAGGCACAACAGCACTGGGGATCTGTGCTTTCCCAGAGACGGAACATCTCACGGCGCTCAGCCTCGGCAGAGCCTCTTTCTGAAAAGGCGAACGGTCGGATCCTTCTCCCACGAGGAAGGGCCCAGCCCTGAAAGCTCTTGCTGGTCTTCACCGTCCCTTGGCACCCTACCTACAGGCACAACAGCACTGGGGATCTGTGCTTTCCCAGAGAAGGAACATCTCACGGCGCTCAGCCTCGGCAGAGCCTCTTTCTGAAAAGGCGAACGGTCGGATCCTTCTCCCACGAGGAAGAGCCCAGCCCTGAAAGCTCTTGCTGGTCTTCACCGTCCCTTGGCACCCTACCTACAGGCACAACAGCACTGGGGATTTGTGCTTTCCCAGAGACGGAACATCTCACGGCGCTTAGCCTCGGCAAGCCTCTTTCTGAAAAGGCGAACGGTCGGATCCTTCTCCCACGAGGAAGGGCCCAGCCCTGAAAGCTCTTGCTGCTCTTCACCGTCCCTTGGCACCCTACCTACAGGCACAACAGCACTGGGGATCTGTGCTTTCCCAGACACGGAACATCTCACGGCGCTCAGCCTCGTCAAGTCTCTTTCAGAAAAAGGCGAACGGTCGGATCATTCTCCCACGAGGAAGGGCCCAGCCCTGAAAGCTCTTGCTGCTCTTCACCGTCCCTTGGCACCCTACCTACAGGCACAACAGCACTGGGGATTTGTGCTTTCCCAGAGACGGAACATCTCACGGCGCTCAGCCTCGGCAGAGCCTCTTTCTGAAAAGGCGAACGGTCGGATCCTTCTCCCACGAGGAAGGGCCCAGCCCTGAAAGCTCTTGCTGCTCTTCACCGTCCCTTGGCACCCTACCTACAGGCACAACAGCACTGGGGATCTGTGCTTTCCCAGAGACGGAACATCTCACGGCGCTCAGTCTCGGCAAGCCTCTTTCTGAAAAGGCGAACGGTCGGATCCTTCTCCCACGAGGAAGGGCCCAGCCCTGAAAGCTCTTGCTGCTCTTCACCGTCCCTTGGCACCCTACCTACAGGCACAACAGCACTGGGGATCTGTGCTTTCCCAGAGACGGAACATCTCACGGCGCTCAACCTCGTCAAGTCTCTTTCAGAAAAAGGCGAACGGTCGGATCATTCTCCCACGAGGAAGGGCCCAGCCCTGAAAGCTCTTGCTGCTCTTCACCGTCCCTTGGCACCCTACCTACAGGCACAACAGCACTGGGGATTTGTGCTTTCCCAGACACGGAACATCTCACGGCGCTCAGCCTCGGCAGAGCCTCTTTCTTTAAAGGCGAACGGTCGGATCCTGCTCCCACGAGGAAGGGCCCAGCCCTGAAAGCTCTTGCTGCTCTTCACCGTCCCTTGGCACCCTACCTACAGGCACAACAGCACTGGGGATCTGTGCTTTCCCAGACACGGAACATCTCACGGCGCTCAGTCTCGGCAAGCCTCTTTCTGAAAAGGCGAACGGTCGGATCCTTCTCCGACGAGGAAGGGCCCAGCCCTGAAAGCTCTTGCTGCTCTTCACCGTCCCTTGGCACCCTACCTACAGGCACAACAGCACTGGGGATCTGTGCTTTCCCAGACACGGAACATCTCACGGCATTCAGTCTCGGCAAGCCTGTTTCTGAAAAGGCAAACGGTCGGATCCTTCTCCCACGAGGAAGGGCCCAGCCCTGAAAGCTCTTGCTGCTCTTCACCGTCCCTTGGCACCCTACCTACAGGCACAACAGCACTGGGGATCTGTGCTTTCCCAGACACGGAACATCTCACGGCGCTCAGTCTCGGCAAGCCTCTTTCTGAAAAGGCAAACGGTCGGATCCTTCTCCCACGAGGAAGGGCCCAGCCCTCAAAGCTCTTGCTGCTCTTCACCGTCCCTTGGCACCCTACCTACAGGCACAACAGCACTGGGGATGAATGCTTTCGCAGAGGAGGAACATCTTACGGCGCTCAGCCTCGGCAGAGCCTCTTTCTGAAAAGGCGAACGGTCGGATCCTTCTCCCACGAGGAAGGGCCCAGCCCTGAAAGCTCTTGCTGCTCTTCACCGTCCCTTGGCACCCTACCTACAGGCACAACAGCACTGGGGATCTGTTCTTTCCCAGAGACGGAACATCTCACGGCGCTCAGTCTCAGCAAGCCTCTTTCTGAAAAGGCGAACGGTCGGATCCTTCGACGAGGAAGGGCCCAGCCCTGAAAGCTCTTGCTGCTCTTCACCGTCCCTTGGCACCCTACCTACAGGCACAACAGCACTGGGGATCTGTGCTTTCCCAGACACGGAACATCTCACGGCGCTAAGCCTCGGCAACCCTCTTTCTGAAAAGGCGAACGGTCGGATCCTTCTCCCACGAGGAAGGGCCCAGCCCTGAAAGCTCTTGCTGCTCTTCACCGTCCCTTGGCACCCTACCTACAGGCACAACAGCACTGGGGATCTGTGCTTTCCCAGACACGGAACATCTCACGGCGCTCAGCCTCGGCAGAGCCTCTTTCTGAAAAGGCGAACGGTCGGATCCTTCTCCCACGAGGAAGGTCCCAGCCCTGAAAGCTCTTGCTGCTCTTCACCGTCCCTTGGCACCCTACCTACAGGCACAACAGCACTGGGGATCTGTGCTTTCCCAGACACGGAACATCTCACGGCGCTCAGCCTCGGCAGAGCCTCTTTCTGAAAAGGCGAACGGTCGGATCCTTCTCCCACGAGGAAGGGCCCAGCCCTGAAAGCTCTTGCTGCTCTTCACCGTCCCTTGGCACCCTACCTACAGGCACAACAGCACTGGGGATCTGTGCTTTCCCAGAGAAGGAACATCTCACGGCGCTCAGCCTCGGCAGAGCCTCTTTCTGAAAAGGCGAACGGTCGGATCCTTCTCCCACAAGGAAGGGCCCAGCCCTGAAAGCTCTTGCTGCTCTTCACCGTCCCTTGGCACCCTACCTACAGGCACAACAGCACTGGGGATTTGTGCTTTCCCAGAGACGGAACATCTCACGGCGCTCAGCCTCGGCAGAGCCTCTTTCTGAAAAGGAGAACGGTCGGATCCTTCTCCCACGAGGAAGGGCCCAGCCCTGAAAGCTCTTGCTGCTCTTCACCGTCCCTTGGCACCCTACCTACAGGCACAACAGCACTGGGGATCTGTGCTTTCCCAGAGACGGAACATCTCACGGCGCTCAGCCTCGGCAAGTCTCTTTCTGAAAAGGCAAACGGTCGGATCCTTCTCCCACGAGGAAGGGCCCAGCCCTGAAAGCTCTTGCTGCTCTTCACCGTCCCTTGGCACCCTACCTACAGGCACAACAGCACTGGGGATGAATGCTTTCGCAGAGGAGGAACATCTTACGGCGCTAAGCCTCGGCAGAGCCTCTTTCTGAAAAGGCGAACGGTCGGATCCTTCTCCCACGAGGAAGGGCCCAGCCCTGAAAGCTCTTGCTGCTCTTCACCGTCCCTTGGCACCCTACCTACAGGCACAACAGCACTGGGGATCTGTGCTTTCCCAGAGACGGAACATCTCACGGCGCTCAGTCTCAGCAAGCCTCTTTCTGAAAAGGCGAACGGTCGGATCCTTCGACGAGGAAGGGCCCAGCCCTGAAAGCTCTTGCTGCTCTTCACCGTCCCTTGGCACCCTACCTACAGGCACAACAGCACTGGGGATCTGTGCTTTCCCAGACACGGAACATCTCACGGCGCTCAGCCTCGGCAGAGCCTCTTTCTGAAAAGGCGAACGGTCGGATCCTTCGACGAGGAAGGGCCCAGCCCTGAAAGCTCTTGCTGCTCTTCACCGTCCCTTGGCACCCTACCTACAGGCACAACAGCACTGGGGATCTGTGCTTTCCCAGACACGGATCATCTCACGGCACTCAGTCTCGGCAAGCCTCTTTCTGTAAAGGCAAACGGTCGGATCCTTCTCCCACGAGGAAGGGCCCAGCCCTGAAAGCTCTTCCTGCTCTTCACTGCCCCTTGGCACCCTACCTACAGGCACAACAGCACTGGGGATCTCTGCTTTCCCAGACACGGAACATCTCACGGCGCTCAGTCTCGGCAAGTCTCTTTCAGAAAAAGGCGAACGGTCAGATCATTCTCCCACGAGGAAGGGCCCAGCCCTGAAAGCTCTTGCTGCTCTTCACCATCCCTTGGCACCCTACCTACAGGCACAACAGCACTGGGGATCTGTGCTTTCCCAGAGACGGAACATCTCACGGCGCTCAGCCTCGGCAAGTCTCTTTCAGTAAAAGGCGAACGGTCGGATCCTTCTCCCACGAGGAAGGGCCCAGCCCTGAAAGCTCTTGCTGCTCTTCACCGTCCCTTGGCACCCTACCTACAGGCACAACAGCACTGGGGATCTGTGCTTTCCCAGAGACGGAACATCTCACGGCGCTCAGCCTCGGCAAGTCTCTTTCTGAAAAGGCGAACGGTCGGATCCTTCTCCCACGAGGAAGGGCCCAGCCCTGAAAGCTCTTGCTGCTCTTCACTGTCCCTTGGCACCCTACCTACAGGCACAACAGCACTGGGGATCTGTGCTTGCCCAGAGACGGAACATCTCACGGCGCTCAGCCTCGGCAAGTCTCTTTCTGAAAAGGCGAACGGTCGGATCCTTCTCCCACAAGGAAGGGCCCAGCCCTGAAAGCTCTTGCTGCTCTTCACCGTCCCTTGGCACCCTACCTACAGGCACAACAGCACTGGGGATCTGTGCTTTCCCAGAGACGGAACATCTCACGGCGCTCAGCCTCGGCAGAGCCTCTTTCTGAAAAGGCGAACGGTCGGATCCTTCTCCCACGAGGAAGGGCCCAGCCCTGAAAGCTCTTGCTGCTCTTCACCGTCCCTTGGCACCCTACCTACAGGCACAACAGCACTGGGGATCTGTGCTTTCCCAGACACGGAACATCTCATGGCGCTCCACCTCGGCAGAGCCTCTTTCTGAAAAGGTGAACGGTCGGATCCTTCTCCCACGAGGAAGGGCCCAGCCCTGAAAGCTCTTGCTGCTCTTCACCGTCCCTTGGCACCCTACCTACAGGCACAACAGCACTGGGGATCTGTGCTTTCCCAGACACGGGTCATCTCACGGCACTCAGTCTCGGCAGAGCCTCTTTCTGTAAAGGCAAACGGTCGGATCCTTCTCCCACGAGGAAGGGCCCAGCCCTGAAAGCTCTTGCTGCTCTTCACCGTCCCTTGGCACCCTACCTACAGGCACAACAGCACTGGGGATCTGTGCTTTCCCAGAGAAGGAACATCTCACGGCGCTCAGCCTCGGCAGAGCCTCTTTCTGAAAAGGCGAACGGTCGGATCCTTCTCCCACGAGGAAGAGCCCAGCCCTGAAAGCTCTTGCTGGTCTTCACCGTCCCTTGGCACCCTACCTACAGGCACAACAGCACTGGGGATTTGTGCTTTCCCAGAGACGGAACATCTCACGGCGCTCAGCCTCGGCAAGCCTCTTTCTGAAAAGGCGAACGGTCGGATCCTTCTCCCACGAGGAAGGGCCCAGCCCTGAAAGCTCTTGCTGCTCTTCACCGTCCCTTGGCACCCTACCTACAGGCACAACAGCACTGGGGATCTGTGCTTTCCCAGAGACGGAACATCTCACGGCGCTCAGCCTCGTCAAGTCTCTTTCAGAAAAAGGCGAACGGTCGGATCATTCTCCCACGAGGAAGGGCCCAGCCCTGAAAGCTCTTGCTGCTCTTCACCGTCCCTTGGCACCCTACCTACAGGCACAACAGCACTGGGGATTTGTGCTTTCCCAGACACGGAACATCTCACGGCGCTCAGCCTCGGCAGAGCCTCTTTCTGAAAAGGCGAACGGTCGGATCCTTCTCCCACGAGGAAGGGCCCAGCCCTGAAAGCTCTTGCTGCTCTTCACCGTCCCTTGGCACCCTACCTACAGGCACAACAGCACTGGGGATCTGTGCTTTCCCAGAGACGGAACATCTCACGGCGCTCAGTCTCGGCAAGCCTCTTTCTGAAAAGGCGAACGGTCGGATCCTTCTCCCACGAGGAAGGGCCCAGCCCTGAAAGCTCTTGCTGCTCTTCACCGTCCCTTGGCACCCTACCTACAGGCACAACAGCACTGGGGATCTGTGCTTTCCCAGAGACGGAACATCTCACGGCGCTCAACCTCGTCAAGTCTCTTTCAGAAAAAGGCGAACGGTCGGATCATTCTCCCACGAGGAAGGGCCCAGCCCTGAAAGCTCTTGCTGCTCTTCACCGTCCCTTGGCACCCTACCTACAGGCACAACAGCACTGGGGATTTGTGCTTTCCCAGAGACGGAACATCTCACGGCGCTCAGCCTCGGCAGAGCCTCTTTCTTTAAAGGCGAACGGTCGGATCCTGCTCCCACGAGGAAGGGCCCAGCCCTGAAAGCTCTTGCTGCTCTTCACCGTCCCTTGGCACCCTACCTACAGGCACAACAGCACTGGGGATCTGTGCTTTCCCAGACACGGAACATCTCACGGCGCTCAGCCTCGGCAAGTCTCTTTCAGAAAAAGGCGAACGGTCGGATCCTTCTCCCACGAGGAAGGGCCCAGCCCTGAAAGCTCTTGCTGCTCTTCACCGTCCCTTGGCACCCTACCTACAGGCACAACAGCACTGGGGATCTGTGCTTTCCCAGACACGGAACATCTCACGGCGCTCAGTCTCGGCAAGCCTCTTTCTGAAAAGGCGAACGGTCGGATCCTTCTCCGACGAGGAAGGGCCCAGCCCTGAAAGCTCTTGCTGCTCTTCACCGTCCCTTGGCACCCTACCTACAGGCACAACAGCACTGGGGATCTGTGCTTTCCCAGACACGGAACATCTCACGGCATTCAGTCTCGGCAAGCCTGTTTCTGAAAAGGCAAACGGTCGGATCCTTCTCCCACGAGGAAGGGCCCAGCCCTGAAAGCTCTTGCTGCTCTTCACCGTCCCTTGGCACCCTACCTACAGGCACAACAGCACTGGGGATCTGTGCTTTCCCAGAGACGGAACATCTCACGGCGCTCAGCCTCGGCAGAGCCTCTTTCTGAAAAGGCGAACGGTCGGATCCTTCTCCCACGAGGAAGGGCCCAGCCCTGAAAGCTCTTGCTGGTCTTCACCGTCCCTTGGCACCCTACCTACAGGCACAACAGCACTGGGGATCTGTGCTTTCCCAGAGAAGGAACATCTCACGGCGCTCAGTCTCGGCAGAGCCTCTTTCTGAAAAGGCGAACGGTCGGATCCTTCTCCCACGAGGAAGAGCCCAGCCCTGAAAGCTCTTGCTGGTCTTCACCGTCCCTTGGCACCCTACCTACAGGCACAACAGCACTGGGGATTTGTGCTTTCCCAGAGACGGAACATCTCACGGCGCTTAGCCTCGGCAAGCCTCTTTCTGAAAAGGCGAACGGTCGGATCCTTCTCCCACGAGGAAGGGCCCAGCCCTGAAAGCTCTTGCTGCTCTTCACCGTCCCTTGGCACCCTACCTACAGGCACAACAGCACTGGGGATCTGTGCTTTCCCAGAGACGGAACATCTCACGGCGCTCAGCCTCGTCAAGTCTCTTTCAGAAAAAGGCGAACGGTCGGATCATTCTCCCACGAGGAAGGGCCCAGCCCTGAAAGCTCTTGCTGCTCTTCACCGTCCCTTGGCACCCTACCTACAGGCACAACAGCACTGGGGATTTGTGCTTTCCCAGAGACGGAACATCTCACGGCGCTCAGCCTCGGCAGAGCCTCTTTCTGAAAAGGCGAACGGTCGGATCCTTCTCCCACGAGGAAGGGCCCAGCCCTGAAAGCTCTTGCTGCTCTTCACCGTCCCTTGGCACCCTACCTACAGGCACAACAGCACTGGGGATCTGTGCTTTCCCAGAGACGGAACATCTCACGGCGCTCAGTCTCGGCAAGCCTCTTTCTGAAAAGGCGAACGGTCGGATCCTTCTCCCACGAGGAAGGGCCCAGCCCTGAAAGCTCTTGCTGCTCTTCACCGTCCCTTGGCACCCTACCTACAGGCACAACAGCACTGGGGATCTGTGCTTTCCCAGAGACGGAACATCTCACGGCGCTCAACCTCGTCAAGTCTCTTTCAGAAAAAGGCGAACGGTCGGATCATTCTCCCACGAGGAAGGGCCCAGCCCTGAAAGCTCTTGCTGCTCTTCACCGTCCCTTGGCACCCTACCTACAGGCACAACAGCACTGGGGATTTGTGCTTTCCCAGACACGGAACATCTCACGGCGCTCAGCCTCGGCAGAGCCTCTTTCTTTAAAGGCGAACGGTCGGATCCTGCTCCCACGAGGAAGGGCCCAGCCCTGAAAGCTCTTGCTGCTCTTCACCGTCCCTTGGCACCCTACCTACAGGCACAACAGCACTGGGGATCTGTGCTTTCCCAGACACGGAACATCTCACGGCGCTCAGCCTCGGCAAGTCTCTTTCAGAAAAAGGCGAACGGTCGGATCCTTCTCCCACGAGGAAGGGCCCAGCCCTGAAAGCTCTTGCTGCTCTTCACCGTCCCTTGGCACCCTACCTACAGGCACAACAGCACTGGGGATCTGTGCTTTCCCAGACACGGAACATCTCACGGCGCTCAGTCTCGGCAAGCCTCTTTCTGAAAAGGCGAACGGTCGGATCCTTCTCCGACGAGGAAGGGCCCAGCCCTGAAAGCTCTTGCTGCTCTTCACCGTCCCTTGGCACCCTACCTACAGGCACAACAGCACTGGGGATCTGTGCTTTCCCAGACACGGAACATCTCACGGCATTCAGTCTCGGCAAGCCTGTTTCTGAAAAGGCAAACGGTCGGATCCTTCTCCCACGAGGAAGGGCCCAGCCCTGAAAGCTCTTGCTGCTCTTCACCGTCCCTTGGCACCCTACCTACAGGCACAACAGCACTGGGGATCTGTGCTTTCCCAGACACGGAACATCTCACGGCGCTCAGCCTCGGCAAGTCTCTTTCAGAAAAAGGCGAACGGTCGGATCCTTCTCCCACGAGGAAGGGCCCAGCCCTGAAAGCTCTTGCTGGTCTTCACCGTCCCTTGGCACCCTACCTACAGGCACAACAGCACTGGGGATGAATGCTTTCGCAGAGGAGGAACATCTTACGGCGCTCAGCCTCGGCAGAGCCTCTTTCTGAAAAGGCGAACGGTCGGATCCTTCTCCCACGAGGAAGGGCCCAGCCCTGAAAGCTCTTGCTGCTCTTCACCGTCCCTTGGCACCCTACCTACAGGCACAACAGCACTGGGGATCTGTTCTTTCCCAGAGACGGAACATCTCACGGCGCTCAGTCTCAGCAAGCCTCTTTCTGAAAAGGCGAACGGTCGGATCCTTCGACGAGGAAGGGCCCAGCCCTGAAAGCTCTTGCTGCTCTTCACCGTCCCTTGGCACCCTACCTACAGGCACAACAGCACTGGGGATCTGTGCTTTCCCAGACACGGAACATCTCACGGCGCTCAGCCTCGGCAAGTCTCTTTCAGAAAAAGGCGAACGGTCGGATCCTTCTCCCACGAGGAAGGGCCCAGCCCTGAAAGCTCTTGCTGCTCTTCACCGTCCCTTGGCACCCTACCTACAGGCACAACAGCACTGGGGATCTGTGCTTTCCCAGACACGGAACATCTCACGGCGCTCAGTCTCGGCAAGCCTCTTTCTGAAAAGGCGAACGGTCGGATCCTTCTCCGACGAGGAAGGGCCCAGCCCTGAAAGCTCTTGCTGCTCTTCACCGTCCCTTGGCACCCTACCTACAGGCACAACAGCACTGGGGATCTGTGCTTTCCCAGACACGGAACATCTCACGGCATTCAGTCTCGGCAAGCCTGTTTCTGAAAAGGCAAACGGTCGGATCCTTCTCCCACGAGGAAGGGCCCAGCCCTGAAAGCTCTTGCTGCTCTTCACCGTCCCTTGGCACCCTACCTACAGGCACAACAGCACTGGGGATCTGTGCTTTCCCAGACACGGAACATCTCACGGCGCTCAGCCTCGGCAAGTCTCTTTCAGAAAAAGGCGAACGGTCGGATCCTTCTCCCACGAGGAAGGGCCCAGCCCTGAAAGCTCTTGCTGGTCTTCACCGTCCCTTGGCACCCTACCTACAGGCACAACAGCACTGGGGATGAATGCTTTCGCAGAGGAGGAACATCTTACGGCGCTCAGCCTCGGCAGAGCCTCTTTCTGAAAAGGCGAACGGTCGGATCCTTCTCCCACGAGGAAGGGCCCAGCCCTGAAAGCTCTTGCTGCTCTTCACCGTCCCTTGGCACCCTACCTACAGGCACAACAGCACTGGGGATCTGTTCTTTCCCAGAGACGGAACATCTCACGGCGCTCAGTCTCAGCAAGCCTCTTTCTGAAAAGGCGAACGGTCGGATCCTTCGACGAGGAAGGGCCCAGCCCTGAAAGCTCTTGCTGCTCTTCACCGTCCCTTGGCACCCTACCTACAGGCACAACAGCACTGGGGATCTGTGCTTTCCCAGACACGGAACATCTCACGGCGCTAAGCCTCGGCAACCCTCTTTCTGAAAAGGCGAACGGTCGGATCCTTCTCCCACGAGGAAGGGCCCAGCCCTGAAAGCTCTTGCTGCTCTTCACCGTCCCTTGGCACCCTACCTACAGGCACAACAGCACTGGGGATCTGTGCTTTCCCAGACACGGAACATCTCACGGCGCTCAGCCTCGGCAGAGCCTCTTTCTGAAAAGGCGAACGGTCGGATCCTTCTCCCACGAGGAAGGTCCCAGCCCTGAAAGCTCTTGCTGCTCTTCACCGTCCCTTGGCACCCTACCTACAGGCACAACAGCACTGGGGATCTGTGCTTTCCCAGACACGGAACATCTCACGGCGCTCAGCCTCGGCAGAGCCTCTTTCTGAAAAGGCGAACGGTCGGATCCTTCTCCCACGAGGAAGGGCCCAGCCCTGAAAGCTCTTGCTGCTCTTCACCGTCCCTTGGCACCCTACCTACAGGCACAACAGCACTGGGGATCTGTGCTTTCCCAGAGAAGGAACATCTCACGGCGCTCAGCCTCGGCAGAGCCTCTTTCTGAAAAGGCGAACGGTCGGATCCTTCTCCCACGAGGAAGGGCCCAGCCCTGAAAGCTCTTGCTGCTCTTCACCGTCCCTTGGCACCCTACCTACAGGCACAACAGCACTGGGGATTTGTGCTTTCCCAGAGACGGAACATCTCACGGCGCTCAGCCTCGGCAGAGCCTCTTTCTGAAAAGGAGAACGGTCGGATCCTTCTCCCACGAGGAAGGGCCCAGCCCTGAAAGCTCTTGCTGCTCTTCACCGTCCCTTGGCACCCTACCTACAGGCACAACAGCACTGGGGATCTGTGCTTTCCCAGAGACGGAACATCTCACGGCGCTCAGCCTCGGCAAGTCTCTTTCTGAAAAGGCAAACGGTCGGATCCTTCTCCCACGAGGAAGGGCCCAGCCCTGAAAGCTCTTGCTGCTCTTCACCGTCCCTTGGCACCCTACCTACAGGCACAACAGCACTGGGGATGAATGCTTTCGCAGAGGAGGAACATCTTACGGCGCTAAGCCTCGGCAGAGCCTCTTTCTGAAAAGGCGAACGGTCGGATCCTTCTCCCACGAGGAAGGGCCCAGCCCTGAAAGCTCTTGCTGCTCTTCACCGTCCCTTGGCACCCTACCTACAGGCACAACAGCACTGGGGATCTGTGCTTTCCCAGAGACGGAACATCTCACGGCGCTCAGTCTCAGCAAGCCTCTTTCTGAAAAGGCGAACGGTCGGATCCTTCGACGAGGAAGGGCCCAGCCCTGAAAGCTCTTGCTGCTCTTCACCGTCCCTTGGCACCCTACCTACAGGCACAACAGCACTGGGGATCTGTGCTTTCCCAGACACGGAACATCTCACGGCGCTCAGCCTCGGCAGAGCCTCTTTCTGAAAAGGCGAACGGTCGGATCCTTCGACGAGGAAGGGCCCAGCCCTGAAAGCTCTTGCTGCTCTTCACCGTCCCTTGGCACCCTACCTACAGGCACAACAGCACTGGGGATCTGTGCTTTCCCAGACACGGATCATCTCACGGCACTCAGTCTCGGCAAGCCTCTTTCTGTAAAGGCAAACGGTCGGATCCTTCTCCCACGAGGAAGGGCCCAGCCCTGAAAGCTCTTCCTGCTCTTCACTGCCCCTTGGCACCCTACCTACAGGCACAACAGCACTGGGGATCTCTGCTTTCCCAGACACGGAACATCTCACGGCGCTCAGTCTCGGCAAGTCTCTTTCAGAAAAAGGCGAACGGTCAGATCATTCTCCCACGAGGAAGGGCCCAGCCCTGAAAGCTCTTGCTGCTCTTCACCATCCCTTGGCACCCTACCTACAGGCACAACAGCACTGGGGATCTGTGCTTTCCCAGAGACGGAACATCTCACGGCGCTCAGCCTCGGCAAGTCTCTTTCAGTAAAAGGCGAACGGTCGGATCCTTCTCCCACGAGGAAGGGCCCAGCCCTGAAAGCTCTTGCTGCTCTTCACCGTCCCTTGGCACCCTACCTACAGGCACAACAGCACTGGGGATCTGTGCTTTCCCAGAGACGGAACATCTCACGGCGCTCAGCCTCGGCAAGTCTCTTTCTGAAAAGGCGAACGGTCGGATCCTTCTCCCACGAGGAAGGGCCCAGCCCTGAAAGCTCTTGCTGCTCTTCACTGTCCCTTGGCACCCTACCTACAGGCACAACAGCACTGGGGATCTGTGCTTGCCCAGAGACGGAACATCTCACGGCGCTCAGCCTCGGCAGAGCCTCTTTCTGAAAAGGCGAACGGTCGGATCCTTCTCCCACAAGGAAGGGCCCAGCCCTGAAAGCTCTTGCTGCTCTTCACCGTCCCTTGGCACCCTACCTACAGGCACAACAGCACTGGGGATCTGTGCTTTCCCAGAGACGGAACATCTCACGGCGCTCAGCCTCGGCAGAGCCTCTTTCTGAAAAGGCGAACGGTCGGATCCTTCTCCCACGAGGAAGGGCCCAGCCCTGAAAGCTCTTGCTGCTCTTCACCGTCCCTTGGCACCCTACCTACAGGCACAACAGCACTGGGGATCTGTGCTTTCCCAGACACGGAACATCTCATGGCGCTCCACCTCGGCAGAGCCTCTTTCTGAAAAGGTGAACGGTCGGATCCTTCTCCCACGAGGAAGGGCCCAGCCCTGAAAGCTCTTGCTGCTCTTCACCGTCCCTTGGCACCCTACCTACAGGCACAACAGCACTGGGGATCTGTGCTTTCCCAGAGAAGGAACATCTCACGGCGCTCAGCCTCGGCAGAGCCTCTTTCTGAAAAGGAGAACGGTCGGATCCTTCTCCCACGAGGAAGAGCCCAGCCCTGAAAGCTCTTGCTGGTCTTCACCGTCCCTTGGCACCCTACCTACAGGCACAACAGCACTGGGGATTTGTGCTTTCCCAGAGACGGAACATCTCACGGCGCTCAGCCTCGGCAAGCCTCTTTCTGAAAAGGCGAACGGTCGGATCCTTCTCCCACGAGGAAGGGCCCAGCCCTGAAAGCTCTTGCTGCTCTTCACCGTCCCTTGGCACCCTACCTACAGGCACAACAGCACTGGGGATCTGTGCTTTCCCAGAGACGGAACATCTCACGGCGCTCAGCCTCGTCAAGTCTCTTTCAGAAAAAGGCGAACGGTCGGATCATTCTCCCACGAGGAAGGGCCCAGCCCTGAAAGCTCTTGCTGCTCTTCACCGTCCCTTGGCACCCTACCTACAGGCACAACAGCACTGGGGATTTGTGCTTTCCCAGACACGGAACATCTCACGGCGCTCAGCCTCGGCAGAGCCTCTTTCTGAAAAGGCGAACGGTCGGATCCTTCTCCCACGAGGAAGGGCCCAGCCCTGAAAGCTCTTGCTGCTCTTCACCGTCCCTTGGCACCCTACCTACAGGCACAACAGCACTGGGGATCTGTGCTTTCCCAGAGACGGAACATCTCACGGCGCTCAGTCTCGGCAAGCCTCTTTCTGAAAAGGCGAACGGTCGGATCCTTCTCCCACGAGGAAGGGCCCAGCCCTGAAAGCTCTTGCTGCTCTTCACCGTCCCTTGGCACCCTACCTACAGGCACAACAGCACTGGGGATCTGTGCTTTCCCAGAGACGGAACATCTCACGGCGCTCAACCTCGTCAAGTCTCTTTCAGAAAAAGGCGAACGGTCGGATCATTCTCCCACGAGGAAGGGCCCAGCCCTGAAAGCTCTTGCTGCTCTTCACCGTCCCTTGGCACCCTACCTACAGGCACAACAGCACTGGGGATTTGTGCTTTCCCAGAGACGGAACATCTCACGGCGCTCAGCCTCGGCAGAGCCTCTTTCTTTAAAGGCGAACGGTCGGATCCTGCTCCCACGAGGAAGGGCCCAGCCCTGAAAGCTCTTGCTGCTCTTCACCGTCCCTTGGCACCCTACCTACAGGCACAACAGCACTGGGGATCTGTGCTTTCCCAGACACGGAACATCTCACGGCGCTCAGCCTCGGCAAGTCTCTTTCAGAAAAAGGCGAACGGTCGGATCCTTCTCCCACGAGGAAGGGCCCAGCCCTGAAAGCTCTTGCTGCTCTTCACCGTCCCTTGGCACCCTACCTACAGGCACAACAGCACTGGGGATCTGTGCTTTCCCAGACACGGAACATCTCACGGCGCTCAGCCTCGGCAGAGCCTCTTTCTGAAAAGGCGAACGGTCGGATCCTTCTCCGACGAGGAAGGGCCCAGCCCTGAAAGCTCTTGCTGCTCTTCACCGTCCCTTGGCACCCTACCTACAGGCACAACAGCACTGGGGATCTGTGCTTTCCCAGACACGGAACATCTCACGGCATTCAGTCTCGGCAAGCCTGTTTCTGAAAAGGCAAACGGTCGGATCCTTCTCCCACGAGGAAGGGCCCAGCCCTGAAAGCTCTTGCTGCTCTTCACCGTCCCTTGGCACCCTACCTACAGGCACAACAGCACTGGGGATCTGTGCTTTCCCAGAGACGGAACATCTCACGGCGCTCAGCCTCGGCAAGTCTCTTTCAGAAAAAGGCGAACGGTCGGATCCTTCTCCCACGAGGAAGGGCCCAGCCCTGAAAGCTCTTGCTGCTCTTCACCGTCCCTTGGCACCCTACCTACAGGCACAACAGCACTGGGGATGAATGCTTTCGCAGAGGAGGAACATCTTACGGCGCTAAGCCTCGGCAGAGCCTCTTTCTGAAAAGGCGAACGGTCGGATCCTTCTCCCACAAGGAAGGGCCCAGCCCTGAAAGCTCTTGCTGCTCTTCACCGTCCCTTGGCACCCTACCTACAGGCACAACAGCACTGGGGATCTGTGCTTTCCCAGAGACGGAACATCTCACGGCGCTCAGCCTCGGCAGAGCCTCTTTCTGAAAAGGCGAACGGTCGGATCCTTCTCCCACGAGGAAGGGCCCAGCCCTGAAAGCTCTTGCTGCTCTTCACCGTCCCTTGGCACCCTACCTACAGGCACAACAGCACTGGGGATCTGTGCTTTCCCAGACACGGAACATCTCATGGCGCTCCACCTCGGCAGAGCCTCTTTCTGAAAAGGTGAACGGTCGGATCCTTCTCCCACGAGGAAGGGCCCAGCCCTGAAAGCTCTTGCTGCTCTTCACCGTCCCTTGGCACCCTACCTACAGGCACAACAGCACTGGGGATCTGTGCTTTCCCAGACACGGATCATCTCACGGCACTCAGTCTCGGCAGAGCCTCTTTCTGAAAAGGCGAACGGTCGGATCCTTCTCCGACGAGGAAGGGCCCAGCCCTGAAAGCTCTTGCTGCTCTTCACCGTCCCTTGGCACCCTACCTACAGGCACAACAGCACTGGGGATCTGTGCTTTCCCAGAGACGGAACATCTCATGGCGCTCCACCTCGGCAGAGCCTCTTTCTGAAAAGGCGAACAGTCGGATCCTTCTCCCACGAGGAAGGGCCCAGCCCTGAAAGCTCTTGCTGCTCTTCACCGTCCCTTGGCACCCTACCTACAGGCACAACAGCACTGGGGATTTGTGCTTTCCCAGAGACGGAACATCTCACGGCGCTCAGCCTCGGCAGAGCCTCTTTCTGAAAAGGCGAACAGTCGGATCCTTCTCCCACGAGGAAGGGCCCAGCCCTGAAAGCTCTTGCTGCTCTTCACCGTCCCTTGGCACCCTACCTACAGGCACAACAGCACTGGGGATCTGTGCTTTCCCAGACACGGATCATCTCACGGCACTCAGTCTCGGCAAGCCTCTTTCTGTAAAGGCAAACGGTCGGATCCTTCTCCCACGAGGAAGGGCCCAGCCCTGAAAGCTCTTGCTGCTCTTCACCGTCCCTTGGCACCCTACCTACAGGCACAACAGCACTGGGGATGAATGCTTTCGCAGAGGAGGAACATCTTACGGCGCTCAGCCTCGGCAGAGCCTCTTTCTGAAAAGGCGAACGGTCGGATCCTTCTCCCACGAGGAAGGGCCCAGCCCTGAAAGCTCTTGCTGCTCTTCACCGTCCCTTGGCACCCTACCTACAGGCACAACAGCACTGGGGATCTATGCTTTCCCAGAGACGGAACATCTCATGGCGCTCCACCTCGGCAGAGCCTCTTTCTGAAAAGGCGAACGGTCGGATCCTTCTCCCACGAGGAAGGGCCCAGCCCTGAAAGCTCTTGCTGCTCTTCACCGTCCCTTGGCACCCTACCTACAGGCACAACAGCACTGGGGATTTGTGCTTTCCCAGAGACGGAACATCTCACAGCGCTCAGCCTCGGCAGAGCCTCTTTCTGAAAAGGCGAACAGTCGGATCCTTCTCCCACGAGGAAGGGCCCAGCCCTGAAAGCTCTTGCTGCTCTTCACCGTCCCTTGGCACCCTACCTACAGGCACAACAGCACTGGGGATCTGTGCTTTCCCAGAGACGGAACATCTCACGGCGCTCAGCCTCGGCAAGCCTCTTTCTGAAAAGGCGAACGGTCGGATCCTTCTCCGACGAGGAATGGCCCAGCCCTGAAAGCTCTTGCTGCTCTTCACCGTCCCTTGGCACCCTACCTACAGGCACAACAGCACTGGGGATCTGTGCTTTCCCAGAGACGGAACATCTCATGGCGCTCCACCTCGGCAGAGCCTCTTTCTGAAAAGGCGAACAGTCGGATCCTTCTCCCACGAGGAAGGGCCCAGCCCTGAAAGCTCTTGCTGCTCTTCACCGTCCCTTGGCACCCTACCTACAGGCACAACAGCACTGGGGATTTGTGCTTTCCCAGAGACGGAACATCTCACGGCGCTCAGCCTCGGCAGAGCCTCTTTCTGAAAAGGCGAACAGTCGGATCCTTCTCCCACGAGGAAGGGCCCAGCCCTGAAAGCTCTTGCTGCTCTTCACCGTCCCTTGGCACCCTACCTACAGGCACAACAGCACTGGGGATCTGTGCTTTCCCAGACACGGATCATCTCGCGGCACTCAGTCTCGGCAAGCCTCTTTCTGTAAAGGCAAACGGTCGGATCCTTCTCCCACGAGGAAGGGCCCAGCCCTGAAAGCTCTTGCTGCTCTTCACCGTCCCTTGGCACCCTACCTACAGGCACAACAGCACTGGGGATGAATGCTTTCGCAGAGGAGGAACATCTTACGGCGCTCAGCCTCGGCAGAGCCTCTTTCTGAAAAGGCGAACGGTCGGATCCTTCTCCCACGAGGAAGGGCCCAGCCCTGAAAGCTCTTGCTGCTCTTCACCGTCCCTTGGCACCCTACCTACAGGCACAACAGCACTGGGGATCTGTGCTTTCCCAGACACGGAACATCTCACGGCGCTCAGCCTCGGCAGAGCCTCTTTCTGAAAAGGCGAACGGTCGGATCCTTCTCCCACGAGGAAGGGCCCAACCCTGAAAGCTCTTGCTGCTCTTCACCGTCCCTTGGCACCCTACCTACAGGCACAACAGCACTGGGGATCTGTGCTTTCCCAGACACGGATCATCTCACGGCGCTCAGTCTCGGCAAGCCTCTTTCTGTAAAGGCAAACGGTCGGATCCTTCTCCCACGAGGAAGGGCCCAGCCCTGAAAGCTCTTGCTGCTCTTCACTGTCCCTTGGCACCCTACCTACAGGCACAACAGCACTGGGGATCTGTGCTTTCCCAGACACGGAACATCTCACGGCGCTCAGTCTCGGCAAGTCTCTTTCAGAAAAAGGCGAACGGTCGGATCCTTCTCCCACGAGAAGGGCCCAGCCCTGAAAGCTCTTGCTGCTCTTCACCGTCCCTTGCCACCCTACCTACAGGCACAACAGCACTGGGGATTTGTGCTTTCCCAGAGACGGAACATCTCACGGCGCTCAGCCTCGGCAGAGCCTCTTTCTGAAAAGGCGAACGGTCGGATCCTTCTCCCACGAGGAAGGGCCCAGCCCTGAAAGCTCTTGCTGCTCTTCACCGTCCCTTGGCACCCTACCTACAGGCACAACAGCACTGGGGATCTGTGCTTTTCCAGAGACGGAACATCTCACGGCGCTCAGCCTCGGCAAGCCTCTTTCTGAGAAGGCGAACGGTCGGATCCTTCTCCCACGAGGAAGGGCCCAGCCCTGAAAGCTCTTGCTGCTCTTCACCGTCCCTTGGCACCCTACCTACAGGCACAACAGCACTGGGGATCTGTGCTTTCCCAGAGACGGAATATCTCATGGCGCTCCACCTCGGCAGAGCCTCTTTCTGAAAAGGCGAACGGTCGGATCCTTCTCCCACGAGGAAGGGCCCAGCCCTGAAAGCTCTTGCTGCTCTTCACCGTCCCTTGGCACCCTACCTACAGGCACAACAGCACTGGGGATTTGTGCTTTCCCAGAGACGGAACATCTCACGGCGCTCAGTCTCGGCAAGTCTCTTTCAGAAAAAGGCGAATGGTCGGATCCTTCTCCCACGAGGAAGGGCCCAGCCCTGAAAGCTCTTGCTGCTCTTCACCGTCCCTTGGCACCCTACCTACAGGCACAACAGCACTGGGGATGAATGCTTTCGCAGAGGAGGAACATCTTACGGCGCTCAGCCTCGGCAGAGCCTCTTTCTGAAAAGGCGAACGGTCGGATCCTTCTCCCACGAGGAAGGGCCCAGCCCTGAAAGCTCTTGCTGCTCTTCACCGTCCCTTGGCACCCTACCTACAGGCACAACAGCACTGGGGATCTGTGCTTTCCCAGACACGGAACATCTCATGGCGCTCCACCTCGGCAGAGCCTCTTTCTGAAAAGGCGAACGGTCGGATCCTTCTCCCACGAGGAAGGGCCCAGCCCTGAAAGCTCTTGCTGCTCTTCACCGTCCCTTGGCACCCTACCTACAGGCACAACAGCACTGGGGATCTGTGCTTTCCCAGACACGGATCATCTCACGGCACTCAGTCTCGGCAAGCCTCTTTCTGTAAAGGCAAACGGTCGGATCCTTCTCCCACGAGGAAGGGCCCAGCCCTGAAAGCTCTTGCTGCTCTTCACCGTCCCTTGGCACCCTACCTACAGGCACAACAGCACTGGGGATGAATGCTTTCGCAGAGGAGGAACATCTTACGGCGCTCAGCCTCGGCAGAGCCTCTTTCTGAAAAGGCGAACGGTCGGATCCTTCTCCCACGAGGAAGGGCCCAGCCCTGAAAGCTCTTGCTGCTCTTCACCGTCCCTTGGCACCCTACCTACAGGCACAACAGCACTGGGGATCTGTGCTTTCCCAGAGACGGAACATCTCATGGCGCTCCACCTCGGCAGAGCCTCTTTCTGAAAAGGCGAACGGTCGGATCCTTCTCCCACGAGGAAGGGCCCAGCCCTGAAAGCTCTTGCTGCTCTTCACCGTCCCTTGGCACCCTACCTACAGGCACAACAGCACTGGGGATTTGTGCTTTCCCAGAGACGGAACATCTCACAGCGCTCAGCCTCGGCAGAGCCTCTTTCTGAAAAGGCGAACAGTCGGATCCTTCTCCCACGAGGAAGGGCCCAGCCCTGAAAGCTCTTGCTGCTCTTCACCGTCCCTTGGCACCCTACCTACAGGCACAACAGCACTGGGGATCTGTGCTTTCCCAGAGACGGAACATCTCACGGCGCTCAGCCTCGGCAAGCCTCTTTCTGAAAAGGCGAACGGTCGGATCCTTCTCCCACGAGGAAGGGCCCAGCCCTGAAAGCTCTTGCTGCTCTTCACCGTCCCTTGGCACCCTACCTACAGGCACAACAGCACTGGGGATCTGTGCTTTCCCAGAGACGGAACATCTCATGGCGCTCCACCTCGGCAGAGCCTCTTTCTGAAAAGGCGAACAGTCGGATCCTTCTCCCACGAGGAAGGGCCCAGCCCTGAAAGCTCTTGCTGCTCTTCACCGTCCCTTGGCACCCTACCTACAGGCACAACAGCACTGGGGATTTGTGCTTTCCCAGAGACGGAACATCTCACGGCGCTCAGCCTCGGCAGAGCCTCTTTCTGAAAAGGCGAACAGTCGGATCCTTCTCCCACGAGGAAGGGCCCAGCCCTGAAAGCTCTTGCTGCTCTTCACCGTCCCTTGGCACCCTACCTACAGGCACAACAGCACTGGGGATCTGTGCTTTCCCAGACACGGATCATCTCACGGCACTCAGTCTCGGCAAGCCTCTTTCTGTAAAGGCAAACGGTCGGATCCTTCTCCCACGAGGAAGGGCCCAGCCCTGAAAGCTCTTGCTGCTCTTCACCGTCCCTTGGCACCCTACCTACAGGCACAACAGCACTGGGGATGAATGCTTTCGCAGAGGAGGAACATCTTACGGCGCTCAGCCTCGGCAGAGCCTCTTTCTGAAAAGGCGAACGGTCGGATCCTTCTCCCACGAGGAAGGGCCCAGCCCTGAAAGCTCTTGCTGCTCTTCACCGTCCCTTGGCACCCTACCTACAGGCACAACAGCACTGGGGATCTGTGCTTTCCCAGACACGGAACATCTCACGGCGCTCAGCCTCGGCAGAGCCTCTTTCTGAAAAGGCGAACGGTCGGATCCTTCTCCCACGAGGAAGGGCCCAACCCTGAAAGCTCTTGCTGCTCTTCACCGTCCCTTGGCACCCTACCTACAGGCACAACAGCACTGGGGATCTGTGCTTTCCCAGACACGGATCATCTCACGGCGCTCAGTCTCGGCAAGCCTCTTTCTGTAAAGGCAAACGGTCGGATCCTTCTCCCACGAGGAAGGGCCCAGCCCTGAAAGCTCTTGCTGCTCTTCACTGTCCCTTGGCACCCTACCTACAGGCACAACAGCACTGGGGATCTGTGCTTTCCCAGACACGGAACATCTCACGGCGCTCAGTCTCGGCAAGTCTCTTTCAGAAAAAGGCGAACGGTCGGATCCTTCTCCCACGAGAAGGGCCCAGCCCTGAAAGCTCTTGCTGCTCTTCACCGTCCCTTGCCACCCTACCTACAGGCACAACAGCACTGGGGATTTGTGCTTTCCCAGAGACGGAACATCTCACGGCGCTCAGCCTCGGCAGAGCCTCTTTCTGAAAAGGCGAACGGTCGGATCCTTCTCCCACGAGGAAGGGCCCAGCCCTGAAAGCTCTTGCTGCTCTTCACCGTCCCTTGGCACCCTACCTACAGGCACAACAGCACTGGGGATCTGTGCTTTTCCAGAGACGGAACATCTCACGGCGCTCAGCCTCGGCAAGCCTCTTTCTGAGAAGGCGAACGGTCGGATCCTTCTCCCACGAGGAAGGGCCCAGCCCTGAAAGCTCTTGCTGCTCTTCACCGTCCCTTGGCACCCTACCTACAGGCACAACAGCACTGGGGATCTGTGCTTTCCCAGAGACGGAATATCTCATGGCGCTCCACCTCGGCAGAGCCTCTTTCTGAAAAGGCGAACGGTCGGATCCTTCTCCCACGAGGAAGGGCCCAGCCCTGAAAGCTCTTGCTGCTCTTCACCGTCCCTTGGCACCCTACCTACAGGCACAACAGCACTGGGGATTTGTGCTTTCCCAGAGACGGAACATCTCACGGCGCTCAGTCTCGGCAAGTCTCTTTCAGAAAAAGGCGAATGGTCGGATCCTTCTCCCACGAGGAAGGGCCCAGCCCTGAAAGCTCTTGCTGCTCTTCACCGTCCCTTGGCACCCTACCTACAGGCACAACAGCACTGGGGATGAATGCTTTCGCAGAAGAGGAACATCTTACGGCGCTCAGCCTCGGCAGAGCCTCTTTCTGAAAAGGCGAACGGTCGGATCCTTCTCCCACGAGGAAGGGCCCAGCCCTGAAAGCTCTTGCTGCTCTTCACCGTCCCTTGGCACCCTACCTACAGGCACAACAGCACTGGGGATCTGTGCTTTCCCAGACACGGAACATCTCATGGCGCTCCACCTCGGCAGAGCCTCTTTCTGAAAAGGCGAACGGTCGGATCCTTCTCCCACGAGGAAGGGCCCAGCCCTGAAAGCTCTTGCTGCTCTTCACCGTCCCTTGGCACCCTACCTACAGGCACAACAGCACTGGGGATCTGTGCTTTCCCAGACACGGATCATCTCACGGCACTCAGTCTCGGCAGAGCCTCTTTCTGTAAAGGCAAACGGTCGGATCCTTCTCCCACGAGGAAGGGCCCAGCCCTGAAAGCTCTTGCTGCTCTTCACCGTCCCTTGGCACCCTACCTACAGGCACAACAGCACTGGGGATTTGTGCTTTCCCAGAGACGGAACATCTTACGGCGCTCAGCCTCGGCAGAGCCTCTTTCTGAAAAGGCGAACGGTCGGATCCTTCTCCCACGAGGAAGGGCCCAGCCCTGAAAGCTCTTGCTGCTCTTCACCGTCCCTTGGCACCCTACCTACAGGCACAACAGCACTGGGGATTTGTGCTTTCCCAGAGACGGAACATCTCACGGCGCTCAGCCTCGGCAGAGCCTCTTTCTGAAAAGGCGAACAGTCGGATCCTTCTCCCACGAGGAAGGGCCCAGCCCTGAAAGCTCTTGCTGCTCTTCACCGTCCCTTGGCACCCTACCTACAGGCACAACAGCACTGGGGATCTGTGCTTTCCCAGAGACGGAACATCTCACGGCGCTCAGCCTCGGCAAGCCTCTTTCTGAAAAGGCGAACGGTCGGATCCTTCTCCGACGAGGAAGGGCCCAGCCCTGAAAGCTCTTGCTGCTCTTCACCGTCCCTTGGCACCCTACCTACAGGCACAACAGCACTGGGGATCTGTGCTTTCCCAGAGACGGAACATCTCATGGCGCTCCACCTCGGCAGAGCCTCTTTCTGAAAAGGCGAACGGTCGGATCCTTCTCCCACGAGGAAGGGCCCAGCCCTGAAAGCTCTTGCTGCTCTTCACCGTCCCTTGGCACCCTACCTACAGGCACAACAGCACTGGGGATTTGTGCTTTCCCAGAGACGGAACATCTCACGGCGCTCAGCCTCGGCAGAGCCTCTTTCTGAAAAGGCGAACGGTCGTATCCTTCTCCCACGAGGAAGGGCCCAGCCCTGAAAGCTCTTGCTGCTCTTCACCGTCCCTTGGCACCCTACCTACAGGCACAACAGCACTGGGGATGAATGCTTTCGCAGAGGAGGAACATCTTACGGCGCTCAGCCTCGGCAGAGCCTCTTTCTGAAAAGGCGAACGGTCGGATCCTTCTCCCACGAGGAAGGGCCCAGCCCTGAAAGCTCTTGCTGCTCTTCACCGTCCCTTGGCACCCTACCTACAGGCACAACAGCACTGGGGATCTGTGCTTGCCCAGAGACGGAACATCTCACGGCGCTCAGCCTCGGCAAGCCTCTTTCTGAAAAGGCGAACGGTCGGATCCTTCTCCCACGAGGAAGGGCCCAGCCCTGAAAGCTCTTGCTGCTCTTCACCGTCCCTTGGCACCCTACCTACAGGCACAACAGCACTGGGGATCTGTGCTTTCCCAGAGACGGAACATCTCATGGCGCTCCACCTCGGCAGAGCCTCTTTCTGAAAAGGCGAACGGTCGGATCCTTCTCCCACGAGGAAGGGCCCAGCCCTGAAAGCTCTTGCTGCTCTTCACCGTCCCTTGGCACCCTACCTACAGGCACAACAGCACTGGGGATTTGTGCTTTCCCAGAGACGGAACATCTCACGGCGCTCAGTCTCGGCAAGTCTCTTTCAGAAAAAGGCGAACGGTCGGATCCTTCTCCCACGAGGAAGGGCCCAGCCCTGAAAGCTCTTGCTGCTCTTCACCGTCCCTTGGCACCCTACCTACAGGCACAACAGCACTGGGGATGAATGCTTTCGCAGAGGAGGAACATCTTACGGCGCTCAGCCTCGGCAGAGCCTCTTTCTGAAAAGGCGAACGGTCGGATCCTTCTCCCACGAGGAAGGGCCCAGCCCTGAAAGCTCTTGCTGCTCTTCACCGTCCCTTGGCACCCTACCTACAGGCACAACAGCACTGGGGATCTGTGCTTTCCCAGAGACGGAACATCTCATGGCGCTCCACCTCAGCAGAGCCTCTTTCTGAAAAGGCGAACGGTCGGATCCTTCTCCCACGAGGAAGGGCCCAGCCCTGAAAGCTCTTGCTGCTCTTCACCGTCCCTTGGCACCCTACCTACAGGCACAACAGCACTGGGGATTTGTGCTTTCCCAGAGACGGAACATCTCACGGCGCTCAGTCTCGGCAAGTCTCTTTCAGAAAAAGGCGAACGGTCGGATCCTTCTCCCACGAGGAAGGGCCCAGCCCTGAAAGCTCTTGCTGGTCTTCACCGTCCCTTGGCACCCTACCTACAGGCACAACAGCACTGGGGATGAATGCTTTCGCAGAGGAGGAACATCTTACGGCGCTCAGCCTCGGCAGAGCCTCTTTCTGAAAAGGCGAACGGTCGGATCCTTCTCCCACGAGGAAGGGCCCAGCCCTGAAAGCTCTTGCTGCTCTTCACCGTCCCTTGGCACCCTACCTACAGGCACAACAGCACTGGGGATCTGTGCTTTACCAGACACGGATCATCTCACGGCGCTCAGTCTCGGCAAGCCTCTTTCTGTAAAGGCAAACGGTCGGATCCTTCTCCCACGAGGAAGGGCCCAGCCCTGAAAGCTCTTGCTGCTCTTCACTGTCCCTTGGCACCCTACCTACAGGCACAACAGCACTGGGGATCTGTGCTTTCCCAGACACGGAACATCTTACGGCGCTCAGTCTCGGCAAGTCTCTTTCAGAAAAAGGCGAATGGTCGGATCCTTCTCCCACGAGAAGGGCCCAGCCCTGAAAGCTCTTGCTGCTCTTCACCGTCCCTTGCCACCCTACCTACAGGCACAACAGCACTGGGGATCTGTGCTTTCCCAGAGACGGAACATCTCACGGCGCTAAGCCTCGGCAGAGCCTCTTTCTGAAAAGGCGAACGGTCGGATCCTTCTCCCACGAGGAAGGGCCCAGCCCTGAAAGCTCTTGCTGCTCTTCACCGTCCCTTGGCACCCTACCTACAGGCACAACAGCACTGGGGATCTGTGCTTTTCCAGAGACGGAACATCTCACGGCGCTAAGCCTCAGCAAGCCTCTTTCTGAAAAGGCGAACGGTCGGATCCTTCTCCCACGAGGAAGGGCCCAGCCCTGAAAGCTCTTGCTGCTCTTCACCGTCCCTTGGCACCCTACCTACAGGCACAACAGCACTGGGGATCTGTGCTTTCCCAGAGACGGAATATCTCATGGCGCTCCACCTCGGCAGAGCCTCTTTCTGAAAAGGCGAACGGTCGGATCCTTCTCCCACGAGGAAGGGCCCAGCCCTGAAAGCTCGTGCTGCTCTTCACCGTCCCTTGGCACCCTACCTACAGGCACAACAGCACTGGGGATTTGTGCTTTCCCAGAGACGGAACATCTCATGGCGCTCAGCCTCGGCAGAGCCTCTTTCTGAAAAGGCGAACGGTCGGATCCTTCTCCCACGAGGAAGGGCCCAGCCCTGAAAGCTCTTGCTGCTCTTCACCGTCCCTTGGCACCCTACCTACAGGCACAACAGCACTGGGGATGAATGCTTTCGCAGAGGAGGAACATCTTACGGCGCTCAGCCTCGGCAGAGCCTCTTTCTGAAAAGGCGAACGGTCGGATCCTTCTCCCACGAGGAAGGGCCCAGCCCTGAAAGCTCTTGCTGCTCTTCACCGTCCCTTGGCACCCTACCTACAGGCACAACAGCACTGGGGATCTGTGCTTTCCCAGAGACGGAACATCTCATGGCGCTCCACCTCAGCAGAGCCTCTTTCTGAAAAGGCGAACGGTCGGATCCTTCTCCCACGAGGAAGGGCCCAGCCCTGAAAGCTCTTGCTGCTCTTCACCGTCCCTTGGCACCCTACCTACAGGCACAACAGCACTGGGGATTTGTGCTTTCCCAGAGACGGAACATCTCACGGCGCTCAGCCTCGGCAGAGCCTCTTTCTGAAAAGGCGAACGGTCGGATCCTTCTCCCACGAGGAAGGGCCCAGCCCTGAAAGCTCTTGCTGCTCTTCACCGTCCCTTGGCACCCTACCTACAGGCACAACAGCACTGGGGATCTGTGCTTTCCTAGACACGGAACATCTCACGGCGCTCAGCCTCGGCAAGCCTCTTTCTGAAAAGGCGAACGGTCGGATCCTTCTCCCACGAGGAAGGGCCCAGCCCTGAAAGCTCTTGCTGCTCTTCACCGTCCCTTGGCACCCTACCTACAGGCACAACAGCACTGGGGATGAATGCTTTCGCAGAGGAGGAACATCTTACGGCGCTCAGCCTCGGCAGAGCCTCTTTCTGAAAAGGCGAACGGTCGGATCCTTCTCCCACGAGGAAGGGCCCAGCCCTGAAAGCTCTTGCTGCTCTTCACCGTCCCTTGGCACCCTACCTACAGGCACAACAGCACTGGGGATTTGTGCTTTCCCAGAGACGGAACATCTCACGGCGCTCAGCCTCAGCAGAGCCTCTTTCTGAAAAGGCGAACGGTCGGATCCTTCTCCCACGAGGAAGGGCCCAGCCCTGAAAGCTCTTGCTGCTCTTCACCGTCCCTTGGCACCCTACCTACAGGCACAACAGCACTGGGGATTTGTGCTTTCCCAGACACGGAACATCTCACGGCCCTCAGCGTCGGCAGAGCCTCTTTCTGAAAAGGCGAACGGTCGGATCCTTCTCCCACGAGGAAGGGCCCAACCCTGAAAGCTCTTGCTGCTCTTCACCGTCCCTTGGCACCCTACCTACAGGCACAACAGCACTGGGGATCTGTGCTTTCCCAGACACGGATCATCTCACGGCGCTCAGTCTCGGCAAGCCTCTTTCTGTAAAGGCAAACGGTCGGATCCTTCTCCCACGAGGAAGGGCCCAGCCCTGAAAGCTCTTGCTGCTCTTCACCGTCCCTTGGCACCCTACCTACAGGCACAACAGCACTGGGGATCTGTGCTTTCCCAGACACGGAACATCTCACGGCGCTCAGCCTCGGCAGAGCCTCTTTCTGAAAAGGCGAACGGTCGGATCCTTCTCCCACGAGGAAGGGCCCAGCCCTGAAAGCTCTTGCTGCTCTTCACCGTCCCTTGGCACCCTACCTACAGGCACAACAGCACTGTGGATGAATGCTTTCGCAGACGAGGAACATCTTACAGCGCTAAGCCTCGGCAGAGCCTCTTTCTGAAAAGGCGAACGGTCGGATCCTTCTCCCACGAGGAAGGGCCCAGCCCTGAAAGCTCTTGCTGCTCTTCACCGTCCCTTGGCACCCTACCTACAGGCACAACAGCACTGGGGATCTGTGCTTTTCCAGAGACGGAACATCTCACGGCGCTAAGCCTCGGCAAGCCTCTTTCTGAAAAGGCGAACGGTCGGATCCTTCTCCCACGAGGAAGGGCCCAGCCCTGAAAGCTCTTGCTGCTCTTCACTGTCCCTTGGCACCCTACCTACAGGCACAACAGCACTGGGGATCTGTGCTTTCCCAGAGACGGAACATCTCATGGCGCTCCACCTCGGCAGAGCCTCTTTCTGAAAAGGCGAACGGTCGGATCCTTCTCCCACGAGGAAGGGCCCAGCCCTGAAAGCTCTTGCTGCTCTTCACCGTCCCTTGGCACCCTACCTACAGGCACAACAGCACTGGGGATTTGTGCTTTCCCAGAGACGGAACATCTCACGGCGCTCAGTCTCGGCAAGTCTCTTTCAGAAAAAGGCGAACGGTCGGATCCTTCTCCCACGAGGAAGGGCCCAGCCCTGAAAGCTCTTGCTGGTCTTCACCGTCCCTTGGCACCCTACCTACAGGCACAACAGCACTGGGGATGAATGCTTTCGCAGAGGAGGAACATCTTACGGCGCTCAGCCTCGGCAGAGCCTCTTTCTGAAAAGGCGAACGGTCGGATCCTTCTCCCACGAGGAAGGGCCCAGCCCTGAAAGCTCTTGCTGCTCTTCACCGTCCCTTGGCACCCTACCTACAGGCACAACAGCACTGGGGATCTGTGCTTTCCCAGAGACGGAACATCTCACGGCGCTCAGCCTCGGCAAGCCTCTTTCTGAAAAGGCGAACGGTCGGATCCTTCTCCCACGAGGAAGGGCCCAGCCCTGAAAGCTCTTGCTGCTCTTCACCGTCCCTTGGCACCCTACCTACAGGCACAACAGCACTGGGGATTTGTGCTTTCCCAGAGACGGAACATCTCACGGCGCTCAGCCTCGGCAGAGCCTCTTTCTGAAAAGGCGAACGGTCGGATCCTTCTCCCACGAGGAAGGGCCCAGCCCTGAAAGCTCTTGCTGCTCTTCACCGTCCCTTGGCACCCTACCTACAGGCACAACAGCACTGGGGATCTGTGCTTTCCCAGAGACGGAACATCTCACGGCGCTCAGTCTCGGCAAGCCTCTTTCTGAAAAGGCAAATGGTCGGATCCTTCTCCCACGAGGAAGGGCCCAGCCCTGAAAGCTCTTGCTGCTCTTCACCGTCCCTTGGCACCCTACCTACAGGCACAACAGCACTGGGGATCTGTGCTTTCCCAGAGACGGAACATCTCACGGCGCTCAGCCTCGGCAGAGCCTCTTTCTGAAAAGGCGAACGGTCGGATCCTTCTCCCACGAGGAAGGGCCCAGCCCTGAAAGCTCTTGCTGTTCTTCACTGTCCCTTGGCACCCTACCTACCGGCACAACAGCACTGGGGATCTGTGCTTTCCCAGAGACGGAACATCTCACGGCGCTCAGCCTCGGCAACCCTCTTTCTGAAAAGGCGAACGGTCGGATCCTTCTCCCACGAGGAAGGGCCCAGCCCTGAAAGCTCTTGCTGCTCTTCACCGTCCCTTGGCACCCTACCTACAGGCACAACAGCACTGGGGATCTGTGCTTTCCCAGAGACGGAACATCTCACGGCGCTAAGCCTCGGCAAGCCTCTTTCTGAAAAGGCGAACGGTCGGATCCTTCTCCCACGAGGAAGGGCCCAGCCCTGAAAGCTCTTGCTGCTCTTCACCGTCCCTTGGCGCCCTACCTACAGGCACAACAGCACTGGGGATCTGTGCTTGCCCAGAGACGGAACATCTCATGGCGCTCCACCTCGGCAGAGCCTCTTTCTGAAAAGGCGAACGGTCGGATCCTTCTCCCACGAGGAAGGGCCCAGCCCTGAAAGCTCTTGCTGCTCTTCACCGTCCCTTGGCACCCTACCTACAGGCACAACAGCACTGGGGATTTGTGCTTTCCCAGAGACGGAACATCTCACGGCGCTCAGTCTCGGCAAGCCTCTTTCAGAAAAAGGCGAACAGTCGGATCCTTCTCCCACGAGGAAGGGCCCAGCCCTGAAAGCTCTTGCTGCTCTTCACCGTCCCTTGGCACCCTACCTACAGGCACAACAGCACTGGGGATGAATGCTTTCGCAGAGGAGGAACATCTCACGGCGCTCAGCCTCGGCAGAGCCTCTTTCTGAAAAGGCGAACGGTCGGATCCTTCTCCCACGAGGAAGGGCCCAGCCCTGAAAGCTCTTGCTGCTCTTCACCGTCCCTTGGCACCCTACCTACAGGCACAACAGCACTGGGGATCTGTGCTTTCCCAGAGACGGAACATCTCACGGCGCTCAGCCTCGACAAGCCTCTTTCTGAAAAGGCGAACGGTCGGATCCTTCTCCGACGAGGAAGGGCCCAGCCCTGAAAGCTCTTGCTGCTCTTCACCGTCCCTTGGCACCCTACCTACAGGCACAACAGCACTGGGGATTTCTGCTTTCGCAGAGACGGAACATCTCACGGCGCTCAGCCTCGGCAGAGCCTCTTTCTGAAAAGGCGAACGGTCGGATCCTTCTCCCACGAGGAAGGGCCCAGCCCTGAAAGCTCTTGCTGCTCTTCACCGTCCCTTGGCACCCTACCTACAGGCACAACAGCACTGGGGATCTGTGCTTTCCCAGAGACGGAACATCTCACGGCGCTCAGCCTCGGCAAGCCTCTTTCTGAAAAGGCAAACGGTCGGATCCTTCTCCCACGAGGAAGGGCCCAGCCCTGAAAGCTCTTGCTGCTCTTCACCGTCCCTTGGCACCCTACCTACAGGCACAACAGCACTGGGGATCTGTGCTTTCGCAGAGGAGGAACATCTCACGGCGCTCAGCCTCGGCAGAGCCTCTTTCTGAAAAGGCGAACGGTCGGATCCTTCTCCCACGAGGAAGGGCCCAGCCCTGAAAGCTCTTGCTGCTCTTCACTGTCCCTTGGCACCCTACCTACAGGCACAACAGAACTGGGGATCTGTGCTTTCCCAGAGACGGAACATCTCACGGCGCTCAGCCTCGGCAACCCTCTTTCTGAAAAGGCGAACGGTCGGATCCTTCTCCCACGAGGAAGGGCCCAGCCCTGAAAGCTCTTGCTGCTCTTCACCGTCCCTTGGCACCCTACCTACAGGCACAACAGCACTGGGGATCTGTGCTTTCCCAGAGAAGGAACATCTCACGGCGCTCAGCCTCGGCAGAGCCTCTTTCTGAAAAGGCGAACGGTCGGATCCTTCTCCCACGAGGAAGGGCCCAGCCCTGAAAGCTCTTGCTGCTCTTCACCGTCCCTTGGCACCCTACCTACAGGCACAACAGCACTGGGGATCTGTGCTTTCCCAGAGACGGAACATCTCATGGCGCTCAGCCTCGGCAGAGCCTCTTTCTGAAAAGGCGAACGGTCGGATCCTTCTCCCACGAGGAAGGGCCCAGCCCTGAAAGCTCTTGCTGCTCTTCACCGTCCCTTGGCACCCTACCTACAGGCACAACAGCACTGGGGATTTGTGCTTTCCCAGAGACGGAACATCTCACGGCGCTCAGTTTCGGCAAGTCTCTTTCTGAAAAGGCAAATGGTCGGATCCTTCTCCCACGAGGAAGGGCCCAGCCCTGAAAGCTCTTGCTGCTCTTCACCGTCCCTTGGCACCCTACCTACAGGCACAACAGCACTGGGGATCTGTGCTTTCCCAGAGACGGAACATCTCACGGCGCTCAGCCTCGGCAGAGCCTCTTTCTGAAAAGGCGAACGGTCGGATCCTTCTCCCACGAGGAAGGGCCCAGCCCTGAAAGCTCTTGCTGCTCTTCACCGTCCCTTGGCACCCTACCTACAGGCGCAACAGCACTGGGGATCTGTGCTTTCCTAGACACGGAACATCTCACGGCGCTCAGCCTCGGCAAGCCTCTTTCTGAAAAGGCGAACGGTCGGATCCTTCTCCCACGAGGAAGGGCCCAGCCCTGAAAGCTCTTGCTGCTCTTCACCGTCCCTTGGCACCCTACCTACAGGCACAACAGCACTGGGGATGAATGCTTTCGCAGAGGAGGAACATCTTACGGCGCTCAGCCTCGGCAGAGCCTCTTTCTGAAAAGGCGAACGGTCGGATCCTTCTCCCACGAGGAAGGGCCCAGCCCTGAAAGCTCTTGCTGCTCTTCACCGTCCCTTGGCACCCTACCTACAGGCACAACAGCACTGGGGATGAATGCTTTCGCAGAGGAGGAACATCTTACGGCGCTCAGCCTCAGCAGAGCCTCTTTCTGAAAAGGCGAACGGTCGGATCCTTCTCCCACGAGGAAGGGCCCAGCCCTGAAAGCTCTTGCTGCTCTTCACCGTCCCTTGGCACCCTACCTACAGGCACAACAGCACTGGGGATTTGTGCTTTCCCAGACACGGAACATCTCACGGCCCTCAGCGTCGGCAGAGCCTCTTTCTGAAAAGGCGAACGGTCGGATCCTTCTCCCACGAGGAAGGGCCCAGCCCTGAAAGCTCTTGCTGCTCTTCACCGTCCCTTGGCACCCTACCTACAGGCACAACAGCACTGGGGATCTGTGCTTTCCCAGACACGGATCATCTCACGGCGCTCAGTCTCGGCAATCCTCTTTTTGTAAAGGCAAACGGTCGGATCCTTCTCCCACGAGGAAGGGCCCAGCCCTGAAAGCTCTTGCTGCTCTTCACCGTCCCTTGGCACCCTACCTACAGGCACAACAGCACTGGGGATCTGTGCTTTCCCAGACACGGAACATCTCACGGCGCTCAGCCTCGGCAGAGCCTCTTTCTGAAAAGGCGAACGGTCGGATCCTTCTCCCACGAGGAAGGGCCCAGCCCTGAAAGCTCTTGCTGCTCTTCACCGTCCCTTGGCACCCTACCTACAGGCACAACAGCACTGTGGATGAATGCTTTCGCAGACGAGGAACATCTTACAGCGCTAAGCCTCGGCAGAGCCTCTTTCTGAAAAGGCGAACGGTCGGATCCTTCTCCCACGAGGAAGGGCCCAGCCCTGAAAGCTCTTGCTGCTCTTCACCGTCCCTTGGCACCCTACCTACAGGCACAACAGCACTGGGGATCTGTGCTTTTCCAGAGACGGAACATCTCACGGCGCTAAGCCTCGGCAAGCCTCTTTCTGAAAAGGCGAACGGTCGGATCCTTCTCCCACGAGGAAGGGCCCAGCCCTGAAAGCTCTTGCTGCTCTTCACTGTCCCTTGGCACCCTACCTACAGGCACAACAGCACTGGGGATCTGTGCTTTCCCAGAGACGGAACATCTCATGGCGCTCCACCTCGGCAGAGCCTCTTTCTGAAAAGGCGAACGGTCGGATCCTTCTCCCACGAGGAAGGGCCCAGCCCTGAAAGCTCTTGCTGCTCTTCACCGTCCCTTGGCACCCTACCTACAGGCACAACAGCACTGGGGATCTGTGCTTTCCCAGAGACGGAACATCTCACGGCGCTCAGTCTCGGCAAGTCTCTTTCAGAAAAAGGCGAACGGTCGGATCCTTCTCCCACGAGGAAGGGCCCAGCCCTGAAAGCTCTTGCTGTTCTTCACTGTCCCTTGGCACCCTACCTATCGGCACAACAGCACTGGGGATCTGTGCTTTCCCAGAGACGGAACATCTCACGGCGCTCAGCCTCGGCAACCCTCTTTCTGAAAAGGCGAACGGTCGGATCCTTCTCCCACGAGGAAGGGCCCAGCCCTGAAAGCTCTTGCTGCTCTTCACCGTCCCTTGGCACCCTACCTACAGGCACAACAGCACTGGGGATCTGTGCTTTCCCAGAGACGGAACATCTCACGGCGCTAAGCCTCGGCAAGCCTCTTTCTGAAAAGGCGAACGGTCGGATCCTTCTCCCACGAGGAAGGGCCCAGCCCTGAAAGCTCTTGCTGCTCTTCACCGTCCCTTGGCGCCCTACCTACAGGCACAACAGCACTGGGGATCTGTGCTTGCCCAGAGACGGAACATCTCATGGCGCTCCACCTCGGCAGAGCCTCTTTCTGAAAAGGCGAACGGTCGGATCCTTCTCCCACGAGGAAGGGCCCAGCCCTGAAAGCTCTTGCTGCTCTTCACCGTCCCTTGGCACCCTACCTACAGGCACAACAGCACTGGGGATGAATGCTTTCGCAGAGGAGGAACATCTCACGGCGCTCAGCCTCGGCAGAGCCTCTTTCTGAAAAGGCGAACGGTCGGATCCTTCTCCGACGAGGAAGGGCCCAGCCCTGAAAGCTCTTGCTGCTCTTCACCGTCCCTTGGCACCCTACCTACAGGCACAACAGCACTGGGGATCTGTGCTTTCCCAGAGACGGAACATCTCACGGCGCTCAGCCTCGACAAGCCTCTTTCTGAAAAGGCGAACGGTCGGATCCTTCTCCGACGAGGAAGGGCCCAGCCCTGAAAGCTCTTGCTGCTCTTCACCGTCCCTTGGCACCCTACCTACAGGCACAACAGCACTGGGGATTTGTGCTTTCGCAGAGACGGAACATCTCACGGCGCTCAGCCTCGGCAGAGCCTCTTTCTGAAAAGGCGAACGGTCGGATCCTTCTCCCACGAGGAAGGGCCCAGCCCTGAAAGCTCTTGCTGCTCTTCACCGTCCCTTGGCACCCTACCTACAGGCACAACAGCACTGGGGATCTGTGCTTTCCCAGAGACGGAACATCTCACGGCGCTCAGTCTCGGCAAGCCTCTTTCTGAAAAGGCAAACGGTCGGATCCTTCTCCCACGAGGAAGGGCCCAGCCCTGAAAGCTCTTGCTGCTCTTCACCGTCCCTTGGCACCCTACCTACAGGCACAACAGCACTGGGGATCTGTGCTTTCGCAGAGGAGGAACATCTCACGGCGCTCAGCCTCGGCAGAGCCTCTTTCTGAAAAGGCGAACGGTCGGATCCTTCTCCCACGAGGAAGGGCCCAGCCCTGAAAGCTCTTGCTGCTCTTCACTGTCCCTTGGCACCCTACCTACAGGCACAACAGAACTGGGGATCTGTGCTTTCCCAGAGACGGAACATCTCACGGCGCTCAGCCTCGGCAACCCTCTTTCTGAAAAGGCGAACGGTCGGATCCTTCTCCCACGAGGAAGGGCCCAGCCCTGAAAGCTCTTGCTGCTCTTCACCGTCCCTTGGCACCCTACCTACAGGCACAACAGCACTGGGGATCTGTGCTTTCCCAGAGAAGGAACATCTCACGGCGCTCAGCCTCGGCAGAGCCTCTTTCTGAAAAGGCGAACGGTCGGATCCTTCTCCCACGAGGAAGGGCCCAGCCCTGAAAGCTCTTGCTGCTCTTCACCGTCCCTTGGCACCCTACCTACAGGCACAACAGCACTGGGGATCTGTGCTTTCCCAGAGACGGAACATCTCATGGCGCTCAGCCTCGGCAGAGCCTCTTTCTGAAAAGGCGAACGGTCGGATCCTTCTCCCACGAGGAAGGGCCCAGCCCTGAAAGCTCTTGCTGCTCTTCACCGTCCCTTGGCACCCTACCTACAGGCACAACAGCACTGGGGATTTGTGCTTTCCCAGAGACGGAACATCTCACGGCGCTCAGTTTCGGCAAGTCTCTTTCTGAAAAGGCAAATGGTCGGATCCTTCTCCCACGAGGAAGGGCCCAGCCCTGAAAGCTCTTGCTGCTCTTCACCGTCCCTTGGCACCCTACCTACAGGCACAACAGCACTGGGGATCTGTGCTTTCCCAGAGACGGAACATCTCACGGCGCTCAGCCTCGGCAGAGCCTCTTTCTGAAAAGGCGAATGGTCGGATCCTTCTCCCACGAGGAAGGGCCCAGCCCTGAAAGCTCTTGCTGCTCTTCACTGTCCCTTGGCACCCTACCTACAGGCACAACAGCACTGGGGATCTGTGCTTTCCCAGAGACGGAACATCTCACGGCGCTCAGCCTCGGCAACCCTCTTTCTGAAAAGGCGAACGGTCGGATCCTTCTCCCACGAGGAAGGGCCCAGCCCTGAAAGCTCTTGCTGCTCTTCACCGTCCCTTGGCACCCTACCTACAGGCACAACAGCACTGGGGATCTGTGCTTTCCCAGAGACGGAACATCTCACGGCGCTCAGCCTCGGCAGAGCCTCTTTCTGAAAAGGCGAACGGTCGGATCATTCTCCCACAAGGAAGGGCCCAACCCTGAAAGCTCTTGCTGCTCTTCACCGTCCCTTGGCACCCTACCTACAGGCACAACAGCACTGGGGATGAATGCTTTCGCAGAGGAGGAACATCTTACGGCGCTCCACCTCGGCAGAGCCTCTTTCTGAAAAGGCGAACGGTCGGATCCTTCTCCGACGAGGAAGGGCCCAGCCCTGAAAGCTCTTGCTGCTCTTCACCGTCCCTTGGCACCCTACCTACAGGCACAACAGCACTGGGGATCTGTGCTTTCCCAGAGACGGAACATCTCACGGCGCTCAGCCTCGGCAGAGCCTCTTTCTGAAAAGGCGAACGGTCGGATCCTTCTCCCACGAGGAAGGGCCCAGCCCTGAAAGCTCTTGCTGCTCTTCACCGTCCCTTGGCACCCTACCTACAGGCACAACAGCACTGGGGATCTGTGCTTTCCCAGAGACGGAACATCTCACGGCGCTCAGTCTCGGCAAGCCTCTTTCTGAAAAGGCAAACGGTCGGATCCTTCTCCCACGAGGAAGGGCCCAGCCCTGAAAGCTCTTGCTGCTCTTCACCGTCCCTTGGCACCCTACCTACAGGCACAACAGCACTGGGGATTTGTGCTTTCCCAGAGACGGAACATCTCACGGCGCTCAGTCTCGGCAAGTCTCTTTCAGAAAAAGGCGAACGGTCGGATCCTTCTCCCACGAGGAAGGGCCCAGCCCTGAAAGCTCTTGCTGCTCTTCACCGTCCCTTGGCACCCTACCTACAGGCACAACAGCACTGGGGATCTGTGCTTTCCCAGACACGGAACATCTCACGGCGCTCAGCCTCGGCAGAGCCTCTTTCTGAAAAGGCGAACGGTCGGATCCTTCTCCCACGAGGAAGGGCCCAGCCCTGAAAGCTCTTGCTGCTCTTCACCGTCCCTTGGCGCCCTACCTACAGGCACAACAGCACTGGGGATCTGTGCTTTCCCAGACACGGAACATCTCACGGCGCTCAGTCTCGGCAAGCCTCTTTCAGAAAAAGGCGAACGGTCGGATCCTTCTCCCACGAGGAAGGGCCCAGCCCTGAAAGCTCTTGCTGCTCTTCACCGTCCCTTGGCACCCTACCTACAGGCACAACAGCACTGGGGATCTGTGCTTTCCCAGAGACGGAACATCTCACGGCGCTCAGTCTCGGCATGTCTCTTTTAGAAAAAGGCGAACGGTTGGATCCTTCTCCCACGAGGAAGGGCCCAGCCCTGAAAGCTCTTGCTGCTCTTCACCGTCCCTTGGCACCCTACCTACAGGCACAACAGCACTGGGGATTTGTGCTTTCCCAGAGACGGAACATCTCACGGCGCTCAGTTTCGGCAAGTCTCTTTCAGAAAAAGGCGAACGGTCGGATCCGTCTCCCACGAGGAAGGGCCCAGCCCTGAAAGCTCTTGCTGCTCTTCACCGTCCCTTGGCACCCTACCTACAGGCACAACAGCACTGGGGATCTGTGCTTTCCCAGAGACGGAACATCTCACGGCGCTCAGTCTCGGCAAGCCTCTTTCTGAAAAGGCAAACGGTCGGATCCTTCTCCCACGAGGAAGGGCCCAGCCCTGAAAGCTCTTGCTGCTCTTCACCGTCCCTTGGCGCCCTACCTACAGGCACAACAGCACTGGGGATCTGTGCTTTCCCAGACACGGAACAGCTCACGGCGCTCAGCCTCGGCAAGTCTCTTTCAGAAAAAGGCGAACGGTCGGATCCTTCTCCCACGAGGAAGGGCCCAGCCCTGAAAGCTCTTGCTGCTCTTCACCGTCCCTTGGCACCCTACCTACAGGCACAACAGCACTGGGGATTTGTGCTTTCCCAGAGACGGAACATCTCACGGCGCTCAGCCTCGGCAAGCCTCTTTCTGAAACGGCAACCGGTCGGATCCTTCTCCCACGAGGAAGGGCCCAGCCCTGAAAGCTCTTGCTGCTCTTCACCGTCCCTTGGCACCCTACCTACAGGCACAACAGCACTGGGGATCTGTGCTTTCCCAGAGACGGAACATCTCACGGCGCTCAGTCTCGGCAAGTCTCTTTCAGAAAAAGGCGAACGGTCGGATCCGTCTCCCACGAGGAAGGGCCCAGCCCTGAAAGCTCTTGCTGCTCTTCACCGTCCCTTGGCACCCTACCTACAGGCACAACAGCACTGGGGATCTGTGCTTTCCCAGACACGGAACATCTCACGGCGCTCAGCCTCGGCAGAGCCTCTTTCTGAAAAGGCGAACGGTCGGATCCTTCTCCCACGAGGAAGGGCCCAGCCCTGAAAGCTCTTGCTGCTCTTCACCGTCCCTTGGCGCCCTACCTACAGGCACAACAGCACTGGGGATCTGTGCTTTCCCAGACACGGAACATCTCACGGCGCTCAGTCTCGGCAAGCCTCTTTCAGAAAAAGGCGAACGGTCGGATCCTTCTCCCACAAGGAAGGGCCCAGCCCTGAAAGCTCTTGCTGCTCTTCACCGTCCCTTGGCACCCTACCTACAGGCACAACAGCACTGGGGATCTGTGCTTTCCCAGACACGGAACATCTCACGGCGCTCAGCCTCGGCAAGTCTCTTTCAGTAAAAGGCGAACGGTCGGATCCTTCTCCCACGAGGAAGGGCTTAGCCCTGAAAGCTCTTGCTGGTCTTCACCGTCCCTTGGCACCCTACCTACAGGCACAACAGCACTGGGGATCTGTGCTTTCCCAGACACGGAACATCTCACGGCGCTCAGCCTCGGCAAGTCTCTTTCAGAAAAAGGCGAACGGTCGGATCCTTCTCCCACGAGGAAGGGCCCAGCCCTGAAAGCTCTTGCTGCTCTTCACCGTCCCTTGGCACCCTACCTACAGGCACAACAGCACTGGGGATCTGTGCTTTCCCAGACACGGAACATCTCACGGCGCTCAATCTCGGCAAGCCTCTTTCTGAAAAGGCAAACGGTCGGATCCTTCTCCCACGAGGAAGGGCCCAGCCCTGAAAGCTCTTGCTGCTCTTCACCGTCCCTTGCCACCCTACCTACAGGCACAACAGCACTTAGGATCTGTGCTTTCCCAGAGACAGAACATCTCACGGCGCTCAGCCTCGGCAAGTCTCTTTCAGAAAAAGGCGAACGGTCGGATCCTTCTCCCACGAGGAAGGGCCCAGCCCTGAAAGCTCTTGCTGCTCTTCACCGTCCCTTGGCACCCTACCTACAGGCACAACAGCACTGGGGATCTGTGCTTTCCCAGAGACGGAACATCTCACGGCGCTAAGCCTCGGCAAGCCTCTTTCTGAAAAGGCGAACGGTCGGATCCTTCTCCCACGAGGAAGGGCCCAGCCCTGAAAGCTCTTGCTGCTCTTCACCGTCCCTTGGCGCCCTACCTACAGGCACAACAGCACTGGGGATCTGTGCTTTCCCAGAGACGGAACATCTCATGGCGCTCCACCTCGGCAGAGCCTCTTTCTGAAAAGGCGAACGGTCGGATCCTTCTCCCACGAGGAAGGGCCCAGCCCTGAAAGCTCTTGCTGCTCTTCACCGTCCCTTGGCACCCTACCTACAGGCACAACAGCACTGGGGATTTGTGCTTTCCCAGAGATGGAACACCTCACGGCGCTCAGCCTCGGCAGAGCCTCTTTCTGAAAAGGCGAACGGTCGGATCCTTCTCCCACGAGGAAGGGCCCAGCCCTGAAAGCTCTTGCTGCTCTTCACCGTCCCTTGGCACCCTACCTACAGGCACAACAGCACTGGGGATCTGTGCTTTCCCAGAGACGGAACATCTCACGGCGCTCAGCCTCGGCAGAGCCTCTTTCTGAAAAGGCGAACGGTCGGATCCTTCTCCCACGAGGAAGGGCCCAGCCCTGAAAGCTCTTGCTGCTCTTCACCGTCCCTTGGCACCCTACCTACAGGCACAACAGCACTGGGGATCTGTGCTTTCCCAGAGACGGAACATCTCACGGCGCTCAGCCTCGGCAAGTCTCTTTCAGAAAAAGGCGAACGGTCGGATCCTTCTCCCACGAGAAGGGCCCAGCCCTGAAAGCTCTTGCTGCTCTTCACCGTCCCTTGGCACCCTACCTACAGGCACAACAGCACTGTGGATGAATGCTTTCGCAGAGGAGGAACATCTCACGGCGCTCAATCTCGGCAAGCCTCTTTCTGAAAAGGCAAACGGTTGGATCCTTCTCCCACGAGGAAGGGCCCAGCCCTGAAATCTCTTGCTGCTCTTCACCGTCCCTTGGCACCCTACCTACAGGCACAACAGCACTGGGGATTTGTGCTTTCCCAGACACGGAACATCTCACGGCGCTCAGCCTCGGCAGAGCGTCTTTCTGAAAAGGCGAACGGTCGGATCCTTCTCCCACGAAGAAGGGCCCAGCCCTGAAAGCTCTTGCTGCTCTTCACCGTCCCTTGGCGCCCTACCTACAGGCACAACAGCACTGGGGATCTGTGCTTTCCCAGACACGGAACATCTCACGGCGCTCAGCCTCGGCAGAGCCTCTTTCTGAAAAGGCGAACGGTCGGATCCTTCTCCGACGAGGAAGGGCCCAGCCCTGAAAGCTCTTGCTGCTCTTCACCGTCCCTTGGCACCCTACCTACAGGCACAACAGCACTGGGGATCTGTGCTTTCCCAGAGACGGAACATGTCATGGCGCTCAGTCTCGGCAACCCTCTTTCTGAAAAGGCAAACGGTCGGATCCTTCTCCCACGAGGAAGGGCCCAGCCCTGAAAGCTCTTGCTGCTCTTCACCGTCCCTTGGCACCCTACCTACAGGCACAACAGCACTTGGGATCTGTTCTTTCCCAGAGACGGAACATCTCACGGCGCTCAGCCTCGGCACGTCTCTTTCAGAAAAAGGCGAACGGTCGGATCCTTCTCCCACGAGGAAGGGCCCAGCCCTGAAAGCTCTTGCTGCTCTTCACCGTCCCTTGGCACCCTACCTACAGGCACAACAGCACTGGGGATCTGTGCTTTCCCAGAGACGGAACATCTCATGGCGCTCAGCCTCGGCAAGCCTCTTTCTGAAAAGGCAAACGGTCGGATCCTTCTCCCACGAGGAAGGGCCCAGCCCTGAAAGCTCTTGCTGCTCTTCACCGTCCCTTGGCACCCTACCTACAGGCACAACAGCACTGGGGATGAATGCTTTCGCAGAGGAGGAACATCTCACGGCGCTCAGCCTCGGCAGAGCCTCTTTCTGAAAAGGCGAACGGTCGGATCCTTCTCCCACGAGGAAGGGCCCAGCCCTGAAAGCTCTTGCTGCTCTTCACCGTCCCTTGGCACCCTACCTACAGGCACAACAGCACTGGGGATCTGTGCTTTCCCAGAGACGGAACATCTCACGGCGCTCAGTCTCGGCAAGCCTCTTTCTGAAAAGGCGAACGGTCGGATCCTTCTCCCACGAGGAAGGGCCCAGCCCTGAAAGCTCTTGCTGCTCTTCACCATCCCTTGGCACCCTACCTACAGGCACAACAGCACTGGGGATTTGTGCTTTCCCAGAGACGGAACATCTCACGGCGCTCAGCCTCGGCAAATCTCTTTCAGAAAAAGGCGAACGGTCGGATCCTTCTCCCACGAGGAAGGGCCCAGCCCTGAAAGCTCTTGCTGCTCTTCACCGTCCCTTGGCACCCTACCTACAGGCACAACAGCACTGGGGATCTGTGCTTTCCCAGAGACGGAACATCTCACGGCGCTCAGCCTCGGCAGAGCCTCTTTCTGAAAAGGCGAACGGTCGGATCCTTCTCCCACGAGGAAGGGCCCAGCCCTGAAAGCTCTTGCTGCTCTTCACCGTCCCTTGGCACCCTACCTACAGGCACAACAGCACTGGGGATCTGTGCTTTCCCAGAGACGGAACGTCTCACGGCGCTCAGCCTCGGCAGAGCCTCTTTCTGAAAAGGCGAACGGTCGGATCCTTCTCCCACGAGGAAGGGCCCAGCCCTGAAAGCTCTTGCTGCTCTTCACCGTCCCTTGGCACCCTACCTACAGGCACAACAGCACTGGGGATCTGTGCTTTCCCAGAGACGGAACATCTCACGGCGCTCAGTCTCGGCAAGCCTCTTTCTGAAAAGGCAAACGGTCGGATCCTTCTCCCACGAGGAAGGGCCCAGCCCTGAAAGCTCTTGCTGCTCTTCACCGTCCCTTGGCACCCTACCTACAGGCACAACAGCACTGGGGATCTGTGCTTTCCCAGAGACGGAACATCTCAGGGCGCTCAGCCTCGGCACGTCTCTATCAGAAAAAGGCGAACGGTCGGATCCTTCTCCCACGAGGAAGGGCCCAGCCCTGAAAGCTCTTGCTGCTCTTCACCGTCCCTTGGCACCCTACCTACAGGCACAACAGCACTGGGGATCTGTGCTTTCCCAGAGACGGAACATCTCATGGCGCTCAGCCTCGGCAAGCCTCTTTCTGAAAAGGCAAACGGTCGGATCCTTCTCCCACGAGGAAGGGCCCAGCCCTGAAAGCTCTTGCTGGTCTTCACCGTCCCTTGGCACCCTACCTACAGGCACAACAGCACTGGGGATGAATGCTTTCGCAGAGGAGGAACATCTCACGGCGCTCAGCCTCGGCAGAGCCTCTTTCTGAAAAGGCGAACGGTCGGATCCTTCTCCCACGAGGAAGGGCCCAGCCCTGAAAGCTCTTGCTGCTCTTCACCGTCCCTTGGCACCCTACCTACAGGCACAACAGCACTGGGGATCTGTGCTTTCCCAGAGACGGAACATCTCACGGCGCTCAGCCTCGGCAAGCCTCTTTCTGAAAAGGCGAACGGTCGGATCCTTCTCCCACGAGGAAGGGCCCAGCCCTGAAAGCTCTTGCTGCTCTTCACCGTCCCTTGGCACCCTACCTACAGGCACAACAGCACTGGGGATTTGTGCTTTCCCAGAGACGGAACATCTCACGGCGCTCAGCCTCGGCAAATCTCTTTCAGAAAAAGGCGAACGGTCGGATCCTTCTCCCACGAGGAAGGGCCCAGCCCTGAAAGCTCTTGCTGCTCTTCACCGTCCCTTGGCACCCTACCTACAGGCACAACAGCACTGGGGATCTGTGCTTTCCCAGAGACGGAACATCTCATGGCGCTCCACCTCGGCAGAGCCTCTTTCTGAAAAGGCGAACGGTCGGATCCTTCTCCCACGAGGAAGGGCCCAGCCCTGAAAGCTCTTGCTGCTCTTCACCGTCCCTTGGCACCCTACCTACAGGCACAACAGCACTGGGGATTTGTGCTTTCCCAGAGACGGAACGTCTCACGGCGCTCAGCCTCGGCAGAGCCTCTTTCTGAAAAGGCGAACGGTCGGATCCTTCTCCCACGAGGAAGGGCCCAGCCCTGAAAGCTCTTGCTGCTCTTCACCGTCCCTTGGCACCCTACCTACAGGCACAACAGCACTGGGGATCTGTGCTTTCCCAGAGACGGAACATCTCACGGCGCTCAGCCTCGGCAAGCCTCTTTCTGAAAAGGCGAACGGTCGGATCCTTCTCCCACGAGGAAGGGCCCAGCCCTGAAAGCTCTTGCTGCTCTTCACCGTCCCTTGGCACCCTACCTACAGGCACAACAGCACTGGGGATCTGTGCTTTCCCAGACACGGAACATCTCACGGCGCTCAGTCTCGGCAAGTCTCTTTCAGAAAAAGGCGAACGGTCGGATCCTTCTCCCACGAGGAAGGGCCCAGCCCTGAAAGCTCTTGCTGCTCTTCACCGTCCCTTGGCACCCTACCTACAGGCACAACAGCACTGGGGATCTGTGCTTTCCCAGAGACGGAACATCTCACGGCGCTCAGCCTCGGCAAGTCTCTTTCAGAAAAAGGCGAACGGTCGGATCCTTCTCCCACGAGGAAGGGCCCAGCCCTGAAAGCTCTTGCTGCTCTTCACCGTCCCTTGGCACCCTACCTACAGGCACAACAGCACTGGGGATCTGTGCTTTCCCAGAGACGGAACATCTCACGGCGCTAAGCCTCGGCAAGCCTCTTTCTGAAAAGGCGAACGGTCGGATCCTTCTCCCACGAGGAAGGGCCCAGCCCTGAAAGCTCTTGCTGCTCTTCACCGTCCCTTGGCACCCTACCTACAGGCACAACAGCACTGGGGATCTGTGCTTTCCCAGAGACGGAACATCTCACGGCGCTCAGTCTCGGCAAGCCTCTTTCTGAAAAGGCAAACGGTCGGATCCTTCTCCCACGAGGAAGGGCCCAGCCCTGAAAGCTCTTGCTGCTCTTCACCGTCCCTTGCCACCCTACCTACAGGCACAACAGCACTGGGGATTTGTGCTTTCCCAGAGACGGAACATCTCACGGCGCTCAGCCTCGGCAGAGCCTCTTTCTGAAAAGGCGAACGGTCGGATCCTTCTCCCACGAGGAAGGGCCCAGCCCTGAAAGCTCTTGCTGCTCTTCACCGTCCCTTGGCACCCTACCTACAGGCACAACAGCACTGGGGATTTGTGCTTTCCCAGAGACGGAACATCTCACGGCGCTCAGCCTCGGCAAATCTCTTTCAGAAAAAGGCGAACGGTCGGATCCTTCTCCCACGAGGAAGGGCCCAGCCCTGAAAGCTCTTGCTGCTCTTCACCGTCCCTTGGCACCCTACCTACAGGCACAACAGCACTGGGGATCTGTGCTTTCCCAGAGACGGAACATCTCACGGCACTCAGCCTTGGCAGAGCCTCTTTCTGAAAAGGCGAACGGTCGGATCCTTCTCCCACGAGGAAGGGCCCAGCCCTGAAAGCTCTTGCTGCTCTTCACCGTCCCTTGGCACCCTACCTACAGGCACAACAGCACTGGGGATTTGTGCTTTCCCAGAGACGGAACATCTCACGGCGCTCAGCCTCAGCAGAGCCTCTTTCTGAAAAGGCGAACGGTCGGATCCTTCTCCCACGAGGAAGGGCCCAGCCCTGAAAGCTCTTGCTGCTCTTCACCGTCCCTTGGCACCCTACCTACAGGCACAACAGCACTGGGGATTTGTGCTTTCCCAGACACGGAACATCTCACGGCCCTCAGCGTCGGCAGAGCCTCTTTCTGAAAAGGCGAACGGTCGGATCCTTCTCCCACGAGGAAGGGCCCAACCCTGAAAGCTCTTGCTGCTCTTCACCGTCCCTTGGCACCCTACCTACAGGCACAACAGCACTGGGGATCTGTGCTTTCCCAGACACGGATCATCTCACGGCGCTCAGTCTCGGCAATCCTCTTTTTGTAAAGGCAAACGGTCGGATCCTTCTCCCACGAGGAAGGGCCCAGCCCTGAAAGCTCTTGCTGCTCTTCACCGTCCCTTGGCACCCTACCTACAGGCACAACAGCACTGGGGATCTGTGCTTTCCCAGACACGGAACATCTCACGGCGCTCAGCCTCGGCAGAGCCTCTTTCTGAAAAGGCGAACGGTCGGATCCTTCTCCCACGAGGAAGGGCCCAGCCCTGAAAGCTCTTGCTGCTCTTCACCGTCCCTTGGCACCCTACCTACAGGCACAACAGCACTGTGGATGAATGCTTTCGCAGACGAGGAACATCTTACAGCGCTAAGCCTCGGCAGAGCCTCTTTCTGAAAAGGCGAACGGTCGGATCCTTCTCCCACGAGGAAGGGCCCAGCCCTGAAAGCTCTTGCTGCTCTTCACCGTCCCTTGGCACCCTACCTACAGGCACAACAGCACTGGGGATCTGTGCTTTTCCAGAGACGGAACATCTCACGGCGCTAAGCCTCGGCAAGCCTCTTTCTGAAAAGGCGAACGGTCGGATCCTTCTCCCACGAGGAAGGGCCCAGCCCTGAAAGCTCTTGCTGCTCTTCACTGTCCCTTGGCGCCCTACCTACAGGCACAACAGCACTGGGGATCTGTGCTTTCCCAGAGACGGAACATCTCATGGCGCTCCACCTCGGCAGAGCCTCTTTCTGAAAAGGCGAACGGTCGGATCCTTCTCCCACGAGGAAGGGCCCAGCCCTGAAAGCTCTTGCTGCTCTTCACCGTCCCTTGGCACCCTACCTACAGGCACAACAGCACTGGGGATTTGTGCTTTCCCAGAGACGGAACATCTCACGGCGCTCAGTCTCGGCAAGTCTCTTTCAGAAAAAGGCGAACGGTCGGATCCTTCTCCCACGAGGAAGGGCCCAGCCCTGAAAGCTCTTGCTGGTCTTCACCGTCCCTTGGCACCCTACCTACAGGCACAACAGCACTGGGGATGAATGCTTTCGCAGAGGAGGAACATCTTACGGCGCTCAGCCTCGGCAGAGCCTCTTTCTGAAAAGGCGAACGGTCGGATCCTTCTCCCACGAGGAAGGGCCCAGCCCTGAAAGCTCTTGCTGCTCTTCACCGTCCCTTGGCACCCTACCTACAGGCACAACAGCACTGGGGATCTGTGCTTTCCCAGAGACGGAACATCTCACGGCGCTCAGCCTCGGCAAGCCTCTTTCTGAAAAGGCGAACGGTCGGATCCTTCTCCCACGAGGAAGGGCCCAGCCCTGAAAGCTCTTGCTGCTCTTCACCGTCCCTTGGCACCCTACCTACAGGCACAACAGCACTGGGGATTTGTGCTTTCCCAGAGACGGAACATCTCACGGCGCTCAGCCTCGGCAGAGCCTCTTTCTGAAAAGGCGAACGGTCGGATCCTTCTCCCACGAGGAAGGGCCCAGCCCTGAAAGCTCTTGCTGCTCTTCACCGTCCCTTGGCACCCTACCTACAGGCACAACAGCACTGGGGATCTGTGCTTTCCCAGAGACGGAACATCTCACGGCGCTCAGTCTCGGCAAGCCTCTTTCTGAAAAGGCAAATGGTCGGATCCTTCTCCCACGAGGAAGGGCCCAGCCCTGAAAGCTCTTGCTGCTCTTCACCGTCCCTTGGCACCCTACCTACAGGCACAACAGCACTGGGGATCTGTGCTTTCCCAGAGACGGAACATCTCACGGCGCTCAGCCTCGGCAGAGCCTCTTTCTGAAAAGGCGAACGGTCGGATCCTTCTCCCACGAGGAAGGGCCCAGCCCTGAAAGCTCTTGCTGTTCTTCACTGTCCCTTGGCACCCTACCTACCGGCACAACAGCACTGGGGATCTGTGCTTTCCCAGAGACGGAACATCTCACGGCGCTCAGCCTCGGCAACCCTCTTTCTGAAAAGGCGAACGGTCGGATCCTTCTCCCACGAGGAAGGGCCCAGCCCTGAAAGCTCTTGCTGCTCTTCACCGTCCCTTGGCACCCTACCTACAGGCACAACAGCACTGGGGATCTGTGCTTTCCCAGAGACGGAACATCTCACGGCGCTAAGCCTCGGCAAGCCTCTTTCTGAAAAGGCGAACGGTCGGATCCTTCTCCCACGAGGAAGGGCCCAGCCCTGAAAGCTCTTGCTGCTCTTCACCGTCCCTTGGCGCCCTACCTACAGGCACAACAGCACTGGGGATCTGTGCTTGCCCAGAGACGGAACATCTCATGGCGCTCCACCTCGGCAGAGCCTCTTTCTGAAAAGGCGAACGGTCGGATCCTTCTCCCACGAGGAAGGGCCCAGCCCTGAAAGCTCTTGCTGCTCTTCACCGTCCCTTGGCACCCTACCTACAGGCACAACAGCACTGGGGATTTGTGCTTTCCCAGAGACGGAACATCTCACGGCGCTCACTCTCGGCAAGCCTCTTTCAGAAAAAGGCGAACGGTCGGATCCTTCTCCCACGAGGAAGGGCCCAGCCCTGAAAGCTCTTGCTGCTCTTCACCGTCCCTTGGCACCCTACCTACAGGCACAACAGCACTGGGGATGAATGCTTTCGCAGAGGAGGAACATCTCACGGCGCTCAGCCTCGGCAGAGCCTCTTTCTGAAAAGGCGAACGGTCGGATCCTTCTCCCACGAGGAAGGGCCCAGCCCTGAAAGCTCTTGCTGCTCTTCACCGTCCCTTGGCACCCTACCTACAGGCACAACAGCACTGGGGATCTGTGCTTTCCCAGAGACGGAACATCTCACGGCGCTCAGCCTCGACAAGCCTCTTTCTGAAAAGGCGAACGGTCGGATCCTTCTCCCACGAGGAAGGGCCCAGCCCTGAAAGCTCTTGCTGCTCTTCACCGTCCCTTGGCACCCTACCTACAGGCACAACAGCACTGGGGATTTGTGCTTTCGCAGAGACGGAACATCTCACGGCGCTCAGCCTCGGCAGAGCCTCTTTCTGAAAAGGCGAACGGTCGGATCCTTCTCCCACGAGGAAGGGCCCAGCCGTGAAAGCTCTTGCTGCTCTTCACCGTCCCTTGGCACCCTACCTACAGGCACAACAGCACTGGGGATCTGTGCTTTCCCAGACACGGAACATCTCACGGCGCTCAGTCTCGGCAAGCCTCTTTCTGAAAAGGCAAACGGTCGGATCCTTCTCCCACGAGGAAGGGCCCAGCCCTGAAAGCTCTTGCTGCTCTTCACCGTCCCTTGGCACCCTACCTACAGGCACAACAGCACTGGGGATTTGTGCTTTCGCAGAGACGGAACATCTTACGGCGCTCAGCCTCGGCAGAGCCTCTTTCTGAAAAGGCGAACGGTCGGATCCTTCTCCCACGAGGAAGGGCCCAGCCCTGAAAGCTCTTGCTGCTCTTCACCGTCCCTTGGCACCCTACCTACAGGCACAACAGCACTGGGGATCTGTGCTTTCCCAGACACGGAACATCTCACGGCGCTCAGTCTCGGCAAGCCTCTTTCTGAAAAGGCGAACGGTCGGATCCTTCTCCCACGAGGAAGGGCCCAGCCCTGAAAGCTCTTGCTGCTCTTCACCGTCCCTTGGCACCCTACCTACAGGCACAACAGCACTGGGGATCTGTGCTTTCGCAGAGGAGGAACATCTCACGGCGCTCAGCCTCGGCAGAGCCTCTTTCTGAAAAGGCGAACGGTCGGATCCTTCTCCCACGAGGAAGGGCCCAGCCCTGAAAGCTCTTGCTGCTCTTCACTGTCCCTTGGCACCCTACCTACAGGCACAACAGCACTGGGGATCTGTGCTTTCCCAGAGACGGAACATCTCACGGCGCTCAGCCTCGGCAACCCTCTTTCTGAAAAGGCGAACGGTCGGATCCTTCTCCCACGAGGAAGGGCCCAGCCCTGAAAGCTCTTGCTGCTCTTCACCGTCCCTTGGCACCCTACCTACAGGCACAACAGCACTGGGGATCTGTGCTTTCCCAGAGAAGGAACATCTCACGGCGCTCAGCCTCGGCAGAGCCTCTTTCTGAAAAGGCAAATGGTCGGATCCTTCTCCCACGAGGAAGGGCCCAGCCCTGAAAGCTCTTGCTGCTCTTCACCGTCCCTTGGCACCCTACCTACAGGCACAACAGCACTGGGGATCTGTGCTTTCCCAGAGACGGAACATCTCATGGCGCTCAGCCTCGGCAGAGCCTCTTTCTGAAAAGGCGAACGGTCGGATCCTTCTCCCACGAGGAAGGGCCCAGCCCTGAAAGCTCTTGCTGCTCTTCACCGTCCCTTGGCACCCTACCTACAGGCACAACAGCACTGGGGATTTGTGCTTTCCCAGAGACGGAACATCTCACGGCGCTCAGTTTCGGCAAGTCTCTTTCTGAAAAGGCAAATGGTCGGATCCTTCTCCCACGAGGAAGGGCCCAGCCCTGAAAGCTCTTGCTGCTCTTCACCGTCCCTTGGCACCCTACCTACAGGCACAACAGCACTGGGGATCTGTGCTTTCCCAGAGACGGAACATCTCACGGCGCTCAGCCTCGGCAGAGCCTCTTTCTGAAAAGGCGAATGGTCGGATCCTTCTCCCACGAGGAAGGGCCCAGCCCTGAAAGCTCTTGCTGCTCTTCACTGTCCCTTGGCACCCTACCTACAGGCACAACAGCACTGGGGATCTGTGCTTTCCCAGAGACGGAACATCTCACGGCGCTCAGCCTCGGCAACCCTCTTTCTGAAAAGGCGAACGGTCGGATCCTTCTCCCACGAGGAAGGGCCCAGCCCTGAAAGCTCTTGCTGCTCTTCACCGTCCCTTGGCACCCTACCTACAGGCACAACAGCACTGGGGATCTGTGCTTTCCCAGAGACGGAACATCTCACGGCGCTCAGCCTCGGCAGAGCCTCTTTCTGAAAAGGCGAACGGTCGGATCATTCTCCCACGAGGAAGGGCCCAACCCTGAAAGCTCTTGCTGCTCTTCACCGTCCCTTGGCACCCTACCTACAGGCACAACAGCACTGGGGATGAATGCTTTCGCAGAGGAGGAACATCTTACGGCGCTCCACCTCGGCAGAGCCTCTTTCTGAAAAGGCGAACGGTCGGATCCTTCTCCCACGAGGAAGGGCCCAGCCCTGAAAGCTCTTGCTGCTCTTCACCGTCCCTTGGCACCCTACCTACAGGCACAACAGCACTGGGGATCTGTGCTTTCCCAGAGACGGAACATCTCACGGCGCTCAGCCTCGGCAGAGCCTCTTTCTGAAAAGGCGAACGGTCGGATCCTTCTCCCACGAGGAAGGGCCCAGCCCTGAAAGCTCTTGCTGCTCTTCACCGTCCCTTGGCACCCTACCTACAGGCACAACAGCACTGGGGATCTGTGCTTTCCCAGAGACGGAACATCTCATGGCGCTCCACCTCGGCAGAGCCTCTTTCTGAAAAGGCGAACGGTCGGATCCTTCTCCCACGAGGAAGGGCCCAGCCCTGAAAGCTCTTGCTGCTCTTCACCGTCCCTTGGCACCCTACCTACAGGCACAACAGCACTGGGGATTTGTGCTTTCCCAGAGACGGAACATCTCACGGCGCTCAGTCTCGGCATGTCTCTTTCAGAAAAAGGCGAACGGTCGGATCCTTCTCCCACGAGGAAGGGCCCAGCCCTGAAAGCTCTTGCTGCTCTTCACCGTCCCTTGGCACCCTACCTACAGGCACAACAGCACTGGGGATCTGTGCTTTCCCAGACACGGAACATCTCACGGCGCTCAGCCTCGGCAGAGCCTCTTTCTGAAAAGGCGAACGGTCGGATCCTTCTCCCACGAGGAAGGGCCCAGCCCTGAAAGCTCTTGCTGCTCTTCACCGTCCCTTGGCGCCCTACCTACAGGCACAACAGCACTGGGGATCTGTGCTTTCCCAGACACGGAACATCTCACGGCGCTCAGTCTCGGCAAGCCTCTTTCAGAAAAAGGCGAACGGTCGGATCCTTCTCCCACGAGGAAGGGCCCAGCCCTGAAAGCTCTTGCTGCTCTTCACCGTCCCTTGGCACCCTACCTACAGGCACAACAGCACTGGGGATCTGTGCTTTCCCAGAGACGGAACATCTCACGGCGCTCAGCCTCGGCAAGTCTCTTTCAGTAAAAGGCGAACGGTTGGATCCTTCTCCCACGAGGAAGGGCCCAGCCCTGAAAGCTCTTGCTGCTCTTCACCGTCCCTTGGCACCCTACCTACAGGCACAACAGCACTGGGGATTTGTGCTTTCCCAGAGACGGAACATCTCACGGCGCTCAGTTTCGGCAAGTCTCTTTCAGAAAAAGGCGAACGGTCGGATCCGTCTCCCACGAGGAAGGGCCCAGCCCTGAAAGCTCTTGCTGCTCTTCACCGTCCCTTGGCACCCTACCTACAGGCACAACAGCACTGGGGATTTGTGCTTTCCCAGAGACGGAACATCTCACGGCGCTCACTCTCGGCAAGCCTCTTTCAGAAAAAGGCGAACGGTCGGATCCTTCTCCCATGAGGAAGGGCCCAGCCCTGAAAGCTCTTGCTGCTCTTCACCGTCCCTTGGCACCCTACCTACAGGCACAACAGCACTGGGGATGAATGCTTTCGCAGAGGAGGAACATCTCACGGCGCTCAGCCTCGGCAGAGCCTCTTTCTGAAAAGGCGAACGGTCGGATCCTTCTCCCACGAGGAAGGGCCCAGCCCTGAAAGCTCTTGCTGCTCTTCACCGTCCCTTGGCACCCTACCTACAGGCACAACAGCACTGGGGATCTGTGCTTTCCCAGAGACGGAACATCTCACGGCGCTCAGCCTCGACAAGCCTCTTTCTGAAAAGGCGAACGGTCGGATCCTTCTCCCACGAGGAAGGGCCCAGCCCTGAAAGCTCTTGCTGCTCTTCACCGTCCCTTGGCACCCTACCTACAGGCACAACAGCACTGGGGATTTGTGCTTTCCCAGAGACGGAACATCTCACGGCGCTCAGCCTCGGCAGAGCCTCTTTCTGAAAAGGCGAACGGTCGGATCCTTCTCCCACGAGGAAGGGCCCAGCCCTGAAAGCTCTTGCTGCTCTTCACCGTCCCTTGGCACCCTACCTACAGGCACAACAGCACTGGGGATCTGTGCTTTCCCAGACACGGAACATCTCACGGCGCTCAGTCTCGGCAAGCCTCTTTCTGAAAAGGCAAACGGTCGGATCCTTCTCCCACGAGGAAGGGCCCAGCCCTGAAAGCTCTTGCTGCTCTTCACCGTCCCTTGGCACCCTACCTACAGGCACAACAGCACTGGGGATCTGTGCTTTCGCAGAGGAGGAACATCTCACGGCGCTCAGCCTCGGCAGAGCCTCTTTCTGAAAAGGCGAACGGTCGGATCCTTCTCCCACGAGGAAGGGCCCAGCCCTGAAAGCTCTTGCTGCTCTTCACTGTCCCTTGGCACCCTACCTACAGGCACAACAGAACTGGGGATCTGTGCTTTCCCAGAGACGGAACATCTCACGGCGCTCAGCCTCGGCAACCCTCTTTCTGAAAAGGCGAACGGTCGGATCCTTCTCCCACGAGGAAGGGCCCAGCCCTGAAAGCTCTTGCTGCTCTTCACCGTCCCTTGGCACCCTACCTACAGGCACAACAGCACTGGGGATCTGTGCTTTCCCAGAGAAGGAACATCTCACGGCGCTCAGCCTCGGCAGAGCCTCTTTCTGAAAAGGCGAACGGTCGGATCCTTCTCCCACGAGGAAGGGCCCAGCCCTGAAAGCTCTTGCTGCTCTTCACCGTCCCTTGGCACCCTACCTACAGGCACAACAGCACTGGGGATCTGTGCTTTCCCAGAGACGGAACATCTCATGGCGCTCAGCCTCGGCAGAGCCTCTTTCTGAAAAGGCGAACGGTCGGATCCTTCTCCCACGAGGAAGGGCCCAGCCCTGAAAGCTCTTGCTGCTCTTCACCGTCCCTTGGCACCCTACCTACAGGCACAACAGCACTGGGGATTTGTGCTTTCCCAGAGACGGAACATCTCACGGCGCTCAGTTTCGGCAAGTCTCTTTCTGAAAAGGCAAATGGTCGGATCCTTCTCCCACGAGGAAGGGCCCAGCCCTGAAAGCTCTTGCTGCTCTTCACTGTCCCTTGGCACCCTACCTACAGGCACAACAGCACTGGGGATCTGTGCTTTCCCAGAGACGGAACATCTCACGGCGCTCAGCCTCGGCAACCCTCTTTCTGAAAAGGCGAACGGTCGGATCCTTCTCCCACGAGGAAGGGCCCAGCCCTGAAAGCTCTTGCTGCTCTTCACCGTCCCTTGGCACCCTACCTACAGGCACAACAGCACTGGGGATCTGTGCTTTCCCAGACACGGAACATCTCACGGCGCTCAGCCTCGGCAGAGCCTCTTTCTGAAAAGGCGAACGGTCGGATCCTTCTCCCACGAGGAAGGGCTTAGCCCTGAAAGCTCTTGCTGCTCTTCACCGTCCCTTGGCACCCTACCTACAGGCACAACAGCACTGGGGATTTGTGCTTTCCCAGAGACGGAACATCTCATGGCGCTCAGCCTCGGCAGAGCCTCTTTCTGAAAAGGCGAACGGTCGGATCCTTCTCCCACGAGGAAGGGCCCAGCCCTGAAAGCTCTTGCTGCTCTTCACCGTCCCTTGGCACCCTACCTACAGGCACAACAGCACTGGGGATTTGTGCTTTCCCAGAGACGGAACATCTCACGGCGCTCAGTTTCGGCAAGTCTCTTTCTGAAAAGGCAAATGGTCGGATCCTTCTCCCACGAGGAAGGGCCCAGCCCTGAAAGCTCTTGCTGCTCTTCACCGTCCCTTGGCACCCTACCTACAGGCACAACAGCACTGGGGATCTGTGCTTTCCCAGAGACGGAACATCTCACGGCGCTCAGCCTCGGCAGAGCCTCTTTCTGAAAAGGCGAATGGTCGGATCCTTCTCCCACGAGGAAGGGCCCAGCCCTGAAAGCTCTTGCTGCTCTTCACTGTCCCTTGGCACCCTACCTACAGGCACAACAGCACTGGGGATCTGTGCTTTCCCAGAGACGGAACATCTCACGGCGCTCAGCCTCGGCAACCCTCTTTCTGAAAAGGCGAACGGTCGGATCCTTCTCCCACGAGGAAGGGCCCAGCCCTGAAAGCTCTTGCTGCTCTTCACCATCCCTTGGCACCCTACCTACAGGCACAACAGCACTGGGGATCTGTGCTTTCCCAGAGACGGAACATCTCACGGCGCTCAGCCTCGGCAGAGCCTCTTTCTGAAAAGGCGAACGGTCGGATCATTCTCCCACGAGGAAGGGCCCAACCCTGAAAGCTCTTGCTGCTCTTCACCGTCCCTTGGCACCCTACCTACAGGCACAACAGCACTGGGGATGAATGCTTTCGCAGAGGAGGAACATCTTACGGCGCTCAGCCTCGGCAGAGCCTCTTTCTGAAAAGGCGAACGGTCGGATCCTTCTCCCACGAGGAAGGGCCCAGCCCTGAAAGCTCTTGCTGCTCTTCACCGTCCCTTGGCACCCTACCTACAGGCACAACAGCACTGGGGATCTGTGCTTTCCCAGAGACGGAACATCTCACGGCCCTCAGCCTCGGCAGAGCCTCTTTCTGAAAAGGCGAACGGTCGGATCCTTCTCCCACGAGGAAGGGCCCAGCCCTGAAAGCTCTTGCTGCTCTTCACCGTCCCTTGGCACCCTACCTACAGGCACAACAGCACTGGGGATCTGTGCTTTCCCAGAGACGGAACATCTCATGGCGCTCCACCTCGGCAGAGCCTCTTTCTGAAAAGGCGAACGGTCGGATCCTTCTCCCACGAGGAAGGGCCCAGCCCTGAAAGCTCTTGCTGCTCTTCACCGTCCCTTGGCACCCTACCTACAGGCACAACAGCACTGGGGATTTGTGCTTTCCCAGAGACGGAACATCTCACGGCGCTCAGTCTCGGCAAGTCTCTTTCAGAAAAAGGCGAACGGTCGGATCCTTCTCCCACGAGGAAGGGCCCAGCCCTGAAAGCTCTTGCTGCTCTTCACCGTCCCTTGGCACCCTACCTACAGGCACAACAGCACTGGGGATCTGTGCTTTCCCAGACACGGAACATCTCACGGCGCTCAGCCTCGGCAGAGCCTCTTTCTGAAAAGGCGAACGGTCGGATCCTTCTCCCACGAGGAAGGGCCCAGCCCTGAAAGCTCTTGCTGCTCTTCACCGTCCCTTGGCGCCCTACCTACAGGCACAACAGCACTGGGGATCTGTGCTTTCCCAGACACGGAACATCTCACGGCGCTCAGTCTCGGCAAGCCTCTTTCAGAAAAAGGCGAACGGTCGGATCCTTCTCCCACGAGGAAGGGCCCAGCCCTGAAAGCTCTTGCTGCTCTTCACCGTCCCTTGGCACCCTACCTACAGGCACAACAGCACTGGGGATTTGTGCTTTCCCAGAGACGGAACATCTCACGGCGCTCAGTTTCGGCAAGTCTCTTTCAGAAAAAGGCGAACGGTCGGATCCGTCTCCCACGAGGAAGGGCCCAGCCCTGAAAGCTCTTGCTGCTCTTCACCGTCCCTTGGCACCCTACCTACAGGCACAACAGCACTGGGGATCTGTGCTTTCCCAGAGACGGAACATCTCACGGCGCTCAGTCTCGGCAAGCCTCTTTCTGAAAAGGCAAACGGTCGGATCCTTCTCCCACGAGGAAGGGCCCAGCCCTGAAAGCTCTTGCTGCTCTTCACCGTCCCTTGGCGCCCTACCTACAGGCACAACAGCACTGGGGATCTGTGCTTTCCCAGACACGGAACAGCTCACGGCGCTCAGCCTCGGCAAGTCTCTTTCAGAAAAAGGCGAACGGTCGGATCCTTCTCCCACGAGGAAGGGCCCAGCCCTGAAAGCTCTTGCTGCTCTTCACCGTCCCTTGGCACCCTACCTACAGGCACAACAGCACTGGGGATTTGTGCTTTCCCAGAGACGGAACATCTCACGGCGCTCAGCCTCGGCAAGCCTCTTTCTGAAAAGGCAACCGGTCGGATCCTTCTCCCACGAGGAAGGGCCCAGCCCTGAAAGCTCTTGCTGCTCTTCACCGTCCCTTGGCACCCTACCTACAGGCACAACAGCACTGGGGATCTGTGCTTTCCCAGAGACGGAACATCTCACGGCGCTCAGTCTCGGGAAGTCTCTTTCAGAAAAAGGCGAACGGTCGGATCCGTCTCCCACGAGGAAGGGCCCAGCCCTGAAAGCTCTTGCTGCTCTTCACCGTCCCTTGGCACCCTACCTACAGGCACAACAGCACTGGGGATCTGTGCTTTCCCAGACACGGAACATCTCACGGCGCTCAGCCTCGGCAGAGCCTCTTTCTGAAAAGGCGAACGGTCGGATCCTTCTCCCACGAGGAAGGGCCCAGCCCTGAAAGCTCTTGCTGCTCTTCACCGTCCCTTGGCGCCCTACCTACAGGCACAACAGCACTGGGGATCTGTGCTTTCCCAGACACGGAACATCTCACGGCGCTCAGTCTCGGCAAGCCTCTTTCAGAAAAAGGCGAACGGTCGGATCCTTCTCCCACGAGGAAGGGCCCAGCCCTGAAAGCTCTTGCTGCTCTTCACCGTCCCTTGGCACCCTACCTACAGGCACAACAGCACTGGGGATCTGTGCTTTCCCAGACACGGAACATCTCACGGCGCTCAGCCTCGGCAAGTCTCTTTCAGTAAAAGGCGAACGGTCGGATCCTTCTCCCACGAGGAAGGGCTTAGCCCTGAAAGCTCTTGCTGGTCTTCACCGTCCCTTGGCACCCTACCTACAGGCACAACAGCACTGGGGATCTGTGCTTTCCCAGACACGGAACATCTCACGGCGCTCAGCCTCGGCAAGTCTCTTTCAGAAAAAGGCGAACGGTCGGATCCTTCTCCCACGAGGAAGGGCCCAGCCCTGAAAGCTCTTGCTGCTCTTCACCGTCCCTTGGCACCCTACCTACAGGCACAACAGCACTGGGGATCTGTGCTTTCCCAGACACGGAACATCTCACGGCGCTCAATCTCGGCAAGCCTCTTTCTGAAAAGGCAAACGGTCGGATCCTTCTCCCACGAGGAAGGGCCCAGCCCTGAAAGCTCTTGCTGCTCTTCACCGTCCCTTGCCACCCTACCTACAGGCACAACAGCACTTAGGATCTGTGCTTTCCCAGAGACAGAACATCTCACGGCGCTCAGCCTCGGCACGTCTCTTTCAGAAAAAGGCGAACGGTCGGATCCTTCTCCCACGAGGAAGGGCCCAGCCCTGAAAGCTCTTGCTGCTCTTCACCGTCCCTTGGCACCCTACCTACAGGCACAACAGCACTGGGGATCTGTGCTTTCCCAGAGACGGAACATCTCACGGCGCTAAGCCTCGGCAAGCCTCTTTCTGAAAAGGCGAACGGTCGGATCCTTCTCCCACGAGGAAGGGCCCAGCCCTGAAAGCTCTTGCTGCTCTTCACCGTCCCTTGGCGCCCTACCTACAGGCACAACAGCACTGGGGATCTGTGCTTTCCCAGAGAAGGAACATCTCACGGCGCTCACCCTCGGCAGAGCCTCTTTCTGAAAAGGCGAACGGTCGGATCCTTCTCCCACGAGGAAGGGCCCAGCCCTGAAAGCTCTTGCTGCTCTTCACCGTCCCTTGGCACCCTACCTACAGGCACAACAGCACTGGGGATCTGTGCTTTCCCAGAGACGGAACATCTCACGGCGCTCAGCCTCGGCAGAGCCTCTTTCTGAAAAGGCGAACGGTCGGATCATTCTCCCACGAGGAAGGGCCCAACCCTGAAAGCTCTTGCTGCTCTTCACCGTCCCTTGGCACCCTACCTACAGGCACAACAGCACTGGGGATGAATGCTTTCGCAGAGGAGGAACATCTTACGGCGCTCAGCCTCGGCAGAGCCTCTTTCTGAAAAGGCGAACGGTCGGATCCTTCTCCCACGAGGAAGGGCCCAGCCCTGAAAGCTCTTGCTGCTCTTCACCGTCCCTTGGCACCCTACCTACAGGCACAACAGCACTGGGGATCTGTGCTTTCCCAGAGACGGAACATCTCACGGCCCTCAGCCTCGGCAGAGCCTCTTTCTGAAAAGGCGAACGGTCGGATCCTTCTCCCACGAGGAAGGGCCCAGCCCTGAAAGCTCTTGCTGCTCTTCACCGTCCCTTGGCACCCTACCTACAGGCACAACAGCACTGGGGATCTGTGCTTTCCCAGAGACGGAACATCTCATGGCGCTCCACCTCGGCAGAGCCTCTTTCTGAAAAGGCGAACGGTCGGATCCTTCTCCCACGAGGAAGGGCCCAGCCCTGAAAGCTCTTGCTGCTCTTCACCGTCCCTTGGCACCCTACCTACAGGCACAACAGCACTGGGGATTTGTGCTTTCCCAGAGACGGAACATCTCACGGCGCTCAGTCTCGGCAAGTCTCTTTCAGAAAAAGGCGAACGGTCGGATCCTTCTCCCACGAGGAAGGGCCCAGCCCTGAAAGCTCTTGCTGCTCTTCACCGTCCCTTGGCACCCTACCTACAGGCACAACAGCACTGGGGATCTGTGCTTTCCCAGACACGGAACATCTCACGGCGCTCAGCCTCGGCAGAGCCTCTTTCTGAAAAGGCGAACGGTCGGATCCTTCTCCCACGAGGAAGGGCCCAGCCCTGAAAGCTCTTGCTGCTCTTCACCGTCCCTTGGCGCCCTACCTACAGGCACAACAGCACTGGGGATCTGTGCTTTCCCAGACACGGAACATCTCACGGCGCTCAGTCTCGGCAAGCCTCTTTCAGAAAAAGGCGAACGGTCGGATCCTTCTCCCACGAGGAAGGGCCCAGCCCTGAAAGCTCTTGCTGCTCTTCACCGTCCCTTGGCACCCTACCTACAGGCACAACAGCACTGGGGATCTGTGCTTTCCCAGAGACGGAACATCTCACGGCGCTCAGCCTCGGCAAGTCTCTTTCAGTAAAAGGCGAACGGTTGGATCCTTCTCCCACGAGGAAGGGCCCAGCCCTGAAAGCTCTTGCTGCTCTTCACCGTCCCTTGGCACCCTACCTACAGGCACAACAGCACTGGGGATTTGTGCTTTCCCAGAGACGGAACATCTCACGGCGCTCAGTTTCGGCAAGTCTCTTTCAGAAAAAGGCGAACGGTCGGATCCGTCTCCCACGAGGAAGGGCCCAGCCCTGAAAGCTCTTGCTGCTCTTCACCGTCCCTTGGCACCCTACCTACAGGCACAACAGCACTGGGGATCTGTGCTTTCCCAGAGACGGAACATCTCACGGCGCTCAGTCTCGGCAAGCCTCTTTCTGAAAAGGCAAACGGTCGGATCCTTCTCCCACGAGGAAGGGCCCAGCCCTGAAAGCTCTTGCTGCTCTTCACCGTCCCTTGGCGCCCTACCTACAGGCACAACAGCACTGGGGATCTGTGCTTTCCCAGACACGGAACAGCTCACGGCGCTCAGCCTCGGCAAGTCTCTTTCAGAAAAAGGCGAACGGTCGGATCCTTCTCCCACGAGGAAGGGCCCAGCCCTGAAAGCTCTTGCTGCTCTTCACCGTCCCTTGGCACCCTACCTACAGGCACAACAGCACTGGGGATTTGTGCTTTCCCAGAGACGGAACATCTCACGGCGCTCAGCCTCGGCAAGCCTCTTTCTGAAAAGGCAACCGGTCGGATCCTTCTCCCACGAGGAAGGGCCCAGCCCTGAAAGCTCTTGCTGCTCTTCACCGTCCCTTGGCACCCTACCTACAGGCACAACAGCACTGGGGATCTGTGCTTTCCCAGAGACGGAACATCTCACGGCGCTCAGTCTCGGGAAGTCTCTTTCAGAAAAAGGCGAACGGTCGGATCCGTCTCCCACGAGGAAGGGCCCAGCCCTGAAAGCTCTTGCTGCTCTTCACCGTCCCTTGGCACCCTACCTACAGGCACAACAGCACTGGGGATCTGTGCTTTCCCAGACACGGAACATCTCACGGCGCTCAGCCTCGGCAGAGCCTCTTTCTGAAAAGGCGAACGGTCGGATCCTTCTCCCACGAGGAAGGGCCCAGCCCTGAAAGCTCTTGCTGCTCTTCACCGTCCCTTGGCGCCCTACCTACAGGCACAACAGCACTGGGGATCTGTGCTTTCCCAGACACGGAACATCTCACGGCGCTCAGTCTCGGCAAGCCTCTTTCAGAAAAAGGCGAACGGTCGGATCCTTCTCCCACGAGGAAGGGCCCAGCCCTGAAAGCTCTTGCTGCTCTTCACCGTCCCTTGGCACCCTACCTACAGGCACAACAGCACTGGGGATCTGTGCTTTCCCAGACACGGAACATCTCACGGCGCTCAGCCTCGGCAAGTCTCTTTCAGTAAAAGGCGAACGGTCGGATCCTTCTCCCACGAGGAAGGGCTTAGCCCTGAAAGCTCTTGCTGGTCTTCACCGTCCCTTGGCACCCTACCTACAGGCACAACAGCACTGGGGATCTGTGCTTTCCCAGACACGGAACATCTCACGGCGCTCAGCCTCGGCAAGTCTCTTTCAGAAAAAGGCGAACGGTCGGATCCTTCTCCCACGAGGAAGGGCCCAGCCCTGAAAGCTCTTGCTGCTCTTCACCGTCCCTTGGCACCCTACCTACAGGCACAACAGCACTGGGGATCTGTGCTTTCCCAGACACGGAACATCTCACGGCGCTCAATCTCGGCAAGCCTCTTTCTGAAAAGGCAAACGGTCGGATCCTTCTCCCACGAGGAAGGGCCCAGCCCTGAAAGCTCTTGCTGCTCTTCACCGTCCCTTGCCACCCTACCTACAGGCACAACAGCACTGGGGATCTGTGCTTTCCCAGAGACAGAACATCTCACGGCGCTCAGCCTCGGCACGTCTCTTTCAGAAAAAGGCGAACGGTCGGATCCTTCTCCCACGAGGAAGGGCCCAGCCCTGAAAGCTCTTGCTGCTCTTCACCGTCCCTTGGCACCCTACCTACAGGCACAACAGCACTGGGGATCTGTGCTTTCCCAGAGACGGAACATCTCACGGCGCTAAGCCTCGGCAAGCCTCTTTCTGAAAAGGCGAACGGTCGGATCCTTCTCCCACGAGGAAGGGCCCAGCCCTGAAAGCTCTTGCTGCTCTTCACCGTCCCTTGGCGCCCTACCTACAGGCACAACAGCACTGGGGATCTGTGCTTTCCCAGAGACGGAACATCTCATGGCGCTCCACCTCGGCAGAGCCTCTTTCTGAAAAGGCGAACGGTCGGATCCTTCTCCCACGAGGAAGGGCCCAGCCCTGAAAGCTCTTGCTGCTCTTCACCGTCCCTTGCCACCCTACCTACAGGCACAACAGCACTGGGGATTTGTGCTTTCCCAGACACGGAACATCTCACGGCGCTCAGCCTCGGCAGAGCCTCTTTCTGAAAAGGCGAACGGTCGGATCCTTCTCCCACGAGGAAGGGCCCAGCCCTGAAAGCTCTTGCTGCTCTTCACCGTCCCTTGGCACCCTACCTACAGGCACAACAGCACTGGGGATCTGTGCTTTCCCAGACACGGAACATCTCACGGCGCTCAGTCTCGGCAAGCCTCTTTCTGAAAAGGCAAACGGTCGGATCCTTCTCCCACGAGGAAGGGCCCAGCCCTGAAAGCTCTTGCTGCTCTTCACCGTCCCTTGGCACCCTACCTACAGGCACAACAGCACTGGGGATCTGTGCTTTCCCAGACACGGAACATCTCACGGCGCTCAGTCTCGGCAAGTCTCTTTTAGAAAAAGGCGAACGGTTGGATCCTTCTCCCACGAGGAAGGGCCCAGCCCTGAAAGCTCTTGCTGCTCTTCACCGTCCCTTGGCACCCTACATACAGGCACAACAGCACTGGGGATCTGTGCTTTCCCAGAGACGGAACATCTCACGGCGCTCAGCCTCGGCAAGTCTCTTTCAGAAAAAGGCGAACGGTCGGATCCTTCTCCCACGAGAAGGGCCCAGCCCTGAAAGCTCTTGCTGCTCTTCACCGTCCCTTGGCACCCTACCTACAGGCACAACAGCACTGTGGATGAATGCTTTCGCAGAGGAGGAACATCTCACGGCGCTCAATCTCGGCAAGCCTCTTTCTGAAAAGGCAAACGGTCGGATCCTTCTCCCACGAGGAAGGGCCCAGCCCTGAAATCTCTTGCTGCTCTTCACCGTCCCTTGGCACCCTACCTACAGGCACAACAGCACTGGGGATTTGTGCTTTCCCAGACACGGAACATCTCACGGCGCTCAGCCTCGGCAGAGCGTCTTTCTGAAAAGGCGAACGGTCGGATCCTTCTCCCACGAAGAAGGGCCCAGCCCTGAAAGCTCTTGCTGCTCTTCACCGTCCCTTGGCGCCCTACCTACAGGCACAACAGCACTGGGGATCTGTGCTTTCCCAGACACGGAACATCTCACGGCGCTCAGCCTCGGCAGAGCCTCTTTCTGAAAAGGCGAACGGTCGGATCCTTCTCCCACGAGGAAGGGCCCAGCCCTGAAAGCTCTTGCTGCTCTTCACCGTCCCTTGGCACCCTACCTACAGGCACAACAGCACTGGGGATCTGTGCTTTCCCAGAGACGGAACATCTCATGGCGCTCAGTCTCGGCAACCCTCTTTCTGAAAAGGCAAACGGTCGGATCCTTCTCCCACGAGGAAGGGCCCAGCCCTGAAAGCTCTTGCTGCTCTTCACCGTCCCTTGGCACCCTACCTACAGGCACAACAGCACTTGGGATCTGTTCTTTCCCAGAGACGGAACATCTCAGGGCGCTCAGCCTCGGCACGTCTCTTTCAGAAAAAGGCGAACGGTCGGATCCTTCTCCCACGAGGAAGGGCCCAGCCCTGAAAGCTCTTGCTGCTCTTCACCGTCCCTTGGCACCCTACCTACAGGCACAACAGCACTGGGGATCTGTGCTTTCCCAGAGACGGAACATCTCATGGCGCTCAGCCTCGGCAAGCCTCTTTCTGAAAAGGCAAACGGTCGGATCCTTCTCCCACGAGGAAGGGCCCAGCCCTGAAAGCTCTTGCTGCTCTTCACCGTCCCTTGGCACCCTACCTACAGGCACAACAGCACTGGGGATGAATGCTTTCGCAGAGGAGGAACATCTCACGGCGCTCAGCCTCGGCAGAGCCTCTTTCTGAAAAGGCGAACGGTCGGATCCTTCTCCCACGAGGAAGGGCCCAGCCCTGAAAGCTCTTGCTGCTCTTCACCGTCCCTTGGCACCCTACCTACAGGCACAACAGCACTGGGGATCTGTGCTTTCCCAGAGACGGAACATCTCACGGCGCTCAGTCTCGGCAAGCCTCTTTCTGAAAAGGCGAACGGTCGGATCCTTCTCCCACGAGGAAGGGCCCAGCCCTGAAAGCTCTTGCTGCTCTTCACCATCCCTTGGCACCCTACCTACAGGCACAACAGCACTGGGGATTTGTGCTTTCCCAGAGACGGAACATCTCACGGCGCTCAGCCTCGGCAAATCTCTTTCAGAAAAAGGCGAACGGTCGGATCCTTCTCCCACGAGGAAGGGCCCAGCCCTGAAAGCTCTTGCTGCTCTTCACCGTCCCTTGGCACCCTACCTACAGGCACAACAGCACTGGGGATCTGTGCTTTCCCAGACACGGAACATCTCACGGCGCTCAGCCTCGGCAGAGCCTCTTTCTGAAAAGGCGAACGGTCGGATCCTTCTCCCACGAGGAAGGGCCCAGCCCTGAAAGCTCTTGCTGCTCTTCACCGTCCCTTGGCACCCTACCTACAGGCACAACAGCACTGGGGATCTGTGCTTTCCCAGAGACGGAACGTCTCACGGCGCTCAGCCTCGGCAGAGCCTCTTTCTGAAAAGGCGAACGGTCGGATCCTTCTCCCACGAGGAAGGGCCCAGCCCTGAAAGCTCTTGCTGCTCTTCACCGTCCCTTGGCGCCCTACCTACAGGCACAACAGCACTGGGGATCTGTGCTTTCCCAGACACGGAACATCTCACGGCGCTCAGTCTCGGCAAGCCTCTTTCAGAAAAAGGCGAACGGTCGGATCCTTCTCCCACGAGGAAGGGCCCAGCCCTGAAAGCTCTTGCTGCTCTTCACCGTCCCTTGGCACCCTACCTACAGGCACAACAGCACTGGGGATCTGTGCTTTCCCAGAGACGGAACATCTCACGGCGCTCAGTCTCGGCAAGCCTCTTTCTGAAAAGGCGAACGGTCGGATCCTTCTCCCACGAGGAAGGGCCCAGCCCTGAAAGCTCTTGCTGCTCTTCACCGTCCCTTGGCACCCTACCTACAGGCACAACAGCACTGGGGATTTGTGCTTTCCCAGAGACGGAACATCTCACGGCGCTCAGTTTCGGCAAGTCTCTTTCAGAAAAAGGCGAACGGTCGGATCCGTCTCCCACGAGGAAGGGCCCAGCCCTGAAAGCTCTTGCTGCTCTTCACCGTCCCTTGGCACCCTACCTACAGGCACAACAGCACTGGGGATCTGTGCTTTCCCAGAGACGGAACATCTCACGGCGCTCAGTCTCGGCAAGCCTCTTTCTGAAAAGGCAAACGGTCGGATCCTTCTCCCACGAGGAAGGGCCCAGCCCTGAAAGCTCTTGCTGCTCTTCACCGTCCCTTGGCGCCCTACCTACAGGCACAACAGCACTGGGGATCTGTGCTTTCCCAGACACGGAACAGCTCACGGCGCTCAGCCTCGGCAAGTCTCTTTCAGAAAAAGGCGAACGGTCGGATCCTTCTCCCACGAGGAAGGGCCCAGCCCTGAAAGCTCTTGCTGCTCTTCACCGTCCCTTGGCACCCTACCTACAGGCACAACAGCACTGGGGATTTGTGCTTTCCCAGAGACGGAACATCTCACGGCGCTCAGCCTCGGCAAGCCTCTTTCTGAAAAGGCAACCGGTCGGATCCTTCTCCCACGAGGAAGGGCCCAGCCCTGAAAGCTCTTGCTGGTCTTCACCGTCCCTTGGCACCCTACCTACAGGCACAACAGCACTGGGGATCTGTGCTTTCCCAGAGACGGAACATCTCACGGCGCTCAGTCTCGGCAAGTCTCTTTCAGAAAAAGGCGAACGGTCGGATCCGTCTCCCACGAGGAAGGGCCCAGCCCTGAAAGCTCTTGCTGCTCTTCACCGTCCCTTGGCACCCTACCTACAGGCACAACAGCACTGGGGATCTGTGCTTTCCCAGACACGGAACATCTCACGGCGCTCAGCCTCGGCAGAGCCTCTTTCTGAAAAGGCGAACGGTCGGATCCTTCTCCCACGAGGAAGGGCCCAGCCCTGAAAGCTCTTGCTGCTCTTCACCGTCCCTTGGCGCCCTACCTACAGGCACAACAGCACTGGGGATCTGTGCTTTCCCAGACACGGAACATCTCACGGCGCTCAGTCTCGGCAAGCCTCTTTCAGAAAAAGGCGAACGGTCGGATCCTTCTCCCACGAGGAAGGGCCCAGCCCTGAAAGCTCTTGCTGCTCTTCACCGTCCCTTGGCACCCTACCTACAGGCACAACAGCACTGGGGATCTGTGCTTTCCCAGACACGGAACATCTCACGGCGCTCAGCCTCGGCAAGTCTCTTTCAGTAAAAGGCGAACGGTCGGATCCTTCTCCCACGAGGAAGGGCTTAGCCCTGAAAGCTCTTGCTGGTCTTCACCGTCCCTTGGCACCCTACCTACAGGCACAACAGCACTGGGGATCTGTGCTTTCCCAGACACGGAACATCTCACGGCGCTCAGCCTCGGCAAGTCTCTTTCAGAAAAAGGCGAACGGTCGGATCCTTCTCCCACGAGGAAGGGCCCAGCCCTGAAAGCTCTTGCTGCTCTTCACCGTCCCTTGGCACCCTACCTACAGGCACAACAGCACTGGGGATCTGTGCTTTCCCAGACACGGAACATCTCACGGCGCTCAATCTCGGCAAGCCTCTTTCTGAAAAGGCAAACGGTCGGATCCTTCTCCCACGAGGAAGGGCCCAGCCCTGAAAGCTCTTGCTGCTCTTCACCGTCCCTTGCCACCCTACCTACAGGCACAACAGCACTTAGGATCTGTGCTTTCCCAGAGACAGAACATCTCACGGCGCTCAGCCTCGGCACGTCTCTTTCAGAAAAAGGCGAACGGTCGGATCCTTCTCCCACGAGGAAGGGCCCAGCCCTGAAAGCTCTTGCTGCTCTTCACCGTCCCTTGGCACCCTACCTACAGGCACAACAGCACTGGGGATCTGTGCTTTCCCAGAGACGGAACATCTCACGGCGCTAAGCCTCGGCAAGCCTCTTTCTGAAAAGGCGAACGGTCGGATCCTTCTCCCACGAGGAAGGGCCCAGCCCTGAAAGCTCTTGCTGCTCTTCACCGTCCCTTGGCGCCCTACCTACAGGCACAACAGCACTGGGGATCTGTGCTTTCCCAGAGACGGAACATCTCATGGCGCTCCACCTCGGCAGAGCCTCTTTCTGAAAAGGCGAACGGTCGGATCCTTCTCCCACGAGGAAGGGCCCAGCCCTGAAAGCTCTTGCTGCTCTTCACCGTCCCTTGGCACCCTACCTACAGGCACAACAGCACTGGGGATTTGTGCTTTCCCAGACACGGAACATCTCACGGCGCTCAGCCTCGGCAGAGCCTCTTTCTGAAAAGGCGAACGGTCGGATCCTTCTCCCACGAGGAAGGGCCCAGCCCTGAAAGCTCTTGCTGCTCTTCACCGTCCCTTGGCACCCTACCTACAGGCACAACAGCACTGGGGATCTGTGCTTTCCCAGACACGGAACATCTCACGGCGCTCAGTCTCGGCAAGCCTCTTTCTGAAAAGGCAAACGGTCGGATCCTTCTCCCACGAGGAAGGGCCCAGCCCTGAAAGCTCTTGCTGCTCTTCACCGTCCCTTGGCACCCTACCTACAGGCACAACAGCACTGGGGATCTGTGCTTTCCCAGACACGGAACATCTCACGGCGCTCAGTCTCGGCAAGTCTCTTTTAGAAAAAGGCGAACGGTTGGATCCTTCTCCCACGAGGAAGGGCCCAGCCCTGAAAGCTCTTGCTGCTCTTCACCGTCCCTTGGCACCCTACCTACAGGCACAACAGCACTGGGGATCTGTGCTTTCCCAGAGACGGAACATCTCACGGCGCTCAGCCTCGGCAAGTCTCTTTCAGAAAAAGGCGAACGGTCGGATCCTTCTCCCACGAGAAGGGCCCAGCCCTGAAAGCTCTTGCTGCTCTTCACCGTCCCTTGGCACCCTACCTACAGGCACAACAGCACTGTGGATGAATGCTTTCGCAGAGGAGGAACATCTCACGGCGCTCAATCTCGGCAAGCCTCTTTCTGAAAAGGCAAACGGTCGGATCCTTCTCCCACGAGGAAGGGCCCAGCCCTGAAATCTCTTGCTGCTCTTCACCGTCCCTTGGCACCCTACCTACAGGCACAACAGCACTGGGGATTTGTGCTTTCCCAGACACGGAACATCTCACGGCGCTCAGCCTCGGCAGAGCGTCTTTCTGAAAAGGCGAACGGTCGGATCCTTCTCCCACGAAGAAGGGCCCAGCCCTGAAAGCTCTTGCTGCTCTTCACCGTCCCTTGGCGCCCTACCTACAGGCACAACAGCACTGGGGATCTGTGCTTTCCCAGACACGGAACATCTCACGGCGCTCAGCCTCGGCAGAGCCTCTTTCTGAAAAGGCGAACGGTCGGATCCTTCTCCGACGAGGAAGGGCCCAGCCCTGAAAGCTCTTGCTGCTCTTCACCGTCCCTTGGCACCCTACCTACAGGCACAACAGCACTGGGGATCTGTGCTTTCCCAGAGACGGAACATCTCATGGCGCTCAGTCTCGGCAACCCTCTTTCTGAAAAGGCAAACGGTCGGATCCTTCTCCCACGAGGAAGGGCCCAGCCCTGAAAGCTCTTGCTGCTCTTCACCGTCCCTTGGCACCCTACCTACAGGCACAACAGCACTTGGGATCTGTTCTTTCCCAGAGACGGAACATCTCAGGGCGCTCAGCCTCGGCACGTCTCTTTCAGAAAAAGGCGAACGGTCGGATCCTTCTCCCACGAGGAAGGGCCCAGCCCTGAAAGCTCTTGCTGCTCTTCACCATCCCTTGGCACCCTACCTACAGGCACAACAGCACTGGGGATGAATGCTTTCGCAGAGGAGGAACATCTCACGGCGCTCAGCCTCGGCAGAGCCTCTTTCTGAAAAGGCGAACGGTCGGATCCTTCTCCCACGAGGAAGGGCCCAGCCCTGAAAGCTCTTGCTGCTCTTCACCGTCCCTTGGCACCCTACCTACAGGCACAACAGCACTGGGGATCTGTGCTTTCCCAGAGACGGAACATCTCACGGCGCTCAGTCTCGGCAAGCCTCTTTCTGAAAAGGCGAACGGTCGGATCCTTCTCCCACGAGGAAGGGCCCAGCCCTGAAAGCTCTTGCTGCTCTTCACCATCCCTTGGCACCCTACCTACAGGCACAACAGCACTGGGGATTTGTGCTTTCCCAGAGACGGAACATCTCACGGCGCTCAGCCTCGGCAAATCTCTTTCAGAAAAAGGCGAACGGTCGGATCCTTCTCCCACGAGGAAGGGCCCAGCCCTGAAAGCTCTTGCTGCTCTTCACCGTCCCTTGGCACCCTACCTACAGGCACAACAGCACTGGGGATCTGTGCTTTCCCAGACACGGAACATCTCACGGCGCTCAGCCTCGGCAGAGCCTCTTTCTGAAAAGGCGAACGGTCGGATCCTTCTCCCACGAGGAAGGGCCCAGCCCTGAAAGCTCTTGCTGCTCTTCACCGTCCCTTGGCGCCCTACCTACAGGCACAACAGCACTGGGGATCTGTGCTTTCCCAGACACGGAACATCTCACGGCGCTCAGTCTCGGCAAGCCTCTTTCAGAAAAAGGCGAACGGTCGGATCCTTCTCCCACGAGGAAGGGCCCAGCCCTGAAAGCTCTTGCTGCTCTTCACCGTCCCTTGGCACCCTACCTACAGGCACAACAGCACTGGGGCTCTGTGCTTTCCCAGACACGGAACATCTCACGGCGCTCAGCCTCGGCAAGTCTCTTTCAGTAAAAGGCGAACGGTCGGATCCTTCTCCCACGAGGAAGGGCTTAGCCCTGAAAGCTCTTGCTGGTCTTCACCGTCCCTTGGCACCCTACCTACAGGCACAACAGCACTGGGGATCTGTGCTTTCCCAGACACGGAACATCTCACGGCGCTCAGCCTCGGCAAGTCTCTTTCAGAAAAAGGCGAACGGTCGGATCCTTCTCCCACGAGGAAGGGCCCAGCCCTGAAAGCTCTTGCTGCTCTTCACCGTCCCTTGGCACCCTACCTACAGGCACAACAGCACTGGGGATCTGTGCTTTCCCAGACACGGAACATCTCACGGCGCTCAATCTCGGCAAGCCTCTTTCTGAAAAGGCAAACGGTCGGATCCTTCTCCCACGAGGAAGGGCCCAGCCCTGAAAGCTCTTGCTGCTCTTCACCGTCCCTTGCCACCCTACCTACAGGCACAACAGCACTTAGGATCTGTGCTTTCCCAGAGACAGAACATCTCACGGCGCTCAGCCTCGGCACGTCTCTTTCAGAAAAAGGCGAACGGTCGGATCCTTCTCCCACGAGGAAGGGCCCAGCCCTGAAAGCTCTTGCTGCTCTTCACCGTCCCTTGGCACCCTACCTACAGGCACAACAGCACTGGGGATCTGTGCTTTCCCAGAGACGGAACATCTCACGGCGCTAAGCCTCGGCAAGCCTCTTTCTGAAAAGGCGAACGGTCGGATCCTTCTCCCACGAGGAAGGGCCCAGCCCTGAAAGCTCTTGCTGCTCTTCACCGTCCCTTGGCGCCCTACCTACAGGCACAACAGCACTGGGGATCTGTGCTTTCCCAGAGACGGAACATCTCATGGCGCTCCACCTCGGCAGAGCCTCTTTCTGAAAAGGCGAACGGTCGGATCCTTCTCCCACGAGGAAGGGCCCAGCCCTGAAAGCTCTTGCTGCTCTTCACCGTCCCTTGGCACCCTACCTACAGGCACAACAGCACTGGGGATTTGTGCTTTCCCAGACACGGAACATCTCACGGCGCTCAGCCTCGGCAGAGCCTCTTTCTGAAAAGGCGAACGGTCGGATCCTTCTCCCACGAGGAAGGGCCCAGCCCTGAAAGCTCTTGCTGCTCTTCACCGTCCCTTGGCACCCTACCTACAGGCACAACAGCACTGGGGATCTGTGCTTTCCCAGACACGGAACATCTCACGGCGCTCAGTCTCGGCAAGCCTCTTTCTGAAAAGGCAAACGGTCGGATCCTTCTCCCACGAGGAAGGGCCCAGCCCTGAAAGCTCTTGCTGCTCTTCACCGTCCCTTGGCACCCTACCTACAGGCACAACAGCACTGGGGATCTGTGCTTTCCCAGACACGGAACATCTCACGGCGCTCAGTCTCGGCAAGTCTCTTTTAGAAAAAGGCGAACGGTTGGATCCTTCTCCCACGAGGAAGGGCCCAGCCCTGAAAGCTCTTGCTGCTCTTCACCGTCCCTTGGCACCCTACCTACAGGCACAACAGCACTGGGGATCTGTGCTTTCCCAGAGACGGAACATCTCACGGCGCTCAGCCTCGGCAAGTCTCTTTCAGAAAAAGGCGAACGGTCGGATCCTTCTCCCACGAGGAAGGGCCCAGCCCTGAAAGCTCTTGCTGCTCTTCACCGTCCCTTGGCACCCTACCTACAGGCACAACAGCACTGTGGATGAATGCTTTCGCAGAGGAGGAACATCTCACGGCGCTCAATCTCGGCAAGCCTCTTTCTGAAAAGGCAAACGGTCGGATCCTTCTCCCACGAGGAAGGGCCCAGCCCTGAAATCTCTTGCTGCTCTTCACCGTCCCTTGGCACCCTACCTACAGGCACAACAGCACTGGGGATTTGTGCTTTCCCAGACACGGAACATCTCACGGCGCTCAGCCTCGGCAGAGCGTCTTTCTGAAAAGGCGAACGGTCGGATCCTTCTCCCACGAAGAAGGGCCCAGCCCTGAAAGCTCTTGCTGCTCTTCACCGTCCCTTGGCGCCCTACCTACAGGCACAACAGCACTGGGGATCTGTGCTTTCCCAGACACGGAACATCTCACGGCGCTCAGCCTCGGCAGAGCCTCTTTCTGAAAAGGCGAACGGTCGGATCCTTCTCCGACGAGGAAGGGCCCAGCCCTGAAAGCTCTTGCTGCTCTTCACCGTCCCTTGGCACCCTACCTACAGGCACAACAGCACTGGGGATCTGTGCTTTCCCAGAGACGGAACATCTCATGGCGCTCAGTCTCGGCAACCCTCTTTCTGAAAAGGCAAACGGTCGGATCCTTCTCCCACGAGGAAGGGCCCAGCCCTGAAAGCTCTTGCTGCTCTTCACCGTCCCTTGGCACCCTACCTACAGGCACAACAGCACTTGGGATCTGTTCTTTCCCAGAGACGGAACATCTCAGGGCGCTCAGCCTCGGCACGTCTCTTTCAGAAAAAGGCGAACGGTCGGATCCTTCTCCCACGAGGAAGGGCCCAGCCCTGAAAGCTCTTGCTGCTCTTCACCGTCCCTTGGCACCCTACCTACAGGCACAACAGCACTGGGGATGAATGCTTTCGCAGAGGAGGAACATCTCACGGCGCTCAGCCTCGGCAGAGCCTCTTTCTGAAAAGGCGAACGGTCGGATCCTTCTCCCACGAGGAAGGGCCCAGCCCTGAAAGCTCTTGCTGCTCTTCACCGTCCCTTGGCACCCTACCTACAGGCACAACAGCACTGGGGATCTGTGCTTTCCCAGAGACGGAACATCTCACGGCGCTCAGTCTCGGCAAGCCTCTTTCTGAAAAGGCGAACGGTCGGATCCTTCTCCCACGAGGAAGGGCCCAGCCCTGAAAGCTCTTGCTGCTCTTCACCATCCCTTGGCACCCTACCTACAGGCACAACAGCACTGGGGATTTGTGCTTTCCCAGAGACGGAACATCTCACGGCGCTCAGCCTCGGCAAATCTCTTTCAGAAAAAGGCGAACGGTCGGATCCTTCTCCCACGAGGAAGGGCCCAGCCCTGAAAGCTCTTGCTGCTCTTCACCGTCCCTTGGCACCCTACCTACAGGCACAACAGCACTGGGGATCTGTGCTTTCCCAGAGACGGAACATCTCACGGCGCTCAGCCTCGGCAGAGCCTCTTTCTGAAAAGGCGAACGGTCGGATCCTTCTCCCACGAGGAAGGGCCCAGCCCTGAAAGCTCTTGCTGCTCTTCACCGTCCCTTGGCACCCTACCTACAGGCACAACAGCACTGGGGATCTGTGCTTTCCCAGAGACGGAACGTCTCACGGCGCTCAGCCTCGGCAGAGCCTCTTTCTGAAAAGGCGAACGGTCGGATCCTTCTCCCACGAGGAAGGGCCCAGCCCTGAAAGCTCTTGCTGCTCTTCACCGTCCCTTGGCACCCTACCTACAGGCACAACAGCACTGGGGATCTGTGCTTTCCCAGAGACGGAACATCTCACGGCGCTCAGTCTCGGCAAGCCTCTTTCTGAAAAGGCAAACGGTCGGATCCTTCTCCCACGAGGAAGGGCCCAGCCCTGAAAGCTCTTGCTGCTCTTCACCGTCCCTTGGCACCCTACCTACAGGCACAACAGCACTGGGGATCTGTTCTTTCCCAGAGACGGAACATCTCAGGGCGCTCAGCCTCGGCACGTCTCTTTCAGAAAAAGGCGAACGGTCGGATCCTTCTCCCACGAGGAAGGGCCCAGCCCTGAAAGCTCTTGCTGCTCTTCACCGTCCCTTGGCACCCTACCTACAGGCACAACAGCACTGGGGATCTGTGCTTTCCCAGAGACGGAACATCTCATGGCGCTCAGCCTCGGCAAGTCTCTTTCTGAAAAGGCAAACGGTCGGATCCTTCTCCCACGAGGAAGGGCCCAGCCCTGAAAGCTCTTGCTGGTCTTCACCGTCCCTTGGCACCCTACCTACAGGCACAACAGCACTGGGGATGAATGCTTTCGCAGAGGAGGAACATCTCACGGCGCTCAGCCTCGGCAGAGCCTCTTTCTGAAAAGGCGAACGGTCGGATCCTTCTCCCACGAGGAAGGGCCCAGCCCTGAAAGCTCTTGCTGCTCTTCACCGTCCCTTGGCACCCTACCTACAGGCACAACAGCACTGGGGATCTGTGCTTTCCCAGAGACGGAACATCTCATGGCGCTCCACCTCGGCAGAGCCTCTTTCTGAAAAGGCGAACGGTCGGATCCTTCTCCCACGAGGAAGGGCCCAGCCCTGAAAGCTCTTGCTGCTCTTCACCGTCCCTTGGCACCCTACCTACAGGCACAACAGCACTGGGGATTTGTGCTTTCCCAGACACGGAACATCTCACGGCGCTCAGCCTCGGCAGAGCCTCTTTCTGAAAAGGCGAACGGTCGGATCCTTCTCCCACGAGGAAGGGCCCAGCCCTGAAAGCTCTTGCTGCTCTTCACCGTCCCTTGGCACCCTACCTACAGGCACAACAGCACTGGGGATCTGTGCTTTCCCAGACACGGAACATCTCACGGCGCTCAGTCTCGGCAAGCCTCTTTCTGAAAAGGCAAACGGTCGGATCCTTCTCCCACGAGGAAGGGCCCAGCCCTGAAAGCTCTTGCTGCTCTTCACCGTCCCTTGGCACCCTACCTACAGGCACAACAGCACTGGGGATCTGTGCTTTCCCAGACACGGAACATCTCACGGCGCTCAGTCTCGGCAAGTCTCTTTTAGAAAAAGGCGAACGGTTGGATCCTTCTCCCACGAGGAAGGGCCCAGCCCTGAAAGCTCTTGCTGCTCTTCACCGTCCCTTGGCACCCTACCTACAGGCACAACAGCACTGGGGATCTGTGCTTTCCCAGACACGGAACATCTCACGGCGCTCAGCCTCGGCAAGTCTCTTTCAGAAAAAGGCGAACGGTCGGATCCTTCTCCCACGAGAAGGGCCCAGCCCTGAAAGCTCTTGCTGCTCTTCACCGTCCCTTGGCACCCTACCTACAGGCACAACAGCACTGTGGATGAATGCTTTCGCAGAGGAGGAACATCTCACGGCGCTCAATCTCGGCAAGCCTCTTTCTGAAAAGGCAAACGGTCGGATCCTTCTCCCACGAGGAAGGGCCCAGCCCTGAAATCTCTTGCTGCTCTTCACCGTCCCTTGGCACCCTACCTACAGGCACAACAGCACTGGGGATTTGTGCTTTCCCAGACACGGAACATCTCACGGCGCTCAGCCTCGGCAGAGCGTCTTTCTGAAAAGGCGAACGGTCGGATCCTTCTCCCACGAAGAAGGGCCCAGCCCTGAAAGCTCTTGCTGCTCTTCACCGTCCCTTGGCGCCCTACCTACAGGCACAACAGCACTGGGGATCTGTGCTTTCCCAGACACGGAACATCTCACGGCGCTCAGCCTCGGCAGAGCCTCTTTCTGAAAAGGCGAACGGTCGGATCCTTCTCCCACGAGGAAGGGCCCAGCCCTGAAAGCTCTTGCTGCTCTTCACCGTCCCTTGGCACCCTACCTACAGGCACAACAGCACTGGGGATCTGTGCTTTCCCAGAGACGGAACATCTCATGGCGCTCAGTCTCGGCAACCCTCTTTCTGAAAAGGCAAACGGTCGGATCCTTCTCCCACGAGGAAGGGCCCAGCCCTGAAAGCTCTTGCTGCTCTTCACCGTCCCTTGGCACCCTACCTACAGGCACAACAGCACTGGGGATCTGTGCTTTCCCAGACACGGAACATCTCACGGCGCTCAGCCTCGGCACGTCTCTTTCAGAAAAAGGCGAACGGTCGGATCCTTCTCCCACGAGGAAGGGCCCAGCCCTGAAAGCTCTTGCTGCTCTTCACCGTCCCTTGGCACCCTACCTACAGGCACAACAGCACTGGGGATCTGTGCTTTCCCAGAGACGGAACATCTCACGGCGCTCAGTCTCGGCAAGCCTCTTTCTGAAAAGGCGAACGGTCGGATCCTTCTCCCACGAGGAAGGGCCCAGCCCTGAAAGCTCTTGCTGCTCTTCACCATCCCTTGGCACCCTACCTACAGGCACAACAGCACTGGGGATTTGTGCTTTCCCAGAGACGGAACATCTCACGGCGCTCAGCCTCGGCAAATCTCTTTCAGAAAAAGGCGAACGGTCGGATCCTTCTCCCACGAGGAAGGGCCCAGCCCTGAAAGCTCTTGCTGCTCTTCACCGTCCCTTGGCACCCTACCTACAGGCACAACAGCACTGGGGATCTGTGCTTTCCCAGAGACGGAACATCTCACGGCGCTCAGCCTCGGCAGAGCCTCTTTCTGAAAAGGCGAACGGTCGGATCCTTCTCCCACGAGGAAGGGCCCAGCCCTGAAAGCTCTTGCTGCTCTTCACCGTCCCTTGGCACCCTACCTACAGGCACAACAGCACTGGGGATCTGTGCTTTCCCAGAGACGGAACGTCTCACGGCGCTCAGCCTCGGCAGAGCCTCTTTCTGAAAAGGCGAACGGTCGGATCCTTCTCCCACGAGGAAGGGCCCAGCCCTGAAAGCTCTTGCTGCTCTTCACCGTCCCTTGGCACCCTACCTACAGGCACAACAGCACTGGGGATCTGTGCTTTCCCAGAGACGGAACATCTCACGGCGCTCAGTCTCGGCAAGCCTCTTTCTGAAAAGGCAAACGGTCGGATCCTTCTCCCACGAGGAAGGGCCCAGCCCTGAAAGCTCTTGCTGCTCTTCACCGTCCCTTGGCACCCTACCTACAGGCACAACAGCACTGGGGATCTGTTCTTTCCCAGAGACGGAACATCTCAGGGCGCTCAGCCTCGGCACGTCTCTTTCAGAAAAAGGCGAACGGTCGGATCCTTCTCCCACGAGGAAGGGCCCAGCCCTGAAAGCTCTTGCTGCTCTTCACCGTCCCTTGGCACCCTACCTACAGGCACAACAGCACTGGGGATCTGTGCTTTCCCAGAGACGGAACATCTCATGGCGCTCAGCCTCGGCAAGTCTCTTTCTGAAAAGGCAAACGGTCGGATCCTTCTCCCACGAGGAAGGGCCCAGCCCTGAAAGCTCTTGCTGGTCTTCACCGTCCCTTGGCACCCTACCTACAGGCACAACAGCACTGGGGATGAATGCTTTCGCAGAGGAGGAACATCTCACGGCGCTCAGCCTCGGCAGAGCCTCTTTCTGAAAAGGCGAACGGTCGGATCCTTCTCCCACGAGGAAGGGCCCAGCCCTGAAAGCTCTTGCTGCTCTTCACCGTCCCTTGGCACCCTACCTACAGGCACAACAGCACTGGGGATCTGTGCTTTCCCAGAGACGGAACATCTCACGGCGCTCAGTCTCGGCAAGCCTCTTTCTGAAAAGGCGAACGGTCGGATCCTTCTCCCACGAGGAAGGGCCCAGCCCTGAAAGCTCTTGCTGCTCTTCACCGTCCCTTGGCACCCTACCTACAGGCACAACAGCACTGGGGATCTGTGCTTTCCCAGAGACGGAACATCTCATGGCGCTCCACCTCGGCAGAGCCTCTTTCTGAAAAGGCGAACGGTCGGATCCTTCTCCCACGAGGAAGGGCCCAGCCCTGAAAGCTCTTGCTGCTCTTCACCGTCCCTTGGCACCCTACCTACAGGCACAACAGCACTGGGGATTTGTGCTTTCCCAGAGACGGAACGTCTCACGGCGCTCAGCCTCGGCAGAGCCTCTTTCTGAAAAGGCGAACGGTCGGATCCTTCTCCCACGAGGAAGGGCCCAGCCCTGAAAGCTCTTGCTGCTCTTCACCGTCCCTTGGCACCCTACCTACAGGCACAACAGCACTGGGGATCTGTGCTTTCCCAGAGACGGAACATCTCACGGCGCTCAGCCTCGGCAACCCTCTTTCTGAAAAGGCGAACGGTCGGATCCTTCTCCCACGAGGAAGGGCCCAGCCCTGAAAGCTCTTGCTGCTCTTCACCGTCCCTTGGCACCCTACCTACAGGCACAACAGCACTGGGGATCTGTGCTTTCCCAGACACGGAACATCTCACGGCGCTCAGTCTCGGCAAGTCTCTTTCAGAAAAAGGCGAACGGTCGGATCCTTCTCCCACGAGGAAGGGCCCAGCCCTGAAAGCTCTTGCTGCTCTTCACCGTCCCTTGGCACCCTACCTACAGGCACAACAGCACTGGGGATCTGTGCTTTCCCAGAGACGGAACATCTCACGGCGCTCAGCCTCGGCAAGTCTCTTTCAGAAAAAGGCGAACGGTCGGATCCTTCTCCCACGAGGAAGGGCCCAGCCCTGAAAGCTCTTGCTGCTCTTCACCGTCCCTTGGCACCCTACCTACAGGCACAACAGCACTGGGGATCTGTGCTTTCCCAGAGACGGAACATCTCACGGCGCTAAGCCTCGGCAACCCTCTTTCTGAAAAGGCGAACGGTCGGATCCTTCTCCCACGAGGAAGGGCCCAGCCCTGAAAGCTCTTGCTGCTCTTCACCGTCCCTTGGCACCCTACCTACAGGCACAACAGCACTGGGGATCTGTGCTTTCCCAGAGACGGAACATCTCATGGCGCTCAGCCTCGGCAAGCCTCTTTCTGAAAAGGCAAACGGTCGGATCCTTCTCCCACGAGGAAGGGCCCAGCCCTGAAAGCTCTTGCTGCTCTTCACCGTCCCTTGCCACCCTACCTACAGGCACAACAGCACTGGGGATTTGTGCTTTCCCAGAGACGGAACATCTCACGGCGCTCAGCCTCGGCAGAGCCTCTTTCTGAAAAGGCGAACGGTCGGATCCTTCTCCCACGAGGAAGGGCCCAGCCCTGAAAGCTCTTGCTGCTCTTCACTGTCCCTTGGCACCCTACCTACAGGCACAACAGCACTGGGGATTTGTGCTTTCCCAGAGACGGAACATCTCACGGCGCTCAGCCTCGGCAAATCTCTTTCAGAAAAAGGCGAACGGTCGGATCCTTCTCCGACGAGGAAGGGCCCAGCCCTGAAAGCTCTTGCTGCTCTTCACCGTCCCTTGGCACCCTACCTACAGGCACAACAGCACTGGGGATCTGTGCTTTCCCAGAGACGGAACATCTCACGGCACTCAGCCTTGGCAGAGCCTCTTTCTGAAAAGGCGAACGGTCGGATCCTTCTCCCACGAGGAAGGGCCCAGCCCTGAAAGCTCTTGCTGCTCTTCACCGTCCCTTGGCACCCTACCTACAGGCACAACAGCACTGGGGATCTGTGCTTTCCCAGAGACGGAACGTCTCACGGCGCTCAGCCTCGGCAGAGCCTCTTTCTGAAAAGGCGAACGGTCGGATCCTTCTCCCATGAGGAAGGGCCCAGCCCTGAAAGCTCTTGCTGCTCTTCACCGTCCCTTGGCACCCTACCTACAGGCACAACAGCACTGGGGATCTGTGCTTTCCCAGAGACGGAACATCTCACGGCGCTCAGTCTCGGCAAGCCTCTTTCTGAAAAGGCGAACGGTCGGATCCTTCTCCCACGAGGAAGGGCCCAGCCCTGAAAGCTCTTGCTGCTCTTCACCGTCCCTTGGCACCCTACCTACAGGCACAACAGCACTGGGGATCTGTGCTTTCCCAGACACGGAACATCTCACGGCGCTCAGTCTCGGCAAGCCTCTTTCTGAAAAGGCAAACGGTCGGATCCTTCTCCCACGAGGAAGGGCCCAGCCCTGAAAGCTCTTGCTGCTCTTCACCGTCCCTTGGCACCCTACCTACAGGCACAACAGCACTGGGGATCTGTGCTTTCCCAGAGACGGAACATCTCACGGCGCTCAGCCTCGGCAACCCTCTTTCTGAAAAGGCGAACGGTCGGATCCTTCTCCCACGAGGAAGGGCCCAGCCCTGAAAGCTCTTGCTGCTCTTCACCGTCCCTTGGCACCCTACCTACAGGCACAACAGCACTGGGGATCTGTGCTTTCCCAGAGACGGAACATCTCATGGCGCTCCACCTCGGCAGAGCCTCTTTCTGAAAAGGCGAACGGTCGGATCCTTCTCCCACGAGGAAGGGCCCAGCCCTGAAAGCTCTTGCTGCTCTTCACCGTCCCTTGGCACCCTACCTACAGGCACAACAGCACTGGGGATGAATGCTTTCCCAGAGACGGAACATCTCACGGCGCTCAGTCTCGGCAAGTCTCTTTCTGAAAAGGCGAACGGTCGGATCCTTCTCCCACGAGGAAGGGCCCAGCCCTGAAAGCTCTTGCTGCTCTTCACCGTCCCTTGGCACCCTAGCTACAGGCACAACAGTGTCGGGGGATGCAACGAGCCTACGGAATTCCTGACAGTTCGAGAACAGCGCGACCTTGAGCAGCTTGTAGTGTATCCTTGAGAGTCTGGAAAGATCCGAGAAGACCAGTACAAAAACAAGATAGTGATAAGAAGAACCGTCCTAACGAACTCACCAATCATGAATTGTTAGTTACTAACCAAACCAATCATATACTAACACATACTCAAAAGAACGGTATAAAAAGGTGTGTTAGAACAATAAAGTAGCCATTTTGCATGATCTATTACTTGTCGTGTCCGTCTCTACTGCGACAAATGGTGACCCCGATGCGTCTGAGCGAACAGATCATTTAAAGGCAATAAATCCAGCACTAGCAAGAAGTATACCGGCGGCGACGAGCGCTGTGAAAGAGTATACGGGCAGCGAGACAAGCTGCGGAGACGGAGCCCGGTGAAGCTGAGAGCAGTGGAATCTGCCTGGTCCGGACCTGAGCCTAGACACCTAATAAGGTGAGCCACCGGGGACAAAACTGTTAGAATGGGGCAGCAATTAACACAAGAAAAGGAGACGATTTTGTCTACCTGGAAAGCCCTATTAAAAAGACAAGGGGTTAAAACCCCAGAACAAAGCTTGAAAAGGATTTTAATATGGTGTAAGATGCAAGGCTTTCAAGCCACAACAGTTACTGCGTTTAGTGTGGGTGCATGGCAATCTGTGGCCTTGAAAATGTTTGATGAGATCTCTAAAGGACAGAAAGAGCTGTGCGAGTTGGCGGTCGGATGGCGTTTACTAACTGAGACTCTGAAAGAATGGAAAGCAGAATGTGATGCGAAAGATCAGCAAAAGAAAGCTGAGGACTCTGACAATGTTAGCAATGAAAAAGTTTCTGCTCAAGTAACAGCTGCAGCCAATGCTGCAATCTCAGCAGTTGCGGGCAGAAAACCCCTCATGGGCAAAATCAGATCATACCCTTATTCACCTCCTCCTCCTCCTATGCCATTAATTACTTTACCGGGCGATGAGGGGCCCTCCTCACCTACTGGTGCGGTGGCAGAAGGGGTGACTCCATCAGCCCCCGCCGAGGAGAATGATGTGGCAATTAACACCGAGCCGGACAGTGTGGGCCGTACTGAAATTGAGGGCCGAAAGGACGGTGAGAGTCAAACTGAATGTGAGGGCCGAACGGAAAGTGAGAGCCGAAATGAAACTGAGGCAGAAAAATCTCTAACTGACACTATGCGATCTCTGCAGCTCACAGATAAAACCATACCGAAGGAACCCCTGCTGGGGGCTCTCCCTCCATCCACAATAACTGTGGTCCTGAGATCCCCTGATCAGTTCTGGGTGGGAGTTAGAAAATATGCTGCCGACTCTGGCAACTGGGATCTAGTAGAACGCCTCAGCCCGTGCTCTCTAACACCGGCGTTTCTAAAGCCTCTAGATAAAGCAGCAGAGGCTCCTGTTACATTTCCTGTTTTCAGAGCTGCTCCAGGCACAAACCGGCATGATGAGCACAATCCAATCGGCTGGAGAGTAGTGCAGGATTTGCAGAATAGAGTACAAAAATACGGAATCAGTTCTCCTGAGGTGATGCAACTTATTCGTATAATCAGCACAGATCTGCTGTGTCCTTATGACGTTATGCATCTAGCACTCGTGCTGTTTCAGCCCATACAATTGCACGTATTTCAATCTACTTGGAGGCAGATGGCACGCACAGCAGCACAGCAAAATTTACGACTGCTACAGGGTGACCTGAGATTAGGCCTTGGAGAGGATGCTTTGCTTGGTGAAGGGCAGTATAGTAGCCCTCAGCTGCAGGCTACATGGCCTCCGATGGCTCTCGAACAAGCACAAAATATAGGCCTTATGGCAATGAAGCGAACCATGGACATGGCAGCTCCGAAGCAAAAATATGCCACTATCTGCCAAGGCCCCACAGAACCCTTTTTACAATTTGTAGAAAAAATATCTGCCGCCCTGGAAAAACAGGTAGAAGATGAGGTCTTAAGGCAAATTCTATGCAAACAGTTGGCAAGAGATAATGCTGATGAGGACTGTCAAAAGCTCATACAGGCTTTACCAGGAGATCCTTCTGTCCCTGACATGGTAGCTGCATGTTCTAAAGCTGGGACACTGGAACACACGGTGACCACCATAGCCAATGCTATGAGAAATTCTGGAAAGTGCTGTGGGTGTGGCAGTGAAGGGCACATCAATGTAACTTCTCCACACAAAACGTCACCAGGTCAAATTTGTGTGATGGTTTCGACCCCCTACCCACCAGTAATAATCCCTAAAGGTACTCGTATTGCTCAATTTGTTCCTTTTTCGAGTTCTATTTCAAGAGCAGGACAGCAACTGCGATGCGATGGAGGCTTCGGCTCTACGGGACCCCCTCAGTTCTGCTGGTCTCAGACTGTCTCGTCATCCCGACCATGTATGACGTGCACGCTGTTGAATCACGGAAGATTGCCGACTACAGTAAGGCTTGCAGGGCTCCTGGACACCGGAGCCAATGTGACTATTACTGCCGATTGTCTGTGGCCGTCCACCTGGCCCACAGAGGAGGCTGGTATGGGAGTAGTGGGGCTGGGAGGCTCTGCGCAAGCAAAGACGGCAGACACACCAGTTCTGATTACCGATCCTGAGGGCCAACAAGCAGTTATTAAACCATATGTGACGGCAGCTCCCCGCAATTTATGGGGGAGGGATTGCTTGTCGCAGTGGGGGGTGAGAATTACCACGGATTTTTAACGGGGGCCACTGTGCTGCAGGGTGTTAGACAACCCATGCTTGTTTTAACCTGGTTAACAAATAACCCTGTGTGGGTGGATCAGTGGCCCCTACCAATTGAAGAATTAAAGGCCCTGCAAGAATTGGTAGCAGAACAACTAGCTGCCAGACACATTGAACCATCTCACAGCCCATGGAATACTCCAGTGTTTGTGATAAAACAGAAATCAGGTAAATGGTGATTTTTGCATGACCTGCGGTAAGTCAATGCTGTCATGGCCATGATGGGGGCTCTGCAACCAGGCATGCCTTCACCTGCCATGATCCCTCAAGATTGGGAAATCATTGTCATGAACCTTAAGGATTGTTTTTTTACAATTCCATTAGCTTCTCAAGATGAAGAAAAATTTGCATTTTCTGTGCCTTCTATCAATCATGCGGAACAAGCAAAAAGATATCAATGGAGAGTTCTGCCGCAGGGCATGAAAAATTCACCAACCATTTGTTAATGGTTTGTTGCACAAGCTCTGTCACCTGTAAGGGAAAAATTCCCCACTAGTTATTGTTATCACTATATGGATGACATTCTGTTAGCATCAGACAACAAGGAGCAGTTGAATGACATGAAAAATTTGGCCACAAATTCGCTACGACAATATGGGTTGGTTATTGCCCCTGGAAAAGTGCAAGAAATAGCACCCTGGAAATATTTGGGAATGGCAATTACAAACATGCAGGTTGTGCCCCAACCTGTGAAACTTAATCTTGCGGTTAAGACACTCAATGATGTACAGATATTAATGGGATCCTTGGACTGGATCAGGCCATATCTTGGACTGACCAATTCGCAGTTACAACCTCTATTGGACTTATTAAAACATTCCAATGATCCAACAGAACCCAGAATATTGAATACGGAAGCGTTAAATGTAATTCACATGGTGGAACAATGTATATACTAGAAATTTGTTTCTCGAATTGATCTGTCTCGATTGGTACAATTCTTTGTGCTAATTGCCAAAACTGTGCCATTTGGTGCTTTGGTGCAGTGGAATTCTGAGTGGGATGACCCATTACGTAATTTAGAATGGATGTTTTTGTCATTCCAGCCATGAAATACTGCTCCTGGCTTGTTTGAACTTATTGCTGATGTAATCATAAAAGCCAGAAAACGCTGTGTAGAACTAATAGGACGTGATCCAGCTATGATTGTTTTACCTGTTCAAAATTGGTACTTTGAATGGTGTCTGGCAAACAATTATGAGCTGCAAGCAGCTATGGCGGGTTTTCAAGGACAGATTTCGTATCATCTACCGTCGTGCCCGCTCCTGAAATTTGCTCAAGAAATACCATTTGGTCAGAAAAACTTAAGCCAGTTGGAACCTGTGAAAGGCCCTACTGTCTTCACAGATGGTTCTGGAATAACGGGTAAAGCAGCAGTAGTATGGTATGAAAACAACAACCTGGAACAGCAAAGTAGTGCATCAAAATGGTTCTCCACAAGTGGTAGAGCTGCGTGCAATGGCTGTTGCTTTTTCTATTTTTTCTACTCCTGTAAATATTGTAACTGACTCAGCGTATGTAGCTAATTTGGTTTCTCGACTAGACAAAGTGGCTTTGACCACGTCAGACAATCAATTATTATTTGATGTGCTTTTAGAACTCTGGAAAAGTATTCAACTGCGAACAGAACCTTATTTTATCATGCATATCTGGAGTCATACCACTTCACCAGGTTTTTATACGGAAGGTAATGCCAGAAAAAAAAAAAAATAAAACAAAAAGGGGGAATGGTTGGGGAACTACCATAGGCATGCTTAGATAAAGCAGTTTATGTTCTTAACTTTCTCCGTTATGGGGACAATTCTTCCCTACCTCCTCTTTCTCAACACTTCTCTCTTTTCAACACAGAATTTACAAAAGGTTATCAAAGTACATGTTAAAGATTTAGTTACTGGTCAGTGGAATGGACCATGTGAGCTATTAACCTGGGGGCGAGGTTATGCTTGTGTTTCCACAGATGCAGGCCCACAATGGACTCCCACTCGATTTGTGCGACCGTCATCATCTGGAACATCCCAGAGGGTGCGGCAATATAAATACCATCTCAACCAAAAAACTAAGTGTAGGTCACCTTGGCCAATATAACAGGTCAAGATTCTCTGTGTATTGCAACCGCACCACAAAGACCATGAACCAATAGACAGGATGGCTATGACTCGTGCAGCGCGCCTGGCCAGCGAGCGCATGTGTCATAGGTTGCAACTGAGGCGGATTTTGGCACCCGCTGGCCACGTGTGTTGAAATCCGTTCCTCTGCAAATGTATAAATACCGGGATTTTCCGAAGAGCATCGGGCTGGTGTACAGCAAGGCCATCGTTGCCTCCGTGGGGATGCCCACGCAAAGCTGGCACCTACCGATTGCTGGGCTGAGTTCGCGGAGCAAGACAGCACAAGAATGTACAGATGGTTCATTTACCTCACAGTCCTCAGATGGACGTAGTCATGGATACCGCCGCAAACCAAAGAAAACATCTGGATGACCCTGGCTGATGTGACCGGACAAGATTGCTTATACCTTAGTACAGTAACACCAAGCAATCCTTTTTTTGCAGGTTTAATAGGGGGTTACACTGACATAACAGAGTTTAAGAACTTATTGATGGAGACCCCTGTGCAGCAGGTCATGGACTCAATGGATGGGAATGCCTGGTTTCCACGAATCGGGCATTCACCCTCATTGCCACCCCAGGAATCACAAATTCTGGGGTCCCTGAATACAGACTGGTGTAGTATTATCTGATTTACTGCTAGACTTTGATAGTGTCAGACATGCTACACTACAAAATAGAGCTACAATTGATTTCTTGCTTTTAGCACAAGGACATGGTTGTGATGAGTTTGAAGGGATGTGTTGTATGAATTTATCCGATCACTCAGAATCCATTTTCAGTAGTATTCAACAATTAAAGAAGGGAGTCAGGAAGCTGACAGAAAGCGATGAATTAGATTGGCTGACGAAGATGTTCGAGGGTTGGGGATTGTCTGGATGGTTGATATCTCTGCTCAAGACTGTGGGGGTAGTGATCTTGGTTGTGATAACTATGCTCCTGATGTTACCCTGTCTTTTCAGCCTTCTGCAAAGGGCCCAGCCGGGACAATATCTTTAGCACAAATACAAAAAGGGGGAATTGTCGGGGGATGCAACGAGCCTACGGAATTCCTGACAGTTCGAGAACAGCGCGACCTTGAGCAGCTTGTAGTGTATCCTTGAGAGTCTGGAAAGATCCGAGAAGACCAGTACAAAAACAAGATAGTGATAAGAAGAACCGTCCTAACGAACTCACCAATCATGAATTGTTAGTTACTAACCAAACCAATCATATACTAACACATACTCAAAAGAACGGTATAAAAAGGTGTGTTAGAACAATAAAGTAGCCATTTTGCATGATCTATTACTTGTCGTGTCCGTCTCTACTGCGACACAACAGCACTGGGGATCCGTGCTTTCCCAGACACGGAACATCTCACGGCGCTCAGTCTCGGCAAGTCTCTTTCAGAAAAAGGCGAACGGTCGGATCCTTCTCCCACGAGGAAGGGCCCAGCCCTGAAAGCTCTTGCTGCTCTTCACCGTCCCTTGGCACCCTACCTACAGGCACAACAGCACTTGGGATCTGTGCTTTCCCAGAGACGGAACATCTCACGGCGCTCAGCCTCGGCAAGTCTCTTTCAGAAAAAGGCGAACGGTCGGATCCTTCTCCCACGAGGAAGGGCCCAGCCCTGAAAGCTCTTGCTGCTCTTCACCGTCCCTTGGCACCCTACCTACAGGCACAACAGCACTGGGGATCTGTGCTTGCCCAGAGACGGAACATCTCACGGCGCTCAGCCTCGGCAACCCTCTTTCTGAAAAGGCGAACGGTCGGATCCTTCTCCCACGAGGAAGGGCCCAGCCCTGAAAGCTCTTGCTGCTCTTCACCGTCCCTTGGCACCCTAGCTACAGGCACAACAGCACTGGGGATCCGTGCTTTCCCAGAGACGGAACATCTCACGGCGCTCAGTCTCGGCAAGTCTCTTTCAGAAAAAGGCGAACGGTCGGATCCTTCTCCCACGAGGAAGGGCCCAGCCCTGAAAGCTCTTGCTGCTCTTCACCGTCCCTTGGCACCCTACCTACAGGCACAACAGCACTTGGGATCTGTGCTTTCCCAGAGACGGAACATCTCACGGCGCTCAGCCTCGGCAAGTCTCTTTCAGAAAAAGGCAAACGGTCGGATCCTTCTCCCACGAGGAAGGGCCCAGCCCTGAAAGCTCTTGCTGCTCTTCACCGTCCCTTGGCACCCTACCTACAGGCACAACAGCACTGGGGATTTGTGCTTTCCCAGAGACGGAACATCTCACGGCGCTCAGCCTCGGCAGAGCCTCTTTCTGAAAAGGCGAACGGTCGGATCCTTCTCCCACGAGGAAGGGCCCAGCCCTGAAAGCTCTTGCTGCTCTTCACCGTCCCTTGGCACCCTACCTACAGGCACAACAGCACTGGGGATCTGTGCTTTCCCAGAGACGGAACATCTCACGGCGCTCAGCCTCGGCAGAGCCTCTTTCTGAAAAGGCGAACGGTCGGATCCTTCTCCCACGAGGAAGGGCCCAGCCCTGAAAGCTCTTGCTGCTCTTCACCGTCCCTTGGCACCCTACCTACAGGCACAACAGCACTGGGGATCTGTGCTTTCCCAGAGACGGAACATCTCACGGCGCTCAGCCTCGGCAGAGCCTCTTTCTGAAAAGGCGAACGGTCGGATCCTTCTCCCACGAGGAAGGGCCCAGCCCTGAAAGCTCTTGCTGCTCTTCACCGTCCCTTGGCACCCTACCTACAGGCACAACAGCACTGGGGATTTGTGCTTTCCCAGAGACGGAACATCTCACGGTGCTCAGCCTCGGCAGAGCCTCTTTCTGAAAAGGCGAACGGTCGGATCCTTCTCCCACGAGGAAGGGCCCAGCCCTGAAAGCTCTTGCTGCTCTTCACCGTCCCTTGGCACCCTACCTACAGGCACAACAGCACTGGGGATTTGTGCTTTCCCAGAGACGGAACATCTCACGGTGCTCAGCCTCGGCAGAGCCTCTTTCTGAAAAGGCGAACGGTCGGATCCTTCTCCCACGAGGAAGGGCCCAGCCCTGAAAGCTCTTGCTGCTCTTCACCGTCCCTTGGCACCCTACCTACAGGCACAACAGCACTGGGGATTTGTGCTTTCCCAGAGACGGAACATCTCACGGCGCTCAGTCTCGGCAAGTCTCTTTCAGAAAAAGGCGAACGGTCGGATCCGTCTCCCACGAGGAAGGGCCCAGCCCTGAAAGCTCTTGCTGCTCTTCACCGTCCCTTGGCACCCTACCTACAGGCACAACAGCACTGGGGATCTGTGCTTTCCCAGAGACGGAACATCTCACGGCGCTCAGCCTCGGCAACCCTCTTTCTGAAAAGGCGAACGGTCGGATCCTTCTCCCACGAGGAAGGGCCCAGCCCTGAAAGCTCTTGCTGCTCTTCACCGTCCCTTGGCACCCTACCTACAGGCACAACAGCACTGGGGATCTGTGCTTGCCCAGACACGGAACATCTCACGGCGCTCAGTCTCGGCAAGTCTCTTTCAGAAAAAGGCGAACGGTCGGATCCTTCTCCGACGAGGAAGGGCCCAGCCCTGAAAGCTCTTGCTGCTCTTCACCGTCCCTTGCCACCCTACCTACAGGCACAACAGCACTGGGGATCTGTGCTTTCCCAGACACGGAACATCTCACGGCGCTCAGTCTCGGCAAGTCTCTTTCAGAAAAAGGCGAACGGTCGGATCCTTCTCCCACGAGGAAGGGCCCAGCCCTGAAAGCTCTTGCTGCTCTTCACCGTCCCTTGGCACCCTACCTACAGGCACAACAGCACTTGGGATCTGTGCTTTCCCAGAGACGGAACATCTCACGGCGCTCAGCCTCGGCAAGTCTCTTTCAGAAAAAGGCGAACGGTCGGATCCTTCTCCCACGAGGAAGGGCCCAGCCCTGAAAGCTCTTGCTGCTCTTCACCGTCCCTTGGCACCCTACCTACAGGCACAACAGCACTGGGGATCTGTGCTTGCCCAGAGACGGAACATCTCACGGCGCTCAGCCTCGGCAACCCTCTTTCTGAAAAGGCGAACGGTCGGATCCTTCTCCCACGAGGAAGGGCCCAGCCCTGAAAGCTCTTGCTGCTCTTCACCGTCCCTTGGCACCCTAGCTACAGGCACAACAGCACTGGGGATCCGTGCTTTCCCAGAGACGGAACATCTCACGGCGCTCAGTCTCGGCAAGTCTCTTTCAGAAAAAGGCGAACGGTCGGATCCTTCTCCCACGAGGAAGGGCCCAGCCCTGAAAGCTCTTGCTGCTCTTCACCGTCCCTTGGCACCCTACCTACAGGCACAACAGCACTTGGGATCTGTGCTTTCCCAGAGACGGAACATCTCACGGCGCTCAGCCTCGGCAAGTCTCTTTCAGAAAAAGGCAAACGGTCGGATCCTTCTCCCACGAGGAAGGGCCCAGCCCTGAAAGCTCTTGCTGCTCTTCACCGTCCCTTGGCACCCTACCTACAGGCACAACAGCACTGGGGATTTGTGCTTTCCCAGAGACGGAACATCTCACGGCGCTCAGCCTCGGCAGAGCCTCTTTCTGAAAAGGCGAACGGTCGGATCCTTCTCCCACGAGGAAGGGCCCAGCCCTGAAAGCTCTTGCTGCTCTTCACCGTCCCTTGGCACCCTACCTACAGGCACAACAGCACTGGGGATCTGTGCTTTCCCAGAGACGGAACATCTCACGGCGCTCAGCCTCGGCAGAGCCTCTTTCTGAAAAGGCGAACGGTCGGATCCTTCTCCCACGAGGAAGGGCCCAGCCCTGAAAGCTCTTGCTGCTCTTCACCGTCCCTTGGCACCCTACCTACAGGCACAACAGCACTGGGGATCTGTGCTTTCCCAGAGACGGAACATCTCACGGCGCTCAGCCTCGGCAGAGCCTCTTTCTGAAAAGGCGAACGGTCGGATCCTTCTCCCACGAGGAAGGGCCCAGCCCTGAAAGCTCTTGCTGCTCTTCACCGTCCCTTGGCACCCTACCTACAGGCACAACAGCACTGGGGATTTGTGCTTTCCCAGAGACGGAACATCTCACGGTGCTCAGCCTCGGCAGAGCCTCTTTCTGAAAAGGCGAACGGTCGGATCCTTCTCCCACGAGGAAGGGCCCAGCCCTGAAAGCTCTTGCTGCTCTTCACCGTCCCTTGGCACCCTACCTACAGGCACAACAGCACTGGGGATCTGTGCTTTCCCAGAGACGGAACATCTCACGGCGCTCAGTCTCGGCAACCCTCTTTCTGAAAAGGCAAACGGTCGGATCCTTCTCCCACGAGGAAGGGCCCAGCCCTGAAAGCTCTTGCTGCTCTTCACCGTCCCTTGGCACCCTACCTACAGGCACAACAGCACTGGGGATTTGTGCTTTCCCAGAGACGGAACATCTCACGGCGCTCAGTCTCGGCAAGTCTCTTTCAGAAAAAGGCGAACGGTCGGATCCGTCTCCCACGAGGAAGGGCCCAGCCCTGAAAGCTCTTGCTGCTCTTCACCGTCCCTTGGCACCCTACCTACAGGCACAACAGCACTGGGGATCTGTGCTTTCCCAGAGACGGAACATCTCACGGCGCTCAGCCTCGGCAACCCTCTTTCTGAAAAGGCGAACGGTCGGATCCTTCTCCCACGAGGAAGGGCCCAGCCCTGAAAGCTCTTGCTGCTCTTCACCGTCCCTTGGCACCCTACCTACAGGCACAACAGCACTGGGGATCTGTGCTTGCCCAGACACGGAACATCTCACGGCGCTCAGTCTCGGCAAGTCTCTTTCAGAAAAAGGCGAACGGTCGGATCCTTCTCCGACGAGGAAGGGCCCAGCCCTGAAAGCTCTTGCTGCTCTTCACCGTCCCTTGCCACCCTACCTACAGGCACAACAGCACTGGGGATCTGTGCTTTCCCAGACACGGAACATCTCACGGCGCTCAGTCTCGGCAAGTCTCTTTCAGAAAAAGGCGAACGGTCGGATCCTTCTCCCACGAGGAAGGGCCCAGCCCTGAAAGCTCTTGCTGCTCTTCACCGTCCCTTGGCACCCTACCTACAGGCACAACAGCACTTGGGATCTGTGCTTTCCCAGAGACGGAACATCTCACGGCGCTCAGCCTCGGCAAGTCTCTTTCAGAAAAAGGCGAACGGTCGGATCCTTCTCCCACGAGGAAGGGCCCAGCCCTGAAAGCTCTTGCTACTCTTCACCGTCCCTTGGCACCCTACCTACAGGCACAACAGCACTGGGGATCTGTGCTTTCCCAGAGATGGAACATCTCACGGCGCTCAGCCTCGGCAGAGCCTCTTTCTGAAAAGGCGAACGGTCGGATCCTTCTCCCACGAGGAAGGGCCCAGCCCTGAAAGCTCTTGCTGCTCTTCACCGTCCCTTGGCACCCTACCTACAGGCACAACAGCACTGGGGATCTGTGCTTTCCCAGAGACGGAACATCTCACGGCGCTCAGCCTCGGCAGAGCCTCTTTCTGAAAAGGCGAACGGTCGGATCCTTCTCCCACGAGGAAGGGCCCAGCCCTGAAAGCTCTTGCTGCTCTTCACCGTCCCTTGGCACCCTACCTACAGGCACAACAGCACTGGGGATCTGTGCTTTCCCAGAGACGGAACATCTCACGGCGCTCAGCCTCGGCAGAGCCTCTTTCTGAAAAGGCGAACGGTCGGATCCTTCTCCCACGAGGAAGGGCCCAGCCCTGAAAGCTCTTGCTGCTCTTCACCGTCCCTTGGCACCCTACCTACAGGCACAACAGCACTGGGGATCTGTGCTTTCCCAGAGACGGAACATCTCACGGCGCTCAGCCTCGGCAGAGCCTCTTTCTGAAAAGGCGAACGGTCGGATCCTTCTCCCACGAGGAAGGGCCCAGCCCTGAAAGCTCTTGCTGCTCTTCACCGTCCCTTGGCACCCTACCTACAGGCACAACAGCACTGGGGATTTGTGCTTTCCCAGAGACGGAACATCTCACGGCGCTCAGTCTCGGCAAGTCTCTATCAGAAAAAGGCGAACGGTCGGATCCGTCTCCCACGAGGAAGGGCCCAGCCCTGAAAGCTCTTGCTGCTCTTCACCGTCCCTTGGCACCCTACCTACAGGCACAACAGCACTGGGGATCTGTGCTTGCCCAGAGACGGAACATCTCACGGCGCTCAGCCTCGGCAACCCTCTTTCTGAAAAGGCGAACGGTCGGATCCTTCTCCCACGAGGAAGGGCCCAGCCCTGAAAGCTCTTGCTGCTCTTCACCGTCCCTTGGCACCCTACCTACAGGCACAACAGCACTGGGGATCTGTGCTTTCCCAGAGACGGAACATCTCACGGCGCTCAGCCTTGGCAAGCCTCTTTCTGAAAAGGCGAACGGTCGGATCCTTCTCCCACGAGGAAGGGCCCAGCCCTGAAAGCTCTTGCTGCTCTTCACCGTCCCTTGGCACCCTACCTACAGGCACAACAGCACTGGGGATTTGTGCTTTCCCAGAGACGGAACATCTCACGGCGCTCAGCCTCGGCAGAGCCTCTTTCTGAAAAGGCGAACGGTCGGATCCTTCTCCCACGAGGAAGGGCCCAGCCCTGAAAGCTCTTGCTGCTCTTCACCGTCCCTTGGCACCCTACCTACAGGCACAACAGCACTTGGGATCTGTGCTTTCCCAGAGACGGAACATCTCACGGCGCTCAGTCTCGGCAAGTCTCTTTCTGAAAAGGCAAACGGTCGGATCCTTCTCCCACGAGGAAGGGCCCAGCCCTGAAAGCTCTTGCTGCTCTTCACCGTCCCTTGGCGCCCTACCTACAGGCACAACAGCACTGGGGATCTGTGCTTTCCCAGAGACGGAACATCTCACGGCGCTCAGCCTCGGCAGAGCCTCTTTCTGAAAAGGCGAACGGTCGGATCCTTCTCCCACGAGGAAGGGCCCAGCCCTGAAAGCTCTTGCTGCTCTTCACCGTCCCTTGGCACCCTACCTACAGGCACAACAGCACTGGGGATTTGTGCTTTCCCAGAGACGGAACATCTCACGGCGCTCAGCCTCAGCAGAGCCTCTTTCTGAAAAGGCGAACGGTCGGATCCTTCTCCCACGAGGAAGGGCCCAGCCCTGAAAGCTCTTGCTGCTCTTCACCGTCCCTTGGCACCCTACCTACAGGCACAACAGCACTGGGGATGAATGCTTTCGCAGAGGAGGAACATCTTACGGCGCTAAGCCTCGGCAACCCTCTTTCTGAAAAGGCGAACGGTCGGATCCTTCTCCCACGAGGAAGGGCCCAGCCCTGAAAGCTCTTGCTGCTCTTCACCGTCCCTTGGCACCCTACCTACAGGCACAACAGCACTGGGGATTTGTGCTTTCCCAGAGACGGAACATCTCACGGCGCTCAGCCTCGGCAGAGCCTCTTTCTGAAAAGGCGAACGGTCGGATCCTTCTCCCACGAGGAAGGGCCCAGCCCTGAAAGCTCTTGCTGCTCTTCACCGTCCCTTGGCACCCTACCTACAGGCACAACAGCACTGGGGATCTGTGCTTTCCCAGAGACGGAACATCTCACGGCGCTCAGCCTCGGCAGAGCCTCTTTCTGAAAAGGCGAACGGTCGGATCCTTCTCCCACGAGGAAGGGCCCAGCCCTGAAAGCTCTTGCTGCTCTTCACCGTCCCTTGGCACCCTACCTACAGGCACAACAGCACTGGGGATTTGTGCTTTCCCAGAGACGGAACATCTCACGGCGCTTAGCCTCAGCAGAGCCTCTTTCAGAAAAAGGCGAAAGGTCGGATCCTTCTCCCACGAGGAAGGGCCCAGCCCTGAAAGCTCTTGCTGCTCTTCACCGTCCCTTGGCACCCTACCTACAGGCACAACAGCACTGGGGATCTGTGCTTTCCCAGACACGGAACATCTCACGGCGCTCAGCCTCGGCAGAGCCTCTTTCTGAAAAGGCGAACGGTCGGATCCTTCTCCCACGAGGAAGGGCCCAGCCCTGAAAGCTCTTGCTGCTCTTCACCGTCCCTTGGCACCCTACCTACAGGCACAACAGCACTGGGGATTTGTGCTTTCCCAGACACGGAACATCTCACGGCGCTCAGCCTCGGCAGAGCCTCTTTCTGAAAAGGCGAACGGTCGGATCCTTCTCCCACGAGGAAGGGCCCAGCCCTGAAAGCTCTTGCTGCTCTTCACCGTCCCTTGGCACCCTACCTACAGGCACAACAGCACTGGGGATCTGTGCTTGCCCAGAGACGGAACATCTCACGGCGCTCAGCCTCGGCAGAGCCTCTTTCTGAGAAGGCGAACGGTCGGATCCTTCTCCCACGAGGAAGGGCCCAGCCCTGAAAGCTCTTGCTGCTCTTCACCGTCCCTTGGCACCCTACCTACAGGCACAACAGCACTGGGGATCTGTGCTTTCCCAGAGACGGAACATCTCACGGCGCTCAGCCTCGGCAGAGCCTCTTTCTGAAAAGGCGAACGGTCGGATCCTTCTCCCACGAGGAAGGGCCCAGCCCTGAAAGCTCTTGCTGCTCTTCACCGTCCCTTGGCACCCTACCTACAGGCACAACAGCACTGGGGATTTGTGCTTTCCCAGAGACGGAACATCTCACGGCGCTCAGCCTCGGCAGAGCCTCTTTCTGAAAAGGCGAACGGTCGGATCCTTCTCCCACGAGGAAGGGCCCAGCCCTGAAAGCTCTTGCTGCTCTTCACCGTCCCTTGGCGCCCTACCTACAGGCACAACAGCACTGGGGATCTGTGCTTTCCCAGAGACGGAACATCTCACGGCGCTCAGTCTCGGCAAGCCTCTTTCTGAAAAGGCGAACGGTCGGATCCTTCTCCCACGAGGAAGGGCCCAGCCCTGAAAGCTCTTGCTGCTCTTCACCGTCCCTTGGCACCCTACCTACAGGCACAACAGCACTGGGGATCTGTGCTTTCCCAGAGACGGAACATCTCACAGCGCTCAGCCTCGGCAGAGCCTCTTTCTGAAAAGGCGAACGGTCGGATCCTTCTCCCACGAGGAAGGGCCCAGCCCTGAAAGCTCTTGCTGCTCTTCACCGTCCCTTGGCACCCTACCTACAGGCACAACAGCACTGGGGATCTGTGCTTTCCCAGACACGGATCATCTCACGGCGCTCAGTCTCGGCAAGTCTCTTTCAGAAAAAGGCGAACGGTCGGATCCTTCTCCCATGAGGAAGGGCCCAGCCCTGAAAGCTCTTGCTGCTCTTCACCGTCCCTTGGCACCCTACCTACAGGCACAACAGCACTGGGGATCTGTGCTTTCCCAGAGACGGAACATCTCACGGCGCTCAGCCTCGGCAGAGCCTCTTTCTGAAAAGGCGAACGGTCGGATCCTTCTCCCACGAGGAAGGGCCCAGCCCTGAAAGCTCTTGCTGCTCTTCACCGTCCCTTGGCGCCCTACCTACAGGCACAACAGCACTGGGGATCTGTGCTTTCCCAGAGACGGAACATCTCAGGGCGCTCCACCTCGGCAGAGCCTCTTTCAGAAAAGGCGAACGGTCGGATCCTTCTCCCACGAGGAAGGGCCCAGCCCTGAAAGCTCTTGCTGCTCTTCACCATCCCTTGGCACCCTACCTACAGGCACAACAGCACTGGGGATCTGTGCTTTCCCAGAGACGGAACATCTCACGGCGCTCAGCCTCGGCAGAGCCTCTTTCTGAAAAGGCGAACGGTCGGATCCTTCTCCGACGAGGAAGGGCCCAGCCCTGAAAGCTCTTGCTGCTCTTCACCGTCCCTTGGCGCCCTACCTACAGGCACAACAGCACTGGGGATGAATGCTTTCGCAGAGGAGGAACATCTTACGGCGCTAAGCCTCGGCAACCCTCTTTCTGAAAAGGCGAACGGTCGGATCCTTCTCCCACGAGGAAGGGCCCAGCCCTGAAAGCTCTTGCTGCTCTTCACCGTCCCTTGGCACCCTACCTACAGGCACAACAGCACTGGGGATCTGTGCTTTCCCAGAGACGGAACATCTCACGGCGCTCAGCCTCGGCAGAGCCTCTTTCTGAAAAGGCAAACGGTCGGATTCTTCTCCCACGAGGAAGGGCCCAGCCCTGAAAGCTCTTGCTGCTCTTCACCGTCCCTTGGCACCCTACCTACAGGCACAACAGCACTGGGGATCTGTGCTTTCCCAGACACGGAACATCTCACGGCGCTAAGCCTCGGCAAGCCTCTTTCTGAAAAGGCGAACGGTCAGATCCTTCTCCCACGAGGAAGGGCCCAGCCCTGAAAGCTCTTGCTGCTCATCACCGTCCCTTGGCACCCTACCTACAGGCACAACAGCACTGGGGATCTGTGCTTTCCCAGAGACGGAACATCTCAGGGCGCTCCACCTCGGCAGAGCCTCTTTCTGAAAAGGCGAACGGTCGGATCCTTCTCCCACGAGGAAGGGCCCAGCCCTGAAAGCTCTTGCTGCTCTTCACCATCCCTTGGCACCCTACCTACAGGCACAACAGCACTGGGGATCTGTGCTTTCCCAGAGACGGAACATCTCACGGCGCTCAGCCTCGGCAGAGCCTCTTTCTGAAAAGGCGAACGGTCGGATCCTTCTCCGACGAGGAAGGGCCCAGCCCTGAAAGCTCTTGCTGCTCTTCACCGTCCCTTGGCACCCTACCTACAGGCACAACAGCACTGGGGATCTGTGCTTTCCCAGAGACGGAACATCTCACGGCGCTCAGTCTCGGCAGAGCCTCTTTCTGAAAAGGCGAACGGTCGGATCCTTCTCCCACGAGGAAGGGCCCAGCCCTGAAAGCTCTTGCTGCTCTTCACCGTCCCTTGGCACCCTACCTACAGGCACAACAGCACTTGGGATCTGTGCTTTCCCAGAGACGGAACATCTCACGGCGCTCAGCCTCGGCAAGTCTCTTTCAGAAAAAGGCGAACGGTCGGATCCTTCTCCCACGAGGAAGGGCCCAGCCCTGAAAGCTCTTGCTGCTCTTCACCGTCCCTTGGCACCCTACCTACAGGCACAACAGCACTGGGGATTTGTGCTTTCCCAGAGACGGAACATCTCACGGCGCTCAGCCTCGGCAGAGCCTCTTTCTGAAAAGGCGAACGGTCGGATCCTTCTCCCACGAGGAAGGGCCCAGCCCTGAAAGCTCTTGCTGCTCTTCACCGTCCCTTGGCACCCTACCTACAGGCACAACAGCACTGGGGATCTGTGCTTTCCCAGAGACGGAACATCTCACGGCGCTCAGCCTCGGCAGAGCCTCTTTCTGAAAAGGCGAACGGTCGGATCCTTCTCCCACGAGGAAGGGCCCAGCCCTGAAAGCTCTTGCTGCTCTTCACCGTCCCTTGGCACCCTACCTACAGGCACAACAGCACTGGGGATCTGTGCTTTCCCAGAGACGGAACATCTCACGGCGCTCAGCCTCGGCAGAGCCTCTTTCTGAAAAGGCGAACGGTCGGATCCTTCTCCCACGAGGAAGGGCCCAGCCCTGAAAGCTCTTGCTGCTCTTCACCGTCCCTTGCCACCCTACCTACAGGCACAACAGCACTGGGGATCTGTGCTTTCCCAGAGACGGAACATCTCACGGCGCTCAGCCTCGGCAGAGCCTCTTTCTGAAAAGGCGAACGGTCGGATCCTTCTCCCACGAGGAAGGGCCCAGCCCTGAAAGCTCTTGCTGCTCTTCACCGTCCCTTGGCGCCCTACCTACAGGCACAACAGCACTGGGGATCTGTGCTTTCCCAGAGACGGAACATCTCACGGCGCTCAGCCTCGGCAGAGCCTCTTTCTGAAAAGGCGAACGGTCGGATCCTTCTCCCACGAGGAAGGGCCCAGCCCTGAAAGCTCTTGCTGCTCTTCACCGTCCCTTGGCACCCTACCTACAGGCACAACAGCACTGGGGATCTGTGCTTTCCCAGAGACGGAACATCTCACGGCGCTCAGTCTCGACAAGTCTCTTTCAGAAAAAGGCGAACGGTCGGATCCTTCTCCCATGAGGAAGGGCCCAGCCCTGAAAGCTCTTGCTGCTCTTCACCGTCCCTTGCCACCCTACCTACAGGCACAACAGCACTGGGGATCTGTGCTTTCCCAGAGACGGAACATCTCACGGCGCTCAGCCTCGGCAGAGCCTCTTTCTGAAAAGGCGAACGGTCGGATCCTTCTCCCACGAGGAAGGGCCCAGCCCTGAAAGCTCTTGCTGCTCTTCACCGTCCCTTGGCGCCCTACCTACAGGCACAACAGCACTGGGGATGAATGCTTTCGCAGAGGAGGAACATCTTACGGCGCTAAGCCTCGGCAACCCTCTTTCTGAAAAGGCGAACGGTCGGATCCTTCTCCCACGAGGAAGGGCCCAGCCCTGAAAGCTCTTGCTGCTCTTCACCGTCCCTTGGCACCCTACCTACAGGCACAACAGCACTGGGGATCTGTGCTTTCCCAGAGACGGAACATCTCACGGCGCTCAGCCTCGGCAGAGCCTCTTTCTGAAAAGGCAAACGGTCGGATTCTTCTCCCACGAGGAAGGGCCCAGCCCTGAAAGCTCTTGCTGCTCTTCACCGTCCCTTGGCACCCTACCTACAGGCACAACAGCACTGGGGATCTGTGCTTTCCCAGACACGGAACATCTCACGGCGCTAAGCCTCGGCAAGCCTCTTTCTGAAAAGGCGAACGGTCGGATCCTTCTCCCACGAGGAAGGGCCCAGCCCTGAAAGCTCTTGCTGCTCTTCACCGTCCCTTGGCGCCCTACCTACAGGCACAACAGCACTGGGGATCTGTGCTTTCCCAGAGACGGAACATCTCACGGCGCTTAGCCTCGGCAGAGCCTCTTTCAGAAAAAGGCGAAAGGTCGGATCCTTCTCCCACGAGGAAGGGCCCAGCCCTGAAAGCTCTTGCTGCTCTTCACCGTCCCTTGGCACCCTACCTACAGGCACAACAGCACTGGGGATCTGTGCTTTCCCAGAGACGGAACATCTCACGGCGCTCAGCCTCGGCAGAGCCTCTTTCTGAAAAGGCGAACGGTCGGATCCTTCTCCCACGAGGAAGGGCCCAGCCCTGAAAGCTCTTGCTGCTCTTCACCGTCCCTTGGCACCCTACCTACAGGCACAACAGCACTGGGGATCTGTGCTTTCCCAGAGACGGAACATCTCACGGCGCTCAGCCTCGGCAGAGCCTCTTTCTGAAAAGGCGAACGGTCGGATCCTTCTCCCACGAGGAAGGGCCCAGCCCTGAAAGCTCTTGCTGCTCTTCACCGTCCCTTGCCACCCTACCTACAGGCACAACAGCACTGGGGATCTGTGCTTTCCCAGACACGGAACATCTCACGGCGCTCAGCCTCGGCAGAGCCTCTTTCTGAAAAGGCGAACGGTCGGATCCTTCTCCCACGAGGAAGGGCCCAGCCCTGAAAGCTCTTGCTGCTCTTCACCGTCCCTTGGCGCCCTACCTACAGGCACAACAGCACTGGGGATCTGTGCTTTCCCAGAGACGGAACATCTCACGGCGCTCAGCCTCGGCAGAGCCTCTTTCTGAAAAGGCGAACGGTCGGATCCTTCTCCCACGAGGAAGGGCCCAGCCCTGAAAGCTCTTGCTGCTCTTCACCGTCCCTTGGCACCCTACCTACAGGCACAACAGCACTTGGGATCTGTGCTTTCCCAGACACGTAACATCTCACGGCGCTCAGCCTCGGCAGAGCCTCTTTCTGAAAAGGCGAACGGTCAGATCCTTCTCCCACGAGGAAGGGCCCAGCCCTGAAAGCTCTTGCTGCTCTTCACCGTCCCTTGGCACCCTACCTACAGGCACAACAGCACTGGGGATTTGTGCTTTCCCAGACACGGAACATCTCACGGCGCTCAGCCTCGGCAGAGCCTCTTTCTGAAAAGGCGAACGGTCGGATCCTTCTCCCACGAGGAAGGGCCCAGCCCTGAAAGCTCTTGCTGCTCTTCACCGTCCCTTGGCACCCTACCTACAGGCACAACAGCACTGGGGATTTGTGCTTTCCCAGAGACGGAACATCTCACGGCGCTCAGTCTCGGCAAGTCTCTATCAGAAAAAGGCGAACGGTCGGATCCGTCTCCCACGAGGAAGGGCCCAGCCCTGAAAGCTCTTGCTGCTCTTCACCGTCCCTTGGCACCCTACCTACAGGCACAACAGCACTGGGGATCTGTGCTTTCCCAGACACGGAACATCTCACGGCGCTCAGCCTCGGCAACCCTCTTTCTGAAAAGGCGAACGGTCGGATCCTTCTCCCACGAGGAAGGGCCCAGCCCTGAAAGCTCTTGCTGCTCTTCACCGTCCCTTGGCACCCTACCTACAGGCACAACAGCACTGGGGATCTGTGCTTTCCCAGAGACGGAACATCTCACGGCGCTCAGCCTCGGCAGAGCCTCTTTCTGAAAAGGCGAACGGTCGGATCCTTCTCCCACGAGGAAGGGCCCAGCCCTGAAAGCTCTTGCTGCTCTTCACCGTCCCTTGGCACCCTACCTACAGGCACAACAGCACTGGGGATTTGTGCTTTCCCAGAGACGGAACATCTCACGGCGCTCAGCCTCGGCAGAGCCTCTTTCTGAAAAGGCGAACGGTCGGATCCTTCTCCCACGAGGAAGGGCCCAGCCCTGAAAGCTCTTGCTGCTCTTCACCGTCCCTTGCCACCCTACCTACAGGCACAACAGCACTGGGGATCTGTGCTTTCCCAGAGACGGAACATCTCACGGCGCTCAGTCTCGGCAAGCCTCTTTCTGAAAAGGCAAACGGTCGGATCCTTCTCCCACGAGGAAGGGCCCAGCCCTGAAAGCTCTTGCTGCTCTTCACCGTCCCTTGGCACCCTACCTACAGGCACAACAGCACTGGGGATTTGTGCTTTCCCAGAGACGGAACATCTCACGGCGCTCAGCCTCGGCAGAGCCTCTTTCTGAAAAGGCGAACGGTCGGATCCTTCTCCCACGAGGAAGGGCCCAGCCCTGAAAGCTCTTGCTGCTCTTCACCGTCCCTTGGCACCCTACCTACAGGCACAACAGCACTGGGGATTTGTGCTTTCCCAGAGACGGAACATCTCACGGCGCTCAGCCTCGGCAGAGCCTCTTTCTGAAAAGGCGAACGGTCGGATCCTTCTCCCACGAGGAAGGGCCCAGCCCTGAAAGCTCTTGCTGCTCTTCACCGTCCCTTGGCACCCTACCTACAGGCACAACAGCACTGGGGATCTGTGCTTTCCCAGAGACGGAACATCTCACGGCGCTCAGTCTCGGCAAGCCTCTTTCTGAAAAGGCAAACGGTCGGATCCTTCTCCCACGAGGAAGGGCCCAGCCCTGAAAGCTCTTGCTGCTCTTCACCGTCCCTTGCCACCCTACCTACAGGCACAACAGCACTGGGGATCTGTGCTTTCCCAGAGACGGAACATCTCACGGCGCTCAGCCTCGGCAGAGCCTCTTTCTGAAAAGGCGAACGGTCGGATCCTTCTCCCACGAGGAAGGGCCCAGCCCTGAAAGCTCTTGCTGCTCTTCACCGTCCCTTGGCACCCTACCTACAGGCACAACAGCACTGGGGATCTGTGCTTTCCCAGAGACGGAACATCTCACGGCGCTCAGTCTCGGCAAGCCTCTTTCTGAAAAGGCAAACGGTCGGATCCTTCTCCCACGAGGAAGGGCCCAGCCCTGAAAGCTCTTGCTGCTCTTCACCGTCCCTTGGCACCCTACCTACAGGCACAACAGCACTGGGGATTTGTGCTTTCCCAGAGACGGAACATCTCACGGCGCTCAGCCTCGGCAGAGCCTCTTTCTGAAAAGGCGAACGGTCGGATCCTTCTCCCACGAGGAAGGGCCCAGCCCTGAAAGCTCTTGCTGCTCTTCACCGTCCCTTGGCACCCTACCTACAGGCACAACAGCACTGGGGATTTGTGCTTTCCCAGAGACGGAACATCTCACGGCGCTCAGCCTCGGCAGAGCCTCTTTCTGAAAAGGCGAACGGTCGGATCCTTCTCCCACGAGGAAGGGCCCAGCCCTGAAAGCTCTTGCTGCTCTTCACCGTCCCTTGGCACCCTACCTACAGGCACAACAGCACTGGGGATCTGTGCTTTCCCAGAGACGGAACATCTCACGGCGCTCAGTCTCGGCAAGCCTCTTTCTGAAAAGGCAAACGGTCGGATCCTTCTCCCACGAGGAAGGGCCCAGCCCTGAAAGCTCTTGCTGCTCTTCACCGTCCCTTGGCACCCTACCTACAGGCACAACAGCACTGGGGATCTGTGCTTTCCCAGAGACGGAACATCTCACGGCGCTCAGCCTCGGCAGAGCCTCTTTCTGAAAAGGCGAACGGTCGGATCCTTCTCCCACGAGGAAGGGCCCAGCCCTGAAAGCTCTTGCTGCTCTTCACCGTCTCTTGGCACCCTACCTACAGGCACAACAGCACTGGGGATTTGTGCTTTCCCAGAGACGGAACATCTCACGGCGCTCAGCCTCGGCAGAGCCTCTTTCTGAAAAGGCGAACGGTCGGATCCTTCTCCCACGAGGAAGGGCCCAGCCCTGAAAGCTCTTGCTGCTCTTCACCGTCCCTTGGCGCCCTACCTACAGGCACAACAGCACTGGGGATCTGTGCTTTCCCAGAGACGGAACATCTCACGGCGCTCAGCCTCGGCAAGCCTCTTTCTGAAAAGGCGAACGGTCGGATCCTTCTCCCACGAGGAAGGGCCCAGCCCTGAAAGCTCTTGCTGCTCTTCACCGTCCCTTGGCACCCTACCTACAGGCACAACAGCACTGGGGATCTGTGCTTTCCCAGAGACGGAACATCTCACAGCGCTCAGCCTCGGCAGAGCCTCTTTCTGAAAAGGCGAACGGTCGGATCCTTCTCCCACGAGGAAGGGCCCAGCCCTGAAAGCTCTTGCTGCTCTTCACCGTCCCTTGGCACCCTACCTACAGGCACAACAGCACTGGGGATCTGTGCTTTCCCAGACACGGATCATCTCACGGCGCTCAGTCTCGGCAAGCCTCTTTCTGAAAAGGCGAACGGTCGGATCCTTCTCCCACGAGGAAGGGCCCAGCCCTGAAAGCTCTTGCTGCTCTTCACCGTCCCTTGGCACCCTACCTACAGGCACAACAGCACTGGGGATCTGTGCTTTCCCAGACACGGAACATCTCACGGCGCTCAGCCTCGGCAGAGCCTCTTTCTGAAAAGGCGAACGGTCGGATCCTTCTCCCACGAGGAAGGGCCCAGCCCTGAAAGCTCTTGCTGCTCTTCACCGTCCCTTGGCACCCTACCTACAGGCACAACAGCACTGGGGATTTGTGCTTTCCCAGAGACGGAACATCTCACGGCGCTCAGCCTCGGCAGAGCCTCTTTCTGAAAAGGCGAACGGTCGGATCCTTCTCCCACGAGGAAGGGCCCAGCCCTGAAAGCTCTTGCTGCTCTTCACCGTCCCTTGGCACCCTACCTACAGGCACAACAGCACTGGGGATCTGTGCTTTCCCAGACACGGAACATCTCACGGCGCTAAGCCTCGGCAAGCCTCTTTCTGAAAAGGCAAACGGTCGGATCCTTCTCCCACGAGGAAGGGCCCAGCCCTGAAAGCTCTTGCTGCTCTTCACCGTCCCTTGGCGCCCTACCTACAGGCACAACAGCACTGGGGATCTGTGCTTTCCCAGACACGGAACATCTCACGGCGCTCAGTCTCGGCAAGCCTCTTTCTGAAAAGGCGAACGGTCGGATCCTTCTCCCACGAGGAAGGGCCCAGCCCTGAAAGCTCTTGCTGCTCTTCACCGTCCCTTGGCACCCTACCTACAGGCACAACAGCACTGGGGATCTGTGCTTTCCCAGAGACGGAACATCTCACGGCGCTCAGCCTCGGCAAATCTCTTTCAGAAAAAAGGCGAACGGTCGGATCCTTCTCCCACGAGGAAGGGCCCAGCCCTGAAAGCTCTTGCTGCTCTTCACCGTCCCTTGGCACCCTACCTACAGGCACAACAGCACTGGGGATCTGTGCTTTCCCAGAGACGGAACATCTCACGGCGCTCAGCCTCGGCAAATCTCTTTCAGAAAAAAGCGAACGGTCGGATCCTTCTCCCACGAGGAAGGGCCCAGCCCTGAAAGCTCTTGCTGCTCTTCACCGTCCCTTGGCACCCTACCTACAGGCACAACAGCACTGGGGATCTGTGCTTTCCCAGAGACGGAACATCTCACGGCGCTAAGCCTCGGCAACCCTCTTTCTGAAAAGGCGAACGGTCGGATCCTTCTCCCACGAGGAAGGGCCCAGCCCTGAAAGCTCTTGCTGCTCTTCACCGTCCCTTGCCACACTACCTACAGGCACAACAGCACTGGGGATCTGTGCTTTCCCAGACACGGAACATCTCACGGCGCTCAGCCTCGGCAGAGCCTCTTTCTGAAAAGGCGAACGGTCGGATCCTTCTCCCACGAGGAAGGGCCCAGTCCTGAAAGCTCTTGCTGCTCTTCACCGTCCCTTGGCACCCTACCTACAGGCACAACAGCACTGGGGATTTGTGCTTTCCCAGAGACGGAACATCTCACGGCGCTCAGCCTCGGCAAATCTTTTTCAGAAAAAGGGGAACGGTCGGATCCTTCTCCCACGAGGAAGGGCCCAGCCCTGAAAGCTCTTGCTGCTCTTCACCGTCCCTTGGCACCCTACCTACAGGCACAACAGCACTGGGGATCTGTGCTTTCCCAGACACGGAACATCTCACGGCGCTAAGCCTCGGCAAGCCTCTTTCTGAAAAGGCGAACGGTCGGATCCTTCTCCGACGAGGAAGGGCCCAGCCCTGAAAGCTCTTGCTGCTCTTCACCGTCCCTTGGCGCCCTACCTACAGGCACAACAGCACTGGGGATCTGTGCTTTCCCAGAGACGGAACATCTCATGGCGCTCCACCTCGGCAGAGCCTCTTTCTGAAAAGGCGAACGGTCGGATCCTTCTCCCACGAGGAAGGGCCCAGCCCTGAAAGCTCTTGCTGCTCTTCACCGTCCCTTGGCACCCTACCTACAGGCACAACAGCACTGGGGATCTGTGCTTTCCCAGACACGGAACATCTCACGGCGCTCAGCCTTGGCAATTCTCTTTCTGTAAAGGCAAACGGTCGGATCCTTCTCCCACGAGGAAGGGCCCAGCCCTGAAAGCTCTTGCTGCTCTTCACCGTCCCTTGCCACCCTACCTACAGGCACAACAGCACTGGGGATCTGTGCTTTCCCAGACACGGAACATCTCACGGCGCTCAGCCTCGGCAGAGCCTCTTTCTGAAAAGGCGAACGGTCGGATCCTTCTCCCACGAGGAAGGGCCCAGCCCTGAAAGCTCTTGCTGCTCTTCACCGTCCCTTGGCACCCTACCTACAGGCACAACAGCACTGGGGATTTGTGCTTTCCCAGAGACGGAACATCTCACGGCGCTCAGCCTTGGCAGAGCCTCTTTCTGAAAAGGCGAACGGTTGGATCCTTCTCCCACGAGGAAGGGCCCAGCCCTGAAAGCTCTTGCTGCTCTTCACCGTCCCTTGGCACCCTACCTACAGGCACAACAGCACTGGGGATTTGTGCTTTCCCAGAGACGGAACATCTCACGGCGCTCAGCCTCGGCAAATCTCTTTCAGAAAAAGGCGAACGGTCGGATCCTTCTCCCACGAGGAAGGGCCCAGCCCTGAAAGCTCTTGCTGCTCTTCACCGTCCCTTGGCACCCTACCTACAGGCACAACAGAACTGGGGATCTGTGCTTTCCCAGAGACGGAACATCTCACGGCGCTAAGCCTCGGCAAGCCTCTTTCTGAAAAGGCGAACGGTCGGATCCTTCTCCCACGAGGAAGGGCCCAGCCCTGAAAGCTCTTGCTGCTCTTCACCGTCCCTTGGCACCCTACCTACAGGCACAACAGCACTGGGGATCTGTGCTTTCCCAGAGACGGAACATCTCACGGCGCTCAGCCTCGGCAGAGCCTCTTTCTGAAAAGGCGAACGGTCGGATCCTTCTCCCACGAGGAAGGGCCCAGCCCTGAAAGCTCTTGCTGCTCTTCACCGTCCCTTGCCACCCTACCTACAGGCACAACAGCACTTGGGATCTGTGCTTTCCCAGAGACGGAACATCTCACGGCGCTCAGCCTCGGCAATTCTCTTTCTGAAAAGGCGAACGGTCGGATCCTTCTCCCACGAGGAAGGGCCCAGCCCTGAAAGCTCTTGCTGCTCTTCACCGTCCCTTGGCACCCTACCTACAGGCACAACAGCACTGGGGATTTGTGCTTTCCCAGAGACGGAACATCTCACGGCGCTCAGTCTCGGCAGAGCCTCTTTCTGAAAAGGCGAACGGTCGGATCCTTCTCCCACGAGGAAGGGCCCAGCCCTGAAAGCTCTTGCTGCTCTTCACCGTCCCTTGCCACCCTACCTACAGGCACAACAGCACTTGGGATCTGTGCTTTCCCAGACACGGAACATCTCACGGCGCTGAGCCTCGGCAAGCCTCTTTCTGAAAAGGCAAACGGTCGGATCCTTCTCCCACGAGGAAGGGCCCAGCCCTGAAAGCTCTTGCTGCTCTTCACCGTCCCTTGGCACCCTACCTACAGGCACAACAGCACTGGGGATCTGTGCTTTCCCAGAGACGGAACATCTCACGGCGCTCAGTCTCGGCAAGCCTCTTTCTGAAAAGGCAAACGGTCGGATCCTTCTCCCACGAGGAAGGGCCCAGCCCTGAAAGCTCTTGCTGCTCTTCACCGTCCCTTGGCACCCTACCTACAGGCACAACAGCACTGGGGATGAATGCTTTCGCACAGGAGGAACATCTTACGGCGCTCAGCCTCGGCAGAGCCTCTTTCTGAAAAGGCGAACGGTCGGATCCTTCTCCCACGAGGAAGGGCCCAGCCCTGAAAGCTCTTGCTGCTCTTCACCGTCCCTTGCCACCCTACCTACAGGCACAACAGCACTGGGGATCTGTGCTTTCCCAGAGACGGAACATCTCACGGCGCTCAGCCTCGGCAGAGCCTCTTTCTGAAAAGGCGAACGGTCGGATCCTTCTCCGACGAGGAAGGGCCCAGCCCTGAAAGCTCTTGCTGCTCTTCACCGTCCCTTGCCACCCTACCTACAGGCACAACAGCACTGGGGATTTGTGCTTTCCCAGAGACGGAACATCTCACGGCGCTCAGCCTCGGCAAATCTCTTTCAGAAAAAGGCGAACGGTCGGATCCTTCTCCCACGAGGAAGGGCCCAGCCCTGAAAGCTCTTGCTGCTCTTCACCGTCCCTTGGCACCCTACCTACAGGCACAACAGCACTGGGGATCTGTGCTTTCCCAGAGACGGAACATCTCACGGCGCTAAGCCTCGGCAACCCTCTTTCTGAAAAGGCGAACGGTCGGATCCTTCTCCCACGAGGAAGGGCCCAGCCCTGAAAGCTCTTGCTGCTCTTCACCGTCCCTTGGCACCCTACCTACAGGCACAACAGCACTGGGGATCTGTGCTTTCCCAGAGACGGAACATCTCACGGCGCTCAGCCTCGGCAGAGCCTCTTTCTGAAAAGGCGAACGGTCGGATCCTTCTCCCACGAGGAAGGGCCCAGCCCTGAAAGCTCTTGCTGCTCTTCACCGTCCCTTGGCACCCTACCTACAGGCACAACAGCACTGGGGATTTGTGCTTTCCCAGACACGGAACATCTCACGGCGCTCAGTCTCGGCAAGCCTCTTTCTGAAAAGGCGAACGGTCGGATCCTTCTCCCACGAGGAAGGGCCCAGCCCTGAAAGCTCTTGCTGCTCTTCACCGTCCCTTGGCACCCTACCTACAGGCACAACAGCACTGGGGATTTGTGCTTTCCCAGACACGGAACATCTCACGGCGCTAAGCCTCGGCAAGCCTCTTTCTGAAAAGGCGAACGGTCGGATCCTTCTCCCACGAGGAAGGGCCCAGCCCTGAAAGCTCTTGCTGCTCTTCACCGTCCCTTGGCACCCTACCTACAGGCACAACAGCACTGGGGATCTGTGCTTTCCCAGAGACGGAACATCTCACGGCGCTCAGCCTCGGCAGAGCCTCTTTCTGAAAAGGCGAACGGTCGGATCCTTCTCCCACGAGGAAGGGCCCAGCCCTGAAAGCTCTTGCTGCTCTTCACCGTCCCTTGCCACCCTACCTACAGGCACAACAGCACTTGGGATCTGTGCTTTCCCAGAGACGGAACATCTCACGGCGCTCAGCCTCGGCAATTCTCTTTCTGAAAAGGCGAACGGTCGGATCCTTCTCCCACGAGGAAGGGCCCAGCCCTGAAAGCTCTTGCTGCTCTTCACCGTCCCTTGGCACCCTACCTACAGGCACAACAGCACTGGGGATTTGTGCTTTCCCAGAGACGGAACATCTCACGGCGCTCAGTCTCGGCAGAGCCTCTTTCTGAAAAGGCGAACGGTCGGATCCTTCTCCCACGAGGAAGGGCCCAGCCCTGAAAGCTCTTGCTGCTCTTCACCGTCCCTTGCCACCCTACCTACAGGCACAACAGCACTTGGGATCTGTGCTTTCCCAGACACGGAACATCTCACGGCGCTGAGCCTCGGCAAGCCTCTTTCTGAAAACGCAAACGGTCGGATCCTTCTCCCACGAGGAAGGGCCCAGCCCTGAAAGCTCTTGCTGCTCTTCACCGTCCCTTGGCACCCTACCTACAGGCACAACAGCACTGGGGATCTGTGCTTTCCCAGAGACGGAACATCTCACGGCGCTCAGTCTCGGCAAGCCTCTTTCTGAAAAGGCAAACGGTCGGATCCTTCTCCCACGAGGAAGGGCCCAGCCCTGAAAGCTCTTGCTGCTCTTCACCGTCCCTTGGCACCCTACCTACAGGCACAACAGCACTGGGGATGAATGCTTTCGCACAGGAGGAACATCTTACGGCGCTCAGCCTCGGCAGAGCCTCTTTCTGAAAAGGCGAACGGTCGGATCCTTCTCCCACGAGGAAGGGCCCAGCCCTGAAAGCTCTTGCTGCTCTTCACCGTCCCTTGCCACCCTACCTACAGGCACAACAGCACTGGGGATCTGTGCTTTCCCAGAGACGGAACATCTCACGGCGCTCAGCCTCGGCAGAGCCTCTTTCTGAAAAGGCGAACGGTCGGATCCTTCTCCGACGAGGAAGGGCCCAGCCCTGAAAGCTCTTGCTGCTCTTCACCGTCCCTTGCCACCCTACCTACAGGCACAACAGCACTGGGGATTTGTGCTTTCCCAGAGACGGAACATCTCACGGCGCTCAGCCTCGGCAAATCTCTTTCAGAAAAAGGCGAACGGTCGGATCCTTCTCCCACGAGGAAGGGCCCAGCCCTGAAAGCTCTTGCTGCTCTTCACCGTCCCTTGGCACCCTACCTACAGGCACAACAGCACTGGGGATCTGTGCTTTCCCAGAGACGGAACATCTCACGGCGCTAAGCCTCGGCAACCCTCTTTCTGAAAAGGCGAACGGTCGGATCCTTCTCCCACGAGGAAGGGCCCAGCCCTGAAAGCTCTTGCTGCTCTTCACCGTCCCTTGGCACCCTACCTACAGGCACAACAGCACTGGGGATCTGTGCTTTCCCAGAGACGGAACATCTCACGGCGCTCAGCCTCGGCAGAGCCTCTTTCTGAAAAGGCGAACGGTCGGATCCTTCTCCCACGAGGAAGGGCCCAGCCCTGAAAGCTCTTGCTGCTCTTCACCGTCCCTTGGCACCCTACCTACAGGCACAACAGCACTGGGGATTTGTGCTTTCCCAGACACGGAACATCTCACGGCGCTCAGTCTCGGCAAGCCTCTTTCTGAAAAGGCGAACGGTCGGATCCTTCTCCCACGAGGAAGGGCCCAGCCCTGAAAGCTCTTGCTGCTCTTCACCGTCCCTTGGCACCCTACCTACAGGCACAACAGCACTGGGGATTTGTGCTTTCCCAGAGACGGAACATCTCACGGCGCTCAGCCTCGGCAAATCTCTTTCAGAAAAAAGGCGAACGGTCGGATCCTTCTCCCACGAGGAAGGGCCCAGCCCTGAAAGCTCTTGCTGCTCTTCACCGTCCCTTGGCACCCTACCTACAGGCACAACAGCACTGGGGATCTGTGCTTTCCCAGAGACGGAACATCTCACGGCGCTAAGCCTCGGCAACCCTCTTTCTGAAAAGGCGAACGGTCGGATCCTTCTCCCACGAGGAAGGGCCCAGCCCTGAAAGCTCTTGCTGCTCTTCACCGTCCCTTGCCACACTACCTACAGGCACAACAGCACTGGGGATCTGTGCTTTCCCAGACACGGAACATCTCACGGCGCTCAGCCTCGGCAGAGCCTCTTTCTGAAAAGGCGAACGGTCGGATCCTTCTCCCACGAGGAAGGGCCCAGTCCTGAAAGCTCTTGCTGCTCTTCACCGTCCCTTGGCACCCTACCTACAGGCACAACAGCACTGGGGATTTGTGCTTTCCCAGAGACGGAACATCTCACGGCGCTCAGCCTCGGCAAATCTTTTTCAGAAAAAGGGGAACGGTCGGATCCTTCTCCCACGAGGAAGGGCCCAGCCCTGAAAGCTCTTGCTGCTCTTCACCGTCCCTTGGCACCCTACCTACAGGCACAACAGCACTGGGGATCTGTGCTTTCCCAGAGACGGAACATCTCACGGCGCTAAGCCTCGGCAAGCCTCTTTCTGAAAAGGCGAACGGTCGGATCCTTCTCCGACGAGGAAGGGCCCAGCCCTGAAAGCTCTTGCTGCTCTTCACCGTCCCTTGGCGCCCTACCTACAGGCACAACAGCACTGGGGATCTGTGCTTTCCCAGAGACGGAACATCTCATGGCGCTCCACCTCGGCAGAGCCTCTTTCTGAAAAGGCGAACGGTCGGATCCTTCTCCCACGAGGAAGGGCCCAGCCCTGAAAGCTCTTGCTGCTCTTCACCGTCCCTTGGCACCCTACCTACAGGCACAACAGCACTGGGGATCTGTGCTTTCCCAGACACGGAACATCTCACGGCGCTCAGCCTCGGCAATTCTCTTTCTGTAAAGGCAAACGGTCGGATCCTTCTCCCACGAGGAAGGGCCCAGCCCTGAAAGCTCTTGCTGCTCTTCACCGTCCCTTGCCACCCTACCTACAGGCACAACAGCACTGGGGATCTGTGCTTTCCCAGACACGGAACATCTCACGGCGCTCAGCCTCGGCAGAGCCTCTTTCTGAAAAGGCGAACGGTCGGATCCTTCTCCGACGAGGAAGGGCCCAGCCCTGAAAGCTCTTGCTGCTCTTCACCGTCCCTTGGCACCCTACCTACAGGCACAACAGCACTGGGGATTTGTGCTTTCCCAGAGACGGAACATCTCACGGCGCTCAGCCTTGGCAGAGCCTCTTTCTGAAAAGGCGAACGGTTGGATCCTTCTCCCACGAGGAAGGGCCCAGCCCTGAAAGCTCTTGCTGCTCTTCACCGTCCCTTGGCACCCTACCTACAGGCACAACAGCACTGGGGATTTGTGCTTTCCCAGAGACGGAACATCTCACGGCGCTCAGCCTCGGCAAATCTCTTTCAGAAAAAGGCGAACGGTCGGATCCTTCTCCCACGAGGAAGGGCCCAGCCCTGAAAGCTCTTGCTGCTCTTCACCGTCCCTTGGCACCCTACCTACAGGCACAACAGAACTGGGGATCTGTGCTTTCCCAGAGACGGAACATCTCACGGCGCTAAGCCTCGGCAAGCCTCTTTCTGAAAAGGCGAACGGTCGGATCCTTCTCCCACGAGGAAGGGCCCAGCCCTGAAAGCTCTTGCTGCTCTTCACCGTCCCTTGGCACCCTACCTACAGGCACAACAGCACTGGGGATCTGTGCTTTCCCAGAGACGGAACATCTCACGGCGCTCAGCCTCGGCAGAGCCTCTTTCTGAAAAGGCGAACGGTCGGATCCTTCTCCCACGAGGAAGGGCCCAGCCCTGAAAGCTCTTGCTGCTCTTCACCGTCCCTTGCCACCCTACCTACAGGCACAACAGCACTTGGGATCTGTGCTTTCCCAGAGACGGAACATCTCACGGCGCTCAGCCTCGGCAATTCTCTTTCTGAAAAGGCGAACGGTCGGATCCTTCTCCCACGAGGAAGGGCCCAGCCCTGAAAGCTCTTGCTGCTCTTCACCGTCCCTTGGCACCCTACCTACAGGCACAACAGCACTGGGGATTTGTGCTTTCCCAGAGACGGAACATCTCACGGCGCTCAGTCTCGGCAGAGCCTCTTTCTGAAAAGGCGAACGGTCGGATCCTTCTCCCACGAGGAAGGGCCCAGCCCTGAAAGCTCTTGCTGCTCTTCACCGTCCCTTGCCACCCTACCTACAGGCACAACAGCACTTGGGATCTGTGCTTTCCCAGACACGGAACATCTCACGGCGCTGAGCCTCGGCAAGCCTCTTTCTGAAAACGCAAACGGTCGGATCCTTCTCCCACGAGGAAGGGCCCAGCCCTGAAAGCTCTTGCTGCTCTTCACCGTCCCTTGGCACCCTACCTACAGGCACAACAGCACTGGGGATCTGTGCTTTCCCAGAGACGGAACATCTCACGGCGCTCAGTCTCGGCAAGCCTCTTTCTGAAAAGGCAAACGGTCGGATCCTTCTCCCACGAGGAAGGGCCCAGCCCTGAAAGCTCTTGCTGCTCTTCACCGTCCCTTGGCACCCTACCTACAGGCACAACAGCACTGGGGATGAATGCTTTCGCACAGGAGGAACATCTTACGGCGCTCAGCCTCGGCAGAGCCTCTTTCTGAAAAGGCGAACGGTCGGATCCTTCTCCCACGAGGAAGGGCCCAGCCCTGAAAGCTCTTGCTGCTCTTCACCGTCCCTTGCCACCCTACCTACAGGCACAACAGCACTGGGGATCTGTGCTTTCCCAGAGACGGAACATCTCACGGCGCTCAGCCTCGGCAGAGCCTCTTTCTGAAAAGGCGAACGGTCGGATCCTTCTCCGACGAGGAAGGGCCCAGCCCTGAAAGCTCTTGCTGCTCTTCACCGTCCCTTGCCACCCTACCTACAGGCACAACAGCACTGGGGATTTGTGCTTTCCCAGAGACGGAACATCTCACGGCGCTCAGCCTCGGCAAATCTCTTTCAGAAAAAGGCGAACGGTCGGATCCTTCTCCCACGAGGAAGGGCCCAGCCCTGAAAGCTCTTGCTGCTCTTCACCGTCCCTTGGCACCCTACCTACAGGCACAACAGCACTGGGGATCTGTGCTTTCCCAGAGACGGAACATCTCACGGCGCTAAGCCTCGGCAACCCTCTTTCTGAAAAGGCGAACGGTCGGATCCTTCTCCCACGAGGAAGGGCCCAGCCCTGAAAGCTCTTGCTGCTCTTCACCGTCCCTTGGCACCCTACCTACAGGCACAACAGCACTGGGGATCTGTGCTTTCCCAGAGACGGAACATCTCACGGCGCTCAGCCTCGGCAGAGCCTCTTTCTGAAAAGGCGAACGGTCGGATCCTTCTCCCACGAGGAAGGGCCCAGCCCTGAAAGCTCTTGCTGCTCTTCACCGTCCCTTGGCACCCTACCTACAGGCACAACAGCACTGGGGATTTGTGCTTTCCCAGAGACGGAACATCTCACGGCGCTCAATCTCGGCAGAGCCTCTTTCTGAAAAGGCGAACGGTCGGATCCTTCTCCCACGAGGAAGGGCCCAGCCCTGAAAGCTCTTGCTGCTCTTCACCGTCCCTTGGCACCCTACCTACAGGCACAACAGCACTGGGGATCTGTGCTTTCCCAGAGACGGAACATCTCACGGCGCTGAGCCTCGGCAAGCCTCTTTCTGAAAACGCAAACGGTCGGATCCTTCTCCCACGAGGAAGGGCCCAGCCCTGAAAGCTCTTGCTGCTCTTCACCGTCCCTTGGCACCCTACCTACAGGCACAACAGCACTTGGGATCTGTGCTTTCCCAGAGACGGAACATCTCACGGCGCTCAGTCTCGGCAAGCCTCTTTCTGAAAAGGCAAACGGTCGGATCCTTCTCCCACGAGGAAGGGCCCAGCCCTGAAAGCTCTTGCTGCTCTTCACCGTCCCTTGGCACCCTACCTACAGGCACAACAGCACTGGGAATGAATGCTTTCGCACAGGAGGAACATCTTACGGCGCTAAGCCTCGGCAGAGCCTCTTTCTGAAAAGGCGAACGGTCGGATCCTTCTCCCACGAGGAAGGGCCCAGCCCTGAAAGCTCTTGCTGCTCTTCACCGTCCCTTGCCACCCTACCTACAGGCACAACAGCACTGGGGATCTGTGCTTTCCCAGAGACGGAACATCTCACGGCGCTCAGCCTCGGCAGAGCCTCTTTCTGAAAAGGCGAACGGTCGGATCCTTCTCCGACGAGGAAGGGCCCAGCCCTGAAAGCTCTTGCTGCTCTTCACCGTCCCTTGCCACCCTACCTACAGGCACAACAGCACTGGGGATCTGTGCTTTCCCAGAGACGGAACATCTCACGGCGCTCAGCCTCGGCAGAGCCTCTTTCTGAAAAGGCGAACGGTCGGATCCTTCTCCGACGAGGAAGGGCCCAGCCCTGAAAGCTCTTGCTGCTCTTCACCGTCCCTTGGCACCCTACCTACAGGCACAACAGCACTGGGGATCTGTGCTTTCCCAGACACGGAACATCTCACGGCGCTCAGCCTCGGCAAGCCTCTTTCTGAAAACACAAACGGTCGGATCCTTCTCCCACGAGGAAGGGCCCAGCCCTGAAAGCTCTTGCTGCTCTTCACCGTCCCTTGCCACCCTACCTACAGGCACAACAGCACTGGGGATCTGTGCTTTCCCAGAGACGGAACATCTCACGGCGCTCAGCCTCGGCAGAGCCTCTTTCTGAAAAGGCGAACGGTCGGATCCTTCTCCCACGAGGAAGGGCCCAGCCCTGAAAGCTCTTGCTGCTCTTCACCGTCCCTTGGCACCCTACCTACAGGCACAACAGCACTGGGGATTTGTGCTTTCCCAGAGACGGAACATCTCACGGCGCTCAGCCTCGGCAGAGCCTCTTTCTGAAAAGGCGAACGGTCGGATCCTTCTCCCACGAGGAAGGGCCCAGCCCTGAAAGCTCCTGCTGCTCTTCACCGTCCCTTGCCACCCTACCTACAGGCACAACAGCACTGGGGATCTGTGCTTTCCCAGACACGGAACATCTCACGGCACTAAGCCTCGGCAAGCCTCTTTCTGTAAAGGCGAACGGTCGGATCCTTCTCCCACGAGGAAGGGCCCAGCCCTGAAAGCTCTTGCTGCTCTTCACCGTCCCTTGGCACCCTACCTACAGGCACAACAGCACTGGGGATTTGTGCTTTCCCAGAGACGGAACATCTCACGGCGCTCAGCCTCGGCAGAGCCTCTTTCTGAAAAGGCGAACGGTCGGATCCTTCTCCCACGAGGAAGGGCCCAGCCCTGAAAGCTCCTGCTGCTGTTCACCGTCCCTTGCCACCCTACCTACAGGCACAACAGCACTGGGGATCTGTGCTTTCCCAGACACGGAACATCTCACGGCACTAAGCCTCGGCAAGCCTCTTTCTGTAAAGGCGAACGGTCGGATCCTTCTCCCACGAGGAAGGGCCCAGCCCTGAAAGCTCTTGCTGCTCTTCACCGTCCCTTGCCACCCTACCTACAGGCACAACAGCACTGGGGATCTGTGCTTTCCCAGAGACGGAACATCTCACGGCGCTCAGTCTCGGCAAGCCTCTTTCTGAAAAGGCAAACGGTCGGATCCTTCTCCCACGAGGAAGGGCCCAGCCCTGAAAGCTCTTGCTGCTCTTCACCGTCCCTTGCCACCCTACCTACAGGCACAACAGCACTGGGGATCTGTGCTTTCCCAGACACGGAACATCTCACGGCACTAAGCCTCGGCAAGCCTCTTTCTGTAAAGGCGAACGGTCGGATCCTTCTCCCACGAGGAAGGGCCCAGCCCTGAAAGCTCTTGCTGCTCTTCACCGTCCCTTGGCGCCCTACCTACAGGCACAACAGCACTGGGGATCTGTGCTTTCCCAGAGACGGAACATCTCATGGCGCTCCACCTCGGCATAGCCTCTTTCTGAAAAGGCGAACGGTCGGATCCTTCTCCCACGAGGAAGGGCCCAGCCCTGAAAGCTCTTGCTGCTCTTCACCGTCCCTTGGCACCCTACCTACAGGCACAACAGCACTGGGGATTTGTGCTTTCCCAGAGACGGAACATCTCACGGCGCTAAGACTCGGCAAGCCTCTTTCTGAAAAGGCGAACGGTCGGATCCTTCTCCCACGAGGAAGGGCCCAGCCCTGAAAGCTCTTGCTGCTCTTCACCGTCCCTTGGCACCCTACCTACAGGCACAACAGCACTGGGGATCTGTGCTTTCCCAGAGACGGAACATCTCACGGCGCTCAGCCTCGGCAGAGCCTCTTTCTGAAAAGGTGAACGGTCGGATCCTTCTCCCACGAGGAAGGGCCCAGCCCTGAAAGCTCTTGCTGCTCTTCACCGTCCCTTGCCACCCTACCTACAGGCACAACAGCACTGGGGATCTGTGCTTTCCCAGAGACGGAACATCTCACGGCGCTCAGCCTTGGCAATTCTCTTTCTGAAAAGGCGAACGGTCGGATCCTTCTCCCACGAGGAAGGGCCCAGCCCTGAAAGCTCTTGCTGCTCTTCACCGTCCCTTGCCACCCTACCTACAGGCACAACAGCACTGGGGATCTGTGCTTTCCCAGAGACGGAACATCTCACGGCGCTCAGCCTCGGCAGAGCCTCTTTCTGAAAAGGCGAACGGTCGGATCCTTCTCCCACGAGGAAGGGCCCAGCCCTGAAAGCTCTTGCTGCTCTTCACCGTCCCTTGGCACCCTACCTACAGGCACAACAGCACTGGGGATCTGTGCTTTCCCAGAGACGGAACATCTCACGGCGCTCAGCCTCGGCAGAGCCTCTTTCTGAAAAGGCGAACGGTCGGATCCTTCTCCCACGAGGAAGGGCCCAGCCCTGAAAGCTCTTGCTGCTCTTCACCGTCCCTTGGCACCCTACCTACAGGCACAACAGCACTGGGGATCTGTGCTTTCCCAGACACGGAACATCTCACGGCGCTCAGCCTCGGCAGAGCCTCTTTCTGAAAAGGCGAACGGTCGGATCCTTCTCCCACGAGGAAGGGCCCAGCCCTGAAAGCTCTTGCTGCTCTTCACCGTCCCTTGGCACCCTACCTACAGGCACAACAGCACTGGGGATCTGTGCTTTCCCAGACACGGAACATCTCACGGCGCTCAGCCTCGGCAAGCCTCTTTCAGAAAAAGGCGAACGGTCGGATCCTTCTCCCACGAGGAAGGGCCCAGCCCTGAAAGCTCTTGCTGCTCTTCACCGTCCCTTGGCACCCTACCTACAGGCACAACAGCACTGGGGATCTGTGCTTTCCCAGAGACGGAACATCTCACGGCGCTCAGCCTCGGCAGAGCCTCTTTCTGAAAAGGCGAACGGTCGGATCCTTCTCCCACGAGGAAGGGCCCAGCCCTGAAAGCTCTTGCTGCTCTTCACCGTCCCTTGGCACCCTACCTACAGGCACAACAGCACTGGGGATGAATGCTTTCGCAGAGGAGGAACATCTTACGGCGCTAAGCCTCGGCAGAGCCTCTTTCTCAAAAGGCGAACGGTTGGATCCTTCTCCCACGAGGAAGGGCCCAGCCCTGAAAGCTCTTGCTGCTCTTCACCGTCCCTTGCCACCCTACCTACAGGCACAACAGCACTGGGGATCTGTGCTTTCCCAGACACGGAACATCTCACGGCGCTCAGCCTCGGCAAGCCTCTTTCTGTAAAGGCGAACGGTCGGATCCTTCTCCCACGAGGAAGGGCCCAGCCCTGAAAGCTCTTGCTGCTCTTCACCGTCCCTTGCCACCCTACCTACAGGCACAACAGCACTTGTGATCTGTGCTTTCCCAGACACGGAACATCTCACGGCGCTCAGCCTCGGCAGAGCCTCTTTCTGAAAAGGCGAACGGTCGGATCCTTCTCCCACGAGGAAGGGCCCAGCCCTGAAAGCTCTTGCTGCTCTTCACCGTCCCTTGGCGCCCTACCTACAGGCACAACAGCACTGGGGATCTGTGCTTTCCCAGAGACAGAACATCTCATGGCGCTCCACCTCGGCAGAGCCTCTTTCTGAAAAGGCGAACGGTCGGATCCTTCTCCCACGAGGAAGGGCCCAGCCCTGAAAGCTCTTGCTGCTCTTCACCGTCCCTTGGCACCCTACCTACAGGCACAACAGCACTGGGGATCTGTGCTTTCCCAGACACGGAACAACTCACGGCGCTCAGTCTCGGCAAGCCTCTTTCTGAAAAGGTGAACGGTCGGATCCTTCTCCCACGAGGAAGGGCCCAGCCCTGAAAGCTCTTGCTGCTCTTCACCGTCCCTTGGCACCCTACCTACAGGCACAACAGCACTGGGGATCTGTGCTTTCCCAGACACGGAACATCTCACGGCGCTCAGCCTCGGCAGAGCCTCTTTCTGAAAAGGCGAACGGTCGGATCCTTCTCCCACGAGGAAGGGCCCAGCCCTGAAAGCTCTTGCTGCTCTTCACCGTCCCTTGGCACCCTACCTACAGGCACAACAGCACTGGGGATTTGTGCTTTCCCAGAGACGGAACATCTCACGGCGCTCAGCCTCGGCAGAGCCTCTTTCTGAAAAGGCGAACGGTCGGATCCTTCTCCCACGAGGAAGGGCCCAGCCCTGAAAGCTCTTGCTGCTCTTCACCGTCCCTTGGCACCCTACCTACAGGCACAACAGCACTGGGGATCTGTGCTTTCCCAGAGACGGAACATCTCACGGCGCTCAGCCTCGGCAGAGCCTCTTTCTGAAAAGGCGAACGGTCGGATCCTTCTCCCACGAGGAAGGGCCCAGCCCTGAAAGCTCTTGCTGCTCTTCACCGTCCCTTGGCACCCTACCTACAGGCACAACAGCACTGGGGATCTGTGCTTTCCCAGACACGGAACATCTCACGGCGCTCAGCCTCGGCAGAGCCTCTTTCTGAAAAGGCGAACGGTCGGATCCTTCTCCCACGAGGAAGGGCCCAGCCCTGAAAGCTCTTGCTGCTCTTCACCGTCCCTTGGCACCCTACCTACAGGCACAACAGCACTGGGGATCTGTGCTTTCCCAGACACGGAACATCTCACGGCGCTCAGCCTCGGCAAGCCTCTTTCAGAAAAAGGCGAACGGTCGGATCCTTCTCCCACGAGGAAGGGCCCAGCCCTGAAAGCTCTTGCTGCTCTTCACCGTCCCTTGGCACCCTACCTACAGGCACAACAGCACTGGGGATCTGTGCTTTCCCAGAGACGGAACATCTCACGGCGCTCAGCCTCGGCAGAGCCTCTTTCTGAAAAGGCGAACGGTCGGATCCTTCTCCCACGAGGAAGGGCCCAGCCCTGAAAGCTCTTGCTGCTCTTCACCGTCCCTTGGCACCCTACCTACAGGCACAACAGCACTGGGGATGAATGCTTTCGCAGAGGAGGAACATCTTACGGCGCTAAGCCTCGGCAGAGCCTCTTTCTCAAAAGGCGAACGGTTGGATCCTTCTCCCACGAGGAAGGGCCCAGCCCTGAAAGCTCTTGCTGCTCTTCACCGTCCCTTGCCACCCTACCTACAGGCACAACAGCACTGGGGATCTGTGCTTTCCCAGACACGGAACATCTCACGGCGCTCAGCCTCGGCAAGCCTCTTTCTGTAAAGGCGAACGGTCGGATCCTTCTCCCACGAGGAAGGGCCCAGCCCTGAAAGCTCTTGCTGCTCTTCACCGTCCCTTGCCACCCTACCTACAGGCACAACAGCACTTGTGATCTGTGCTTTCCCAGACACGGAACATCTCACGGCGCTCAGCCTCGGCAGAGCCTCTTTCTGAAAAGGCGAACGGTCGGATCCTTCTCCCACGAGGAAGGGCCCAGCCCTGAAAGCTCTTGCTGCTCTTCACCGTCCCTTGGCGCCCTACCTACAGGCACAACAGCACTGGGGATCTGTGCTTTCCCAGAGACAGAACATCTCATGGCGCTCCACCTCGGCAGAGCCTCTTTCTGAAAAGGCGAACGGTCGGATCCTTCTCCCACGAGGAAGGGCCCAGCCCTGAAAGCTCTTGCTGCTCTTCACCGTCCCTTGGCACCCTACCTACAGGCACAACAGCACTGGGGATCTGTGCTTTCCCAGACACGGAACAACTCACGGCGCTCAGTCTCGGCAAGCCTCTTTCTGAAAAGGTGAACGGTCGGATCCTTCTCCCACGAGGAAGGGCCCAGCCCTGAAAGCTCTTGCTGCTCTTCACCGTCCCTTGGCACCCTACCTACAGGCACAACAGCACTGGGGATCTGTGCTTTCCCAGACACGGAACATCTCACGGCGCTCAGCCTCGGCAGAGCCTCTTTCTGAAAAGGCGAACGGTCGGATCCTTCTCCCACGAGGAAGGGCCCAGCCCTGAAAGCTCTTGCTGCTCTTCACCGTCCCTTGGCACCCTACCTACAGGCACAACAGCACTGGGGATTTGTGCTTTCCCAGAGACGGAACATCTCACGGCGCTCAGCCTCGGCAGAGCCTCTTTCTGAAAAGGCGAACGGTCGGATCCTTCTCCCACGAGGAAGGGCCCAGCCCTGAAAGCTCTTGCTGCTCTTCACCGTCCCTTGGCGCCCTACCTACAGGCACAACAGCACTGGGGATCTGTGCTTTCCCAGACACGGAACATCTCACGGCGCTCAGTCTCGGCAAGCCTCTTTCTGAAAAGGCAAACGGTCGGATCCTTCTCCCACGAGGAAGGGCCCAGCCCTGAAAGCTCTTGCTGCTCTTCACCGTCCCTTGGCACCCTACCCACAGGCACAACAGCACTGGGGATCTGTGCTTTCCCAGAGACGGAACATCTCACGGCGCTCAGTCTCGGCAGAGCCTCTTTCTGAAAAGGTGAACGGTCGGATCCTTCTCCCACGAGGAAGGGCCCAGCCCTGAAAGCTCTTGCTGCTCTTCACCGTCCCTTGCCACCCTAACTACAGGCACAACAGCACTGGGGATCTGTGCTTTCCCAGACACGGAACATCTCACGGCACTAAGCCTCAGCAAGCCTCTTTCTGTAAAGGCGAACGGTCGGATCCTTCTCCCACGAGGAAGGGCCCAGCCCTGAAAGCTCTTGCTGCTCTTCACCGTCCCTTGGCGCCCTACCTACAGGCACAACAGCACTGGGGATCTGTGCTTTCCCAGAGACGGAACATCTCACGGCGCTCAGTCTCGGCAAGCCTCTTTCTGAAAAGGCAAACGGTCGGATCCTTCTCCCACGAGGAAGGGCCCAGCCCTGAAAGCTCTTGCTGCTCTTCACCGTCCCTTGGCACCCTACCTACAGGCACAACAGCACTGGGGATCTGTGCTTTCCCAGAGACGGAACATCTCATGGCGCTCCACCTCGGCAGAGCCTCTTTCTGAAAAGGCGAACGGTCGGATCCTTCTCCCACGAGGAAGGGCCCAGCCCTGAAAGCTCTTGCTGCTCTTCACCGTCCCTTGGCACCCTACCTACAGGCACAACAGCACTGGGGATCTGTGCTTTCCCAGACACGGAACATCTCACGGCACTAAGCCTCGGCAAGCCTCTTTCTGTAAAGGCGAACGGTCGGATCCTTCTCCCACGAGGAAGGGCCCAGCCCTGAAAGCTCTTGCTGCTCTTCACCGTCCCTTGGCGCCCTACCTACAGGCACAACAGCACTGGGGATCTGTGCTTTCCCAGAGACGGAACATCTCACGGCGCTCAGTCTCGGCAAGCCTCTTTCTGAAAAGGCAAACGGTCGGATCCTTCTCCCACGAGGAAGGGCCCAGCCCTGAAAGCTCTTGCTGCTCTTCACCGTCCCTTGGCGCCCTACCTACAGGCACAACAGCACTGGGGATCTGTGCTTTCCCAGAGACGGAACATCTCATGGCGCTCCACCTCGGCAGAGCCTCTTTCTGAAAAGGCGAACGGTCGGATCCTTCTCCCACGAGGAAGGGCCCAGCCCTGAAAGCTCTTGCTGCTCTTCACCGTCCCTTGCCACCCTACCTACAGGCACAACAGCACTGGGGATTTGTGCTTTCCCAGAGACGGAACATCTCACGGCGCTAAGCCTCGGCAGAGCCTCTTTCTGAAAAGGCGAACGGTCGGATCCTTCTCCCACGAGGAAGGGCCCAGCCCTGAAAGCTCTTGCTGCTCTTCACCGTCCCTTGGCACCCTACCTACAGGCACAACAGCACTGGGGATCTGTGCTTTCCCAGAGACGGAACATCTCACGGCGCTCAGCCTCGGCAGAGCCTCTTTCTGAAAAGGCGAACGGTCGGATCCTTCTCCCACGAGGAAGGGCCCAGCCCTGAAAGCTCTTGCTGCTCTTCACCGTCCCTTGGCACCCTACCTACAGGCACAACAGCACTGGGGATCTGTGCTTTCCCAGAGACGGAACATCTCACGGCGCTCAGCCTCGGCAACCCTCTTTCTGAAAAGGCGAACGGTCGGATCCTTCTCCCACGAGGAAGGGCCCAGCCCTGAAAGCTCTTGCTGCTCTTCACCGTCCCTTGGCACCCTACCTACAGGCACAACAGCACTGGGGATCTGTGCTTTCCCAGAGACGGAACATCTCACGGCGCTCAGCCTCGGCAGAGCCTCTTTCTGAAAAGGCGAACGGTCGGATCCTTCTCCCACGAGGAAGGGCCCAGCCCTGAAAGCTCTTGCTGCTCTTCACCGTCCCTTGGCACCCTACCTACAGGCACAACAGCACTGGGGATCTGTGCTTTCCCAGAGACGGAATATCTCACGGCGCTGAGCCTCGGCAGAGCCTCTTTCTGAAAAGGCGAACGGTCGGATCCTTCTCCCACGAGGAAGGGCCCAGCCCTGAAAGCTCTTGCTGCTCTTCACCGTCCCTTGGCACCCTACCTACAGGCACAACAGCACTGGGGATCTGTGCTTTCCCAGACACGGAACATCTCACGGCGCTCAGCCTCGGCAGAGCCTCTTTCTGAAAAGGCGAACGGTCGGATCCTTCTCCCACGAGGAAGGGCCCAGCCCTGAAAGCTCTTGCTGCTCTTCACCGTCCCTTGGCACCCTACCTACAGGCACAACAGCACTGGGGATCTGTGCTTTCCCAGACACGGAACATCTCACGGCGCTCAGCCTCGGCAAGCCTTTTTCAGAAAAAGGCGAACGGTCGGATCCTTCTCCCACGAGGAAGGGCCCAGCCCTGAAAGCTCTTGCTGCTCTTCACCGTCCCTTGGCACCCTACCTACAGGCACAACAGCACTGGGGATCTGTGCTTTCCCAGACACGGAACATCTCACGGCGCTCAGCCTCGGCAGAGCCTCTTTCTGAAAAGGCGAACGGTCGGATCCTTCTCCCACGAGGAAGGGCCCAGCCCTGAAAGCTCTTGCTGCTCTTCACCGTCCCTTGGCACCCTACCTACAGGCACAACAGCACTGGGGATCTGTGCTTTCCCAGACACGGAACATCTCACGGCGCTCAGTCTCGGCAAGCCTCTTTCTGAAAAGGTGAACGGTCGGATCCTTCTCCCACGAGGAAGGGCCCAGCCCTGAAAGCTCTTGCTGCTCTTCACCGTCCCTTGGCACCCTACCTACAGGCACAACAGCACTGGGGATCTGTGCTTTCCCAGACACGGAACATCTCACGGCGCTCAGCCTCGGCAGAGCCTCTTTCTGAAAAGGCGAACGGTCGGATCCTTCTCCCACGAGGAAGGGCCCAGCCCTGAAAGCTCTTGCTGCTCTTCACCGTCCCTTGGCACCCTACCTACAGGCACAACAGCACTGGGGATTTGTGCTTTCCCAGAGACGGAACATCTCACGGCGCTCAGCCTCGGCAGAGCCTCTTTCTGAAAAGGCGAACGGTCGGATCCTTCTCCCACGAGGAAGGGCCCAGCCCTGAAAGCTCTTGCTGCTCTTCACCGTCCCTTGGCGCCCTACCTACAGGCACAACAGCACTGGGGATCTGTGCTTTCCCAGACACGGAACATCTCACGGCGCTCAGTCTCGGCAAGCCTCTTTCTGAAAAGGCAAACGGTCGGATCCTTCTCCCACGAGGAAGGGCCCAGCCCTGAAAGCTCTTGCTGCTCTTCACCGTCCCTTGGCACCCTACCCACAGGCACAACAGCACTGGGGATCTGTGCTTTCCCAGAGACGGAACATCTCACGGCGCTAAGCCTCGGCAAGCCTCTTTCTGAAAAGGTGAACGGTCGGATCCTTCTCCCACGAGGAAGGGCCCAGCCCTGAAAGCTCTTGCTGCTCTTCACCGTCCCTTGGCACCCTACCTACAGGCACAACAGCACTGGGGATCTGTGCTTTCCCAGAGACGGAACATCTCATGGCGCTCCACCTCGGCAGAGCCTCTTTCTGAAAAGGCGAACGGTCGGATCCTTCTCCCACGAGGAAGGGCCCAGCCCTGAAAGCTCTTGCTGCTCTTCACCGTCCCTTGCCACCCTACCTACAGGCACAACAGCACTGGGGATCTGTGCTTTCCCAGACACGGAACATCTCACGGCACTAAGCCTCGGCAAGCCTCTTTCTGTAAAGGCGAACGGTCGGATCCTTCTCCCACGAGGAAGGGCCCAGCCCTGAAAGCTCTTGCTGCTCTTCACCGTCCCTTGGCGCCCTACCTACAGGCACAACAGCACTGGGGATCTGTGCTTTCCCAGAGACGGAACATCTCACGGCGCTCAGTCTCGGCAAGCCTCTTTCTGAAAAGGCAAACGGTCGGATCCTTCTCCCACGAGGAAGGGCCCAGCCCTGAAAGCTCTTGCTGCTCTTCACCGTCCCTTGGCGCCCTACCTACAGGCACAACAGCACTGGGGATCTGTGCTTTCCCAGACACGGAACATCTCACGGCGCTCCACCTCGGCAGAGCCTCTTTCTGAAAAGGCGAACGGTCGGATCCTTCTCCCACGAGGAAGGGCCCAGCCCTGAAAGCTCTTGCTGCTCTTCACCGTCCCTTGGCACCCTACCTACAGGCACAACAGCACTGGGGATCTGTGCTTTCCCAGACACGGAACATCTCACGGCGCTCAGCCTCGGCAGAGCCTCTTTCTGAAAAGGCGAACGGTCGGATCCTTCTCCCACGAGGAAGGGCCCAGCCCTGAAAGCTCTTGCTGCTCTTCACCGTCCCTTGGCACCCTACCTACAGGCACAACAGCACTGGGGATCTGTGCTTTCCCAGAGACGGAACATCTCACGGCGCTCAGCCTCGGCAAGCCTTTTTCAGAAAAAGGCGAACGGTCGGATCCTTCTCCCACGAGGAAGGGCCCAGCCCTGAAAGCTCTTGCTGCTCTTCACCGTCCCTTGGCACCCTACCTACAGGCACAACAGCACTGGGGATCTGTGCTTTCCCAGACACGTAACATCTCACGGCGCTCAGCCTCGGCAGAGCCTCTTTCTGAAAAGGCGAACGGTCGGATCCTTCTCCCACGAGGAAGGGCCCAGCCCTGAAAGCTCTTGCTGCTCTTCACCGTCCCTTGGCACCCTACCTACAGGCACAACAGCACTGGGGATCTGTGCTTTCCCAGACACGGAACATCTCACGGCGCTCAGTCTCGGCAAGCCTCTTTCTGAAAAGGTGAACGGTCGGATCCTTCTCCCACGAGGAAGGGCCCAGCCCTGAAAGCTCTTGCTGCTCTTCACCGTCCCTTGGCACCCTACCTACAGGCACAACAGCACTGGGGATCTGTGCTTTCCCAGACACGGAACATCTCACGGCGCTCAGCCTCGGCAGAGCCTCTTTCTGAAAAGGCGAACGGTCGGATCCTTCTCCCACGAGGAAGGGCCCAGCCCTGAAAGCTCTTGCTGCTCTTCACCGTCCCTTGGCACCCTACCTACAGGCACAACAGCACTGGGGATTTGTGCTTTCCCAGAGACGGAACATCTCACGGCGCTCAGCCTCGGCAGAGCCTCTTTCTGAAAAGGCGAACGGTCGGATCCTTCTCCCACGAGGAAGGGCCCAGCCCTGAAAGCTCTTGCTGCTCTTCACCGTCCCTTGGCGCCCTACCTACAGGCACAACAGCACTGGGGATCTGTGCTTTCCCAGACACGGAACATCTCACGGCGCTCAGTCTCGGCAAGCCTCTTTCTGAAAAGGCAAACGGTCGGATCCTTCTCCCACGAGGAAGGGCCCAGCCCTGAAAGCTCTTGCTGCTCTTCACCGTCCCTTGGCACCCTACCCACAGGCACAACAGCACTGGGGATCTGTGCTTTCCCAGAGACGGAACATCTCACGGCGCTAAGCCTCGGCAAGCCTCTTTCTGAAAAGGTGAACGGTCGGATCCTTCTCCCACGAGGAAGGGCCCAGCCCTGAAAGCTCTTGCTGCTCTTCACCGTCCCTTGGCACCCTACCTACAGGCACAACAGCACTGGGGATCTGTGCTTTCCCAGAGACGGAACATCTCATGGCGCTCCAACTCGGCAGAGCCTCTTTCTGAAAAGGCGAACGGTCGGATCCTTCTCCCACGAGGAAGGGCCCAGCCCTGAAAGCTCTTGCTGCTCTTCACCGTCCCTTGCCACCCTACCTACAGGCACAACAGCACTGGGGATCTGTGCTTTCCCAGACACGGAACATCTCACGGCACTAAGCCTCGGCAAGCCTCTTTCTGAAAAGGCGAACGGTCGGATCCTTCTCCCACGAGGAAGGGCCCAGCCCTGAAAGCTCTTGCTGCTCTTCACCGTCCCTTGGCGCCCTACCTACAGGCACAACAGCACTGGGGATCTGTGCTTTCCCAGAGACGGAACATCTCACGGCGCTCAGTCTCGGCAAGCCTCTTTCTGAAAAGGCAAACGGTCGGATCCTTCTCCCACGAGGAAGGGCCCAGCCCTGAAAGCTCTTGCTGCTCTTCACCGTCCCTTGGCGCCCTACCTACAGGCACAACAGCACTGGGGATCTGTGCTTTCCCAGACACGGAACATCTCACGGCGCTCCACCTCGGCAGAGCCTCTTTCTGAAAAGGCGAACGGTCGGATCCTTCTCCCACGAGGAAGGGCCCAGCCCTGAAAGCTCTTGCTGCTCTTCACCGTCCCTTGCCACCCTACCTACAGGCACAACAGCACTGGGGATTTGTGCTTTCCCAGACACGGAACATCTCACGGCGCTAAGCCTCGGCAACCCTCTTTCTGAAAAGGCGAACGGTCGGATCCTTCTCCCACGAGGAAGGGCCCAGCCCTGAAAGCTCTTGCTGCTCTTCACCGTCCCTTGGCGCCCTACCTACAGGCACAACAGCACTGGGGATCTGTGCTTTCCCAGACACGGAACATCTCACGGCGCTCAGCCTCGGCAGAGCCTCTTTCTGAAAAGGTGAACGGTCGGATCCTTCTCCCACGAGGAAGGGCCCAGCCCTGAAAGCTCTTGCTGCTCTTCACCGTCCCTTGCCACCCTACCTACAGGCACAACAGCACTGGGGATCTGTGCTTTCCCAGAGACGGAACATCTCACGGCGCTCAGCCTCGGCAACCCTCTTTCTGAAAAGGCGAACGGTCGGATCCTTCTCCCACGAGGAAGGGCCCAGCCCTGAAAGCTCTTGCTGCTCTTCACCGTCCCTTGGCACCCTACCTACAGGCACAACAGCACTGGGGATCTGTGCTTTCCCAGAGACGGAACATCTCACGGCGCTCAGCCTCGGCAGAGCCTCTTTCTGAAAAGGCGAACGGTCGGATCCTTCTCCCACGAGGAAGGGCCCAGCCCTGAAAGCTCTTGCTGCTCTTCACCGTCCCTTGGCGCCCTACGTACAGGCACAACAGCACTGGGGATCTGTGCTTTCCCAGAGACGGAACATCTCACGGCGCTCAGTCTCGGCAAGCCTCTTTCTGAAAAGGCAAACGGTCGGATCCTTCTCCCACGAGGAAGAGCCCAGCCCTGAAAGCTCTTGCTGCTCTTCACCGTCCCTTGGCGCCCTACCTACAGGCACAACAGCACTGGGGATCTGTGCTTTCCCAGACACGGAACATCTCATGGCGCTCCACCTCGGCAGAGCCTCTTTCTGAAAAGGCGAACGGTCGGATCCTTCTCCCACGAGGAAGGGCCCAGCCCTGAAAGCTCTTGCTGCTCTTCACCGTCCCTTGGCACCCTACCTACAGGCACAACAGCACTGGGGATCTGTGCTTTCCCAGAGACGGAACATCTCATGGCGCTCCACCTCGGCAGAGCCTCTTTCTGAAAAGGCGAACGGTCGGATCCTTCTCCCACGAGGAAGGGCCCAGCCCTGAAAGCTCTTGCTGCTCTTCACCGTCCCTTGCCACCCTACCTACAGGCACAACAGCACTGGGGATTTGTGCTTTCCCAGAGACGGAACATCTCACGGCGCTAAGCCTCGGCAACCCTCTTTCTGAAAAGGCGAACGGTCGGATCCTTCTCCCACGAGGAAGGGCCCAGCCCTGAAAGCTCTTGCTGCTCTTCACCGTCCCTTGGCACCCTACCTACAGGCACAACAGCACTGGGGATTTGTGCTTTCCCAGAGACGGAACATCTCACGGCACTCAGCCTCGGCAGAGCCTCTTTCTGAAAAGGCGAACGGTCGGATCCTTCTCCCACGAGGAAGGGCCCAGCCCTGAAAGCTCTTGCTGCTCTTCACCGTCCCTTGCCACCCTACCTACAGGCACAACAGCACTGGGGATCTGTGCTTTCCCAGACACGGAACATCTCACGGCACTAAGCCTCGGCAAGCCTCTTTCTGAAAAGGCGAACAGTCGGATCCTTCTCCCACGAGGAAGGGCCCAGCCCTGAAAGCTCTTGCTGCTCTTCACCGTCCCTTGGCGCCCTACCTACAGGCACAACAGCACTGGGGATCTGTGCTTTCCCAGAGACGGAACATCTCACGGCGCTCAGTCTCGGCAAGCCTCTTTCTGAAAAGGCAAACGGTCGGATCCTTCTCCCACGAGGAAGGGCCCAGCCCTGAAAGCTCTTGCTGCTCTTCACCGTCCCTTGGCGCCCTACCTACAGGCACAACAGCACTGTGGATCTGTGCTTTCCCAGAGACGGAACATCTCATGGCGCTCCACCTCGGCAGAGCCTCTTTCTGAAAAGGCGAACGGTCGGATCCTTCTCCCACGAGGAAGGGCCCAGCCCTGAAAGCTCTTGCTGCTCTTCACCGTCCCTTGCCACCCTACCTACAGGCACAACAGCACTGGGGATCTGTGCTTTCCCAGACACGGAACATCTCACGGCACTAAGCCTCGGCAAGCCTCTTTCTGTAAAGGCGAACGGTCGGATCCTTCTCCCACGAGGAAGGGCCCAGCCCTGAAAGCTCTTGCTGCTCTTCACCGTCCCTTGGCGCCCTACCTACAGGCACAACAGCACTGGGGATCTGTGCTTTCCCAGAGACGGAACATCTCACGGCGCTCAGTCTCGGCAAGCCTCTTTCTGAAAAGGCAAACGGTCGGATCCTTCTCCCACGAGGAAGGGCCCAGCCCTGAAAGCTCTTGCTGCTCTTCACCGTCCCTTGGCGCCCTACCTACAGGCACAACAGCACTGGGGATCTGTGCTTTCCCAGAGACGGAACATCTCATGGCGCTCCACCTCGGCAGAGCCTCTTTCTGAAAAGGCGAACGGTCGGATCCTTCTCCCACGAGGAAGGGCCCAGCCCTGAAAGCTCTTGCTGCTCTTCACCGTCCCTTGGCACCCTACCTACAGGCACAACAGCACTGGGGATTTGTGCTTTCCCAGAGACGGAACATCTCACGGCGCTCAGCCTCGGCAACCCTCTTTCTGAAAAGGCGAACGGTCGGATCCTTCTCCCACGAGGAAGGGCCCAGCCCTGAAAGCTCTTGCTGCTCTTCACCGTCCCTTGGCACCCTACCTACAGGCACAACAGCACTGGGGATCTGTGCTTTCCCAGAGACGGAACATCTCACGGCGCTCAGCCTCGGCAGAGCCTCTTTCTGAAAAGGAGAACGGTCGGATCCTTCTCCCACGAGGAAGGGCCCAGCCCTGAAAGCTCTTGCTGCTCTTCACCGTCCCTTGGCACCCTACCTACAGGCACAACAGCACTGGGGATCTGTGCTTTCCCAGACACGGAACATCTCACGGCGCTCAGCCTCGGCAGAGCCTCTTTCTGAAAAGGCGAACGGTCGGATCCTTCTCCCACGAGGAAGGGCCCAGCCCTGAAAGCTCTTGCTGCTCTTCACCGTCCCTTGGCACCCTACCTACAGGCACAACAGCACTGGGGATCTGTGCTTTCCCAGACACGGAACATCTCACGGCGCTCAGCCTCGGCAAGCCTCTTTCAGAAAAAGGCGAACGGTCGGATCCTTCTCCCACGAGGAAGGGCCCAGCCCTGAAAGCTCTTGCTGCTCTTCACCGTCCCTTGGCACCCTACCTACAGGCACAACAGCACTGGGGATCTGTGCTTTCCCAGACACGGAACATCTCACGGCGCTCAGCCTCGGCAGAGCCTCTTTCTGAAAAGGCGAACGGTCGGATCCTTCTCCCACGAGGAAGGGCCCAGCCCTGAAAGCTCTTGCTGCTCTTCACCGTCCCTTGGCGCCCTACCTACAGGCACAACAGCACTGGGGATCTGTGCTTTCCCAGACACGGAACATCTCACGGCGCTCAGTCTCGGCAAGCCTCTTTCTGAAAAGGCAAACGGTCGGATCCTTCTCCCACGAGGAAGGGCCCAGCCCTGAAAGCTCTTGCTGCTCTTCACCGTCCCTTGCCACCCTACCTACAGGCACAACAGCACTGGGGATCTGTGCTTTCCCAGACACAGAACATCTCACGGCACTAAGCCTCGGCAATTCTCTTTCTGAAAAGGCGAACGGTCGGATCCTTCTCCCACGAGGAAGGGCCCAGCCCTGAAAGCTCTTGCTGCTCTTCACCGTCCCTTGGCACCCTACCTACAGGCACAACAGCACTGGGGATCTGTGCTTTCCCAGACACGGAACATCTCACGGCGCTCAGCCTCGGCAGAGCCTCTTTCTGAAAAGGCGAACGGTCGGATCCTTCTCCCACGAGGAAGGGCCCAGCCCTGAAAGCTCTTGCTGCTCTTCACCGTCCCTTGGCACCCTACCTACAGGCACAACAGCACTGGGGATCTGTGCTTTCCCAGAGACGGAACATCTCATGGCGCTCCACCTCGGCAGAGCCTCTTTCTGAAAAGGCGAACGGTCGGATCCTTCTCCCACGAGGAAGGGCCCAGCCCTGAAAGCTCTTGCTGCTCTTCACCGTCCCTTGCCACCCTACCTACAGGCACAACAGCACTGGGGATCTGTGCTTTCCCAGACACGGAACATCTCACGGCACTAAGCCTCGGCAAGCCTCTTTCTGTAAAGGCGAACGGTCGGATCCTTCTCCCACGAGGAAGGGCCCAGCCCTGAAAGCTCTTGCTGCTCTTCACCGTCCCTTGGCGCCCTACCTACAGGCACAACAGCACTGGGGATCTGTGCTTTCCCAGAGACGGAACATCTCACGGCGCTCAGTCTCGGCAAGCCTCTTTCTGAAAAGGCAAACGGTCGGATCCTTCTCCCACGAGGAAGGGCCCAGCCCTGAAAGCTCTTGCTGCTCTTCACCGTCCCTTGGCGCCCTACCTACAGGCACAACAGCACTGGGGATCTGTGCTTTCCCAGAGACGGAACATCTCATGGCGCTCCACCTCGGCAGAGCCTCTTTCTGAAAAGGCGAACGGTCGGATCCTTCTCCCACGAGGAAGGGCCCAGCCCTGAAAGCTCTTGCTGCTCTTCACCGTCCCTTGCCACCCTACCTACAGGCACAACAGCACTGGGGATTTGTGCTTTCCCAGAGACGGAACATCTCACGGCGCTAAGCCTCGGCAGAGCCTCTTTCTGAAAAGGCGAACGGTCGGATCCTTCTCCCACGAGGAAGGGCCCAGCCCTGAAAGCTCTTGCTGCTCTTCACCGTCCCTTGGCGCCCTACCTACAGGCACAACAGCACTGGGGATCTGTGCTTTCCCAGACACGGAACATCTCACGGCGCTCAGCCTCGGCAGAGCCTCTTTCTGAAAAGGTGAACGGTCGGATCCTTCTCCCACGAGGAAGGGCCCAGCCCTGAAAGCTCTTGCTGCTCTTCACCGTCCCTTGGCGCCCTACCTACAGGCACAACAGCACTGGGGATCTGTGCTTTCCCAGAGACGGAACATCTCACGGCGCTCAGTCTCGGCAAGCCTCTTTCTGAAAAGGCAAACGGTCGGATCCTTCTCCCACGAGGAAGGGCCCAGCCCTGAAAGCTCTTGCTGCTCTTCACCGTCCCTTGGCGCCCTACCTACAGGCACAACAGCACTGGGGATCTGTGCTTTCCCAGACACGGAACATCTCACGGCGCTCCACCTCGGCAGAGCCTCTTTCTGAAAAGGCGAACGGTCGGATCCTTCTCCCACGAGGAAGGGCCCAGCCCTGAAAGCTCTTGCTGCTCTTCACCGTCCCTTGCCACCCTACCTACAGGCACAACAGCACTGGGGATTTGTGCTTTCCCAGAGACGGAACATCTCACGGCGCTAAGCCTCGGCAACCCTCTTTCTGAAAAGGCGAACGGTCGGATCCTTCTCCCACGAGGAAGGGCCCAGCCCTGAAAGCTCTTGCTGCTCTTCACCGTCCCTTGGCACCCTACCTACAGGCACAACAGCACTGGGGATCTGTGCTTTCCCAGACACGGAACATCTCACGGCGCTCAGCCTCGGCAGAGCCTCTTTCTGAAAAGGTGAACGGTCGGATCCTTCTCCCACGAGGAAGGGCCCAGCCCTGAAAGCTCTTGCTGCTCTTCACCGTCCCTTGCCACCCTACCTACAGGCACAACAGCACTGGGGATCTGTGCTTTCCCAGAGACGGAACATCTCACGGCGCTCAGCCTCGGCAACCCTCTTTCTGAAAAGGCGAACGGTCGGATCCTTCTCCCACGAGGAAGGGCCCAGCCCTGAAAGCTCTTGCTGCTCTTCACCGTCCCTTGGCACCCTACCTACAGGCACAACAGCACTGGGGATCTGTGCTTTCCCAGAGACGGAACATCTCACGGCGCTCAGCCTCGGCAGAGCCTCTTTCTGAAAAGGCGAACGGTCGGATCCTTCTCCCACGAGGAAGGGCCCAGCCCTGAAAGCTCTTGCTGCTCTTCACCGTCCCTTGGCGCCCTACCTACAGGCACAACAGCACTGGGGATCTGTGCTTTCCCAGAGACGGAACATCTCACGGCGCTCAGTCTCGGCAAGCCTCTTTCTGAAAAGGCAAACGGTCGGATCCTTCTCCCACGAGGAAGGGCCCAGCCCTGAAAGCTCTTGCTGCTCTTCACCGTCCCTTGGCGCCCTACCTACAGGCACAACAGCACTGGGGATCTGTGCTTTCCCAGACACGGAACATCTCATGGCGCTCCACCTCGGTAGAGCCTCTTTCTGAAAAGGCGAACGGTCGGATCCTTCTCCCACGAGGAAGGGCCCAGCCCTGAAAGCTCTTGCTGCTCTTCACCGTCCCTTGGCACCCTACCTACAGGCACAACAGCACTGGGGATCTGTGCTTTCCCAGAGACGGAACATCTCATGGCGCTCCACCTCGGCAGAGCCTCTTTCTGAAAAGGCGAACGGTCGGATCCTTCTCCCACGAGGAAGGGCCCAGCCCTGAAAGCTCTTGCTGCTCTTCACCGTCCCTTGCCACCCTACCTACAGGCACAACAGCACTGGGGATTTGTGCTTTCCCAGAGACGGAACATCTCACGGCGCTAAGCCTCGGCAACCCTCTTTCTGAAAAGGCGAACGGTCGGATCCTTCTCCCACGAGGAAGGGCCCAGCCCTGAAAGCTCTTGCTGCTCTTCACCGTCCCTTGGCACCCTACCTACAGGCACAACAGCACTGGGGATTTGTGCTTTCCCAGAGACGGAACATCTCACGGCACTCAGCCTCGGCAGAGCCTCTTTCTGAAATGGCGAACGGTCGGATCCTTCTCCCACGAGGAAGGGCCCAGCCCTGAAAGCTCTTGCTGCTCTTCACCGTCCCTTGCCACCCTACCTACAGGCACAACAGCACTGGGGATCTGTGCTTTCCCAGACACGGAACATCTCACGGCACTAAGCCTCGGCAAGCCTCTTTCTGTAAAGGCGAACAGTCGGATCCTTCTCCCACGAGGAAGGGCCCAGCCCTGAAAGCTCTTGCTGCTCTTCACCGTCCCTTGGCGCCCTACCTACAGGCACAACAGCACTGGGGATCTGTGCTTTCCCAGAGACGGAACATCTCACGGCGCTCAGTCTCGGCAAGCCTCTTTCTGAAAAGGCAAACGGTCGGATCCTTCTCCCACGAGGAAGGGCCCAGCCCTGAAAGCTCTTGCTGCTCTTCACCGTCCCTTGGCGCCCTACCTACAGGCACAACAGCACTGGGGATCTGTGCTTTCCCAGAGACGGAACATCTCATGGCGCTCCACCTCGGCAGAGCCTCTTTCTGAAAAGGCGAACGGTCGGATCCTTCTCCCACGAGGAAGGGCCCAGCCCTGAAAGCTCTTGCTGCTCTTCACCGTCCCTTGCCACCCTACCTACAGGCACAACAGCACTGGGGATCTGTGCTTTCCCAGACACGGAACATCTCATGGCACTAAGCCTCGGCAAGCCTCTTTCTGTAAAGGCGAACGGTCGGATCCTTCTCCCACGAGGAAGGGCCCAGCCCTGAAAGCTCTTGCTGCTCTTCACCGTCCCTTGGCGCCCTACCTACAGGCACAACAGCACTGGGGATCTGTGCTTTCCCAGAGACGGAACATCTCATGGCGCTCCACCTCGGCAGAGCCTCTTTCTGAAAAGGCAAACGGTCGGATCCTTCTCCCACGAGGAAGGGCCCAGCCCTGAAAGCTCTTGCTGCTCTTCACCGTCCCTTGGCGCCCTACCTACAGGCACAACAGCACTGGGGATCTGTGCTTTCCCAGAGACGGAACATCTCATGGCGCTCCACCTCGGCAGAGCCTCTTTCTGAAAAGGCGAACGGTCGGATCCTTCTCCCACGAGGAAGGGCCCAGCCCTGAAAGCTCTTGCTGCTCTTCACCGTCCCTTGCCACCCTACCTACAGGCACAACAGCACTGGGGATTTGTGCTTTCCCAGAGACGGAACATCTCACGGCGCTCAGCCTCGGCAACCCTCTTTCTGAAAAGGCGAACGGTCGGATCCTTCTCCCACGAGGAAGGGCCCAGCCCTGAAAGCTCTTGCTGCTCTTCACCGTCCCTTGGCACCCTACCTACAGGCACAACAGCACTGGGGATCTGTGCTTTCCCAGAGACGGAACATCTCACGGCGCTCAGCCTCGGCAGAGCCTCTTTCTGAAAAGGAGAACGGTCGGATCCTTCTCCCACGAGGAAGGGCCCAGCCCTGAAAGCTCTTGCTGCTCTTCACCGTCCCTTGGCACCCTACCTACAGGCACAACAGCACTGGGGATCTGTGCTTTCCCAGACACGGAACATCTCACGGCGCTCAGCCTCGGCAGAGCCTCTTTCTGAAAAGGCGAACGGTCGGATCCTTCTCCCACGAGGAAGGGCCCAGCCCTGAAAGCTCTTGCTGCTCTTCACCGTCCCTTGGCGCCCTACCTACAGGCACAACAGCACTGGGGATCTGTGCTTTCCCAGAGACGGAACATCTCACGGCGCTCAGTCTCGGCAAGCCTCTTTCTGAAAAGGCAAACGGTCGGATCCTTCTCCCACGAGGAAGGGCCCAGCCCTGAAAGCTCTTGCTGCTCTTCACCGTCCCTTGGCGCCCTACCTACAGGCACAACAGCACTGGGGATCTGTGCTTTCCCAGAGACGGAACATCTCATGGCGCTCCACCTCGGCAGAGCCTCTTTCTGAAAAGGCGAACGGTCGGATCCTTCTCCCACGAGGAAGGGCCCAGCCCTGAAAGCTCTTGCTGCTCTTCACCGTCCCTTGCCACCCTACCTACAGGCACAACAGCACTGGGGATCTGTGCTTTCCCAGACACGGAACATCTCATGGCACTAAGCCTCGGCAAGCCTCTTTCTGTAAAGGCGAACGGTCGGATCCTTCTCCCACGAGGAAGGGCCCAGCCCTGAAAGCTCTTGCTGCTCTTCACCGTCCCTTGGCGCCCTACCTACAGGCACAACAGCACTGGGGATCTGTGCTTTCCCAGAGACGGAACATCTCATGGCGCTCCACCTCGGCAGAGCCTCTTTCTGAAAAGGCAAACGGTCGGATCCTTCTCCCACGAGGAAGGGCCCAGCCCTGAAAGCTCTTGCTGCTCTTCACCGTCCCTTGGCGCCCTACCTACAGGCACAACAGCACTGGGGATCTGTGCTTTCCCAGAGACGGAACATCTCATGGCGCTCCACCTCGGCAGAGCCTCTTTCTGAAAAGGCGAACGGTCGGATCCTTCTCCCACGAGGAAGGGCCCAGCCCTGAAAGCTCTTGCTGCTCTTCACCGTCCCTTGCCACCCTACCTACAGGCACAACAGCACTGGGGATTTGTGCTTTCCCAGAGACGGAACATCTCACGGCGCTCAGCCTCGGCAACCCTCTTTCTGAAAAGGCGAACGGTCGGATCCTTCTCCCACGAGGAAGGGCCCAGCCCTGAAAGCTCTTGCTGCTCTTCACCGTCCCTTGGCACCCTACCTACAGGCACAACAGCACTGGGGATCTGTGCTTTCCCAGAGACGGAACATCTCACGGCGCTCAGCCTCGGCAGAGCCTCTTTCTGAAAAGGAGAACGGTCGGATCCTTCTCCCACGAGGAAGGGCCCAGCCCTGAAAGCTCTTGCTGCTCTTCACCGTCCCTTGGCACCCTACCTACAGGCACAACAGCACTGGGGATCTGTGCTTTCCCAGACACGGAACATCTCACGGCGCTCAGCCTCGGCAGAGCCTCTTTCTGAAAAGGCGAACGGTCGGATCCTTCTCCCACGAGGAAGGGCCCAGCCCTGAAAGCTCTTGCTGCTCTTCACCGTCCCTTGGCACCCTACCTACAGGCACAACAGCACTGGGGATCTGTGCTTTCCCAGACACGGAACATCTCACGGCGCTCAGCCTCGGCAAGCCTCTTTCAGAAAAAGGCGAACGGTCGGATCCTTCTCCCACGAGGAAGGGCCCAGCCCTGAAAGCTCTTGCTGCTCTTCACCGTCCCTTGGCACCCTACCTACAGGCACAACAGCACTGGGGATCTGTGCTTTCCCAGACACGGAACATCTCACGGCGCTCAGCCTCGGCAGAGCCTCTTTCTGAAAAGGCGAACGGTCGGATCCTTCTCCCACGAGGAAGGGCCCAGCCCTGAAAGCTCTTGCTGCTCTTCACCGTCCCTTGGCGCCCTACCTACAGGCACAACAGCACTGGGGATCTGTGCTTTCCCAGACACGGAACATCTCACGGCGCTCAGTCTCGGCAAGCCTCTTTCTGAAAAGGCAAACGGTCGGATCCTTCTCCCACGAGGAAGGGCCCAGCCCTGAAAGCTCTTGCTGCTCTTCACCGTCCCTTGCCACCCTACCTACAGGCACAACAGCACTGGGGATCTGTGCTTTCCCAGACACAGAACATCTCACGGCACTAAGCCTCGGCAATTCTCTTTCTGAAAAGGCGAACGGTCGGATCCTTCTCCCACGAGGAAGGGCCCAGCCCTGAAAGCTCTTGCTGCTCTTCACCGTCCCTTGGCACCCTACCTACAGGCACAACAGCACTGGGGATCTGTGCTTTCCCAGACACGGAACATCTCACGGCGCTCAGCCTCGGCAGAGCCTCTTTCTGAAAAGGCGAACGGTCGGATCCTTCTCCCACGAGGAAGGGCCCAGCCCTGAAAGCTCTTGCTGCTCTTCACCGTCCCTTGGCACCCTACCTACAGGCACAACAGCACTGGGGATCTGTGCTTTCCCAGAGACGGAACATCTCATGGCGCTCCACCTCGGCAGAGCCTCTTTCTGAAAAGGCGAACGGTCGGATCCTTCTCCCACGAGGAAGGGCCCAGCCCTGAAAGCTCTTGCTGCTCTTCACCGTCCCTTGCCACCCTACCTACAGGCACAACAGCACTGGGGATCTGTGCTTTCCCAGACACGGAACATCTCACGGCACTAAGCCTCGGCAAGCCTCTTTCTGTAAAGGCGAACGGTCGGATCCTTCTCCCACGAGGAAGGGCCCAGCCCTGAAAGCTCTTGCTGCTCTTCACCGTCCCTTGGCGCCCTACCTACAGGCACAACAGCACTGGGGATCTGTGCTTTCCCAGAGACGGAACATCTCACGGCGCTCAGTCTCGGCAAGCCTCTTTCTGAAAAGGCAAACGGTCGGATCCTTCTCCCACGAGGAAGGGCCCAGCCCTGAAAGCTCTTGCTGCTCTTCACCGTCCCTTGGCGCCCTACCTACAGGCACAACAGCACTGGGGATCTGTGCTTTCCCAGAGACGGAACATCTCATGGCGCTCCACCTCGGCAGAGCCTCTTTCTGAAAAGGCGAACGGTCGGATCCTTCTCCCACGAGGAAGGGCCCAGCCCTGAAAGCTCTTGCTGCTCTTCACCGTCCCTTGCCACCCTACCTACAGGCACAACAGCACTGGGGATTTGTGCTTTCCCAGAGACGGAACATCTCACGGCGCTAAGCCTAGGCAGAGCCTCTTTCTGAAAAGGCGAACGGTCGGATCCTTCTCCCACGAGGAAGGGCCCAGCCCTGAAAGCTCTTGCTGCTCTTCACCGTCCCTTGGCACCCTACCTACAGGCACAACAGCACTGGGGATCTGTGCTTTCCCAGACACGGAACATCTCACGGCGCTCAGCCTCGGCAGAGCCTCTTTCTGAAAAGGTGAACGGTCGGATCCTTCTCCCACGAGGAAGGGCCCAGCCCTGAAAGCTCTTGCTGCTCTTCACCGTCCCTTGGCACCCTACCTACAGGCACAACAGCACTGGGGATCTGTGCTTTCCCAGAGACGGAACATCTCACGGCGCTCAGCCTCGGCAGAGCCTCTTTCTGAAAAGGCGAACGGTCGGATCCTTCTCCCACGAGGAAGGGCCCAGCCCTGAAAGCTCTTGCTGCTCTTCACCGTCCCTTGCCACCCTACCTACAGGCACAACAGCACTGGGGATCTGTGCTTTCCCAGAGACGGAACATCTCACGGCGCTCAGCCTCGGCAAGCCTCTTTCAGAAAAAGGCGAACGGTCGGATCCTTCTCCCACGAGGAAGGGCCCAGCCCTGAAAGCTCTTGCTGCTCTTCACCGTCCCTTGGCACCCTACCTACAGGCACAACAGCACTGGGGATCTGTGCTTTCCCAGAGACGGAACATCTCACGGCGCTCAGCCTCGGCAGAGCCTCTTTCTGATAAGGCAAACGGTCGGATCCTTCTCCCACGAGGAAGGGCCCAGCCCTGAAAGCTCTTGCTGCTCTTCACCGTCCCTTGGCACCCTACCTACAGGCACAACAGCACTGGGGATGAATGCTTTCGCAGAGGAGGAACATCTTACGGCGCTAAGCCTCGGCAGAGCCTCTTTCTGAAAAGGCGAACGGTCGGATCCTTCTCCCACGAGGAAGGGCCCAGCCCTGAAAGCTCTTGCTGCTCTTCACCGTCCCTTGCCACCCTACCTACAGGCACAACAGCACTGGGGATCTGTGCTTTCCCAGACACGGAACATCTCACGGCGCTCAGCCTCGGCAATCCTCTTTCTGTAAAGGCGAACGGTCGGATCCTTCTCCCACGAGGAAGGGCCCAGCCCTGAAAGCTCTTGCTGCTCTTCACCGTCCCTTGGCACCCTACCTACAGGCACAACAGCACTGGGGATCTGTGCTTTCCCAGACACGGAACATCTCACGGCGCTGAGCCTCGGCAAGCCTCTTTCTGAAAAGGCGAACGGTCGGATCCTTCTCCCACGAGGAAGGGCCCAGCCCTGAAAGCTCTTGCTGCTCTTCACCGTCCCTTGCCACCGTACCTACAGGCACAACAGCACTTGGGATCTGTGCTTTCCCAGAGACGGAACATCTCACGGCGCTCAGCCTCGGCAAGACTCTTTCAGAAAAAGGCGAACAGTCGGATCCTTCTCCCACGAGGAAGGGCCCAGCCCTGAAAGCTCTTGCTGCTCTTCACCGTCCCTTGCCACCCTACCTACAGGCACAACAGCACTGGGGATTTGTGCTTTCCCAGAGACGGAACATCTCACGGCGCTCAGCCTCGGCAGAGCCTCTTTCTGAAAAGGCAATCGGTCGGATCCTTCTCCCACGAGGAAGGGCCCAGCCCTGAAAGCTCTTGCTGCTCTTCACCGTCCCTTGGCACCCTACCTACAGGCACAACAGCACTGGGGATCTGTGCTTTCCCAGAGACGGAACATCTCACGGCGCTCAGCCTCGGCAGAGCCTCTTTCTGAAAAGGTGAACGGTCGGATCCTTCTCCCACGAGGAAGGGCCCAGCCCTGAAAGCTCTTGCTGCTCTTCACCGTCCCTTGCCACCCTACCTACAGGCACAACAGCACTGGGGATCTGTGCTTTCCCAGAGACGGAACATCTCACGGCGCTCAGCCTCGGCAGAGCCTCTTTCTGAAAAGGCGAACGGTCGGATCCTTCTCCGACGAGGAAGGGCCCAGCCCTGAAAGCTCTTGCTGCTCTTCACCGTCCCTTGGCACCCTACCTACAGGCACAACAGCACTGGGGATTTGTGCTTTCCCAGAGACGGAACATCTCACGGCGCTCAGCCTCGGCAGAGCCTCTTTCTGAAAAGGCGAACGGTCGGATCCTTCTCCCACGAGGAAGGGCCCAGCCCTGAAAGCTCTTGCTGCTCTTCACCGTCCCTTGGCACCCTACCTACAGGCACAACAGCACTGGGGATTTGTGCTTTCCCAGACACGGAACATCTCACGGCGCTCAGCCTCGGCAAATCTCTTTCAGAAAAAGGCGAACGGTCGGATCCTTCTCCCACGAGGAAGGGCCCAGCCCTGAAAGCTCTTGCTGCTCTTCACCGTCCCTTGCCACCCTACCTACAGGCACAACAGCACTGGGGATCTGTGCTTTCCCAGACACGGAACATCTCACGGCGCTCAGTCTCGGCAAGCCTCTTTCTGAAAAGGCGAACGGTCGGATCCTTCTCCCACGAGGAAGGGCCCAGCCCTGAAAGCTCTTGCTGCTCTTCACCGTCCCTTGGTGCCCTACCTACAGGCACAACAGCACTGGGGATCTGTGCTTTCCCAGAGACGGAACATCTCATGGCGCTCCACCTCGGCAGAGCCTCTTTCTGAAAAGGCGAACGGTCGGATCCTTCTCCGACGAGGAAGGGCCCAGCCCTGAAAGCTCTTGCTGCTCTTCACCATCCCTTGCCACCCTACCTACAGGCACAACAGCACTGGGGATCTGTGCTTTCCCAGACACGGAACATCTCACGGCGCTCAGTCTCGGCAAGCCTCTTTCTGAAAAGGTGAACGGTCGGATCCTTCTCCCACGAGGAAGGGCCCAGCCCTGAAAGCTCTTGCTGCTCTTCACCGTCCCTTGGCACCCTACCTACAGGCACAACAGCACTGGGGATCTGTGCTTTCCCAGAGACGGAACATCTCACGGCGCTCAGCCTCGGCAGAGCCTCTTTCTGAAAAGGCGAACGGTCGGATCCTTCTCCCACGAGGAAGGGCCCAGCCCTGAAAGCTCTTGCTGCTCTTCACCGTCCCTTGGCACCCTACCTACAGGCACAACAGCACTGGGGATCTGTGCTTTCCCAGACACGGAACATCTCACGGCGCTCAGCCTCGGCAGAGCCTCTTTCTGAAAAGGCGAACGGTCGGATCCTTCTCCCACGAGGAAGGGCCCAGCCCTGAAAGCTCTTGCTGCTCTTCACCGTCCCTTGGCACCCTACCTACAGGCACAACAGCACTGGGGATCTGTGCTTTCCCAGACACGGAACATCTCACGGCGCTCAGCCTCGGCAAGCCTCTTTCAGAAAAAGGCGAACGGTCGGATCCTTCTCCCACGAGGAAGGGCCCAGCCCTGAAAGCTCTTGCTGCTCTTCACCGTCCCTTGGCACCCTACCTACAGGCACAACAGCACTGGGGATCTGTGCTTTCCCAGACACGGAACATCTCACGGCGCTCAGCCTCGGCAGAGCCTCTTTCTGAAAAGGCGAACGGTCGGATCCTTCTCCCACGAGGAAGGGCCCAGCCCTGAAAGCTCTTGCTGCTCTTCACCGTCCCTTGGCGCCCTACCTACAGGCACAACAGCACTGGGGATCTGTGCTTTCCCAGACACGGAACATCTCACGGCGCTCAGTCTCGGCAAGCCTCTTTCTGAAAAGGCAAACGGTCGGATCCTTCTCCCACGAGGAAGGGCCCAGCCCTGAAAGCTCTTGCTGCTCTTCACCGTCCCTTGCCACCCTACCTACAGGCACAACAGCACTGGGGATCTGTGCTTTCCCAGACACAGAACATCTCACGGCACTAAGCCTCGGCAATTCTCTTTCTGAAAAGGCGAACGGTCGGATCCTTCTCCCACGAGGAAGGGCCCAGCCCTGAAAGCTCTTGCTGCTCTTCACCGTCCCTTGGCACCCTACCTACAGGCACAACAGCACTGGGGATCTGTGCTTTCCCAGACACGGAACATCTCACGGCGCTCAGCCTCGGCAGAGCCTCTTTCTGAAAAGGCGAACGGTCGGATCCTTCTCCCACGAGGAAGGGCCCAGCCCTGAAAGCTCTTGCTGCTCTTCACCGTCCCTTGGCACCCTACCTACAGGCACAACAGCACTGGGGATCTGTGCTTTCCCAGAGACGGAACATCTCATGGCGCTCCACCTCGGCAGAGCCTCTTTCTGAAAAGGCGAACGGTCGGATCCTTCTCCCACGAGGAAGGGCCCAGCCCTGAAAGCTCTTGCTGCTCTTCACCGTCCCTTGGCACCCTACCTACAGGCACAACAGCACTGGGGATCTGTGCTTTCCCAGACACGGAACATCTCACGGCACTAAGCCTCGGCAAGCCTCTTTCTGTAAAGGCGAACGGTCGGATCCTTCTCCCACGAGGAAGGGCCCAGCCCTGAAAGCTCTTGCTGCTCTTCACCGTCCCTTGGCGCCCTACCTACAGGCACAACAGCACTGGGGATCTGTGCTTTCCCAGAGACGGAACATCTCACGGCGCTCAGTCTCGGCAAGCCTCTTTCTGAAAAGGCAAACGGTCGGATCCTTCTCCCACGAGGAAGGGCCCAGCCCTGAAAGCTCTTGCTGCTCTTCACCGTCCCTTGGCGCCCTACCTACAGGCACAACAGCACTGGGGATCTGTGCTTTCCCAGAGACGGAACATCTCATGGCGCTCCACCTCGGCAGAGCCTCTTTCTGAAAAGGCGAACGGTCGGATCCTTCTCCCACGAGGAAGGGCCCAGCCCTGAAAGCTCTTGCTGCTCTTCACCGTCCCTTGGCACCCTACCTACAGGCACAACAGCACTGGGGATTTGTGCTTTCCCAGAGACGGAACATCTCACGGCGCTAAGCCTCGGCAGAGCCTCTTTCTGAAAAGGCGAACGGTCGGATCCTTCTCCCACGAGGAAGGGCCCAGCCCTGAAAGCTCTTGCTGCTCTTCACCGTCCCTTGGCACCCTACCTACAGGCACAACAGCACTGGGGATCTGTGCTTTCCCAGACACGGAACATCTCACGGCGCTCAGCCTCGGCAGAGCCTCTTTCTGAAAAGGTGAACGGTCGGATCCTTCTCCCACGAGGAAGGGCCCAGCCCTGAAAGCTCTTGCTGCTCTTCACCGTCCCTTGGCACCCTACCTACAGGCACAACAGCACTGGGGATCTGTGCTTTCCCAGAGACGGAACATCTCACGGCGCTCAGCCTCGGCAGAGCCTCTTTCTGAAAAGGCGAACGGTCGGATCCTTCTCCCACGAGGAAGGGCCCAGCCCTGAAAGCTCTTGCTGCTCTTCACCGTCCCTTGGCACCCTACCTACAGGCACAACAGCACTGGGGATCTGTGCTTTCCCAGAGACGGAACATCTCACGGCGCTCAGCCTCGGCAAGCCTCTTTCAGAAAAAGGCGAACGGTCGGATCCTTCTCCCACGAGGAAGGGCCCAGCCCTGAAAGCTCTTGCTGCTCTTCACCGTCCCTTGGCACCCTACCTACAGGCACAACAGCACTGGGGATCTGTGCTTTCCCAGAGACGGAACATCTCACGGCGCTCAGCCTCGGCAGAGCCTCTTTCTGATAAGGCAAACGGTCGGATCCTTCTCCCACGAGGAAGGGCCCAGCCCTGAAAGCTCTTGCTGCTCTTCACCGTCCCTTGGCACCCTACCTACAGGCACAACAGCACTGGGGATGAATGCTTTCGCAGAGGAGGAACATCTTACGGCGCTAAGCCTCGGCAGAGCCTCTTTCTGAAAAGGCGAACGGTCGGATCCTTCTCCCACGAGGAAGGGCCCAGCCCTGAAAGCTCTTGCTGCTCTTCACCGTCCCTTGCCACCCTACCTACAGGCACAACAGCACTTGGGATCTGTGCTTTCCCAGAGACGGAACATCTCACGGCGCTCAGCCTCGGCAAGACTCTTTCAGAAAAAGGCGAACAGTCGGATCCTTCTCCCACGAGGAAGGGCCCAGCCCTGAAAGCTCTTGCTGCTCTTCACCGTCCCTTGCCACCCTACCTACAGGCACAACAGCACTGGGGATTTGTGCTTTCCCAGAGACGGAACATCTCACGGCGCTCAGCCTCGGCAGAGCCTCTTTCTGAAAAGGCGAACGGTCGGATCCTTCTCCCACGAGGAAGGGCCCAGCCCTGAAAGCTCTTGCTGCTCTTCACCGTCCCTTGGCACCCTACCTACAGGCACAACAGCACTGGGGATCTGTGCTTTCCCAGACACGGAACATCTCACGGCGCTCAGCCTCGGCAAATCTCTTTCAGAAAAAGGCGAACGGTCGGATCCTTCTCCCACGAGGAAGGGCCCAGCCCTGAAAGCTCTTGCTGCTCTTCACCGTCCCTTGGCACCCTACCTACAGGCACAACAGCACTGGGGATTTGTGCTTTCCCAGAGACGGAACATCTCACGGCGCTCAGCCTCGGCAGAGCCTCTTTCTGAAAAGGCGAACGGTCGGATCCTTCTCCCACGAGGAAGGGCCCAGCCCTGAAAGCTCTTGCTGCTCTTCACCGTCCCTTGGCACCCTACCTACAGGCACAACAGCACTGGGGATTTGTGCTTTCCCAGACACGGAACATCTCACGGCGCTCAGCCTCGGCAAATCTCTTTCAGAAAAAGGCGAACGGTCGGATCCTTCTCCCACGAGGAAGGGCCCAGCCCTGAAAGCTCTTGCTGCTCTTCACCGTCCCTTGCCACCCTACCTACAGGCACAACAGCACTGGGGATCTGTGCTTTCCCAGACACGGAACATCTCACGGCGCTCAGCCTCGGCAAGCCTCTTTCTGAAAAGGCGAACGGTCGGATCCTTCTCCCACGAGGAAGGGCCCAGCCCTGAAAGCTCTTGCTGCTCTTCACCGTCCCTTGGTGCCCTACCTACAGGCACAACAGCACTGGGGATCTGTGCTTTCCCAGAGACGGAACATCTCATGGCGCTCCACCTCGGCAGAGCCTCTTTCTGAAAAGGCGAACGGTCGGATCCTTCTCCCACGAGGAAGGGCCCAGCCCTGAAAGCTCTTGCTGCTCTTCACCATCCCTTGCCACCCTACCTACAGGCACAACAGCACTGGGGATCTGTGCTTTCCCAGACACGGAACATCTCACGGCGCTCAGTCTCGGCAAGCCTCTTTCTGAAAAGGTGAACGGTCGGATCCTTCTCCCACGAGGAAGGGCCCAGCCCTGAAAGCTCTTGCTGCTCTTCACCGTCCCTTGGCACCCTACCTACAGGCACAACAGCACTGGGGATCTGTGCTTTCCCAGAGACGGAACATCTCACGGCGCTCAGCCTCGGCAGAGCCTCTTTCTGAAAAGGCGAACGGTCGGATCCTTCTCCCACGAGGAAGGGCCCAGCCCTGAAAGCTCTTGCTGCTCTTCACCGTCCCTTGGCACCCTACCTACAGGCACAACAGCACTGGGGATCTGTGCTTTCCCAGAGACGGAACATCTCACGGCGCTCAGCCTCGGCAGAGCCTCTTTCTGAAAAGGCGAACGGTCGGATCCTTCTCCCACGAGGAAGGGCCCAGCCCTGAAAGCTCTTGCTGCTCTTCACCGTCCCTTGGCGCCCTACCTACAGGCACAACAGCACTGGGGATCTGTGCTTTCCCAGACACGGAACATCTCACGGCGCTCAGTCTCGGCAAGCCTCTTTCTGAAAAGGCAAACGGTCGGATCCTTCTCCCACGAGGAAGGGCCCAACCCTGAAAGCTCTTGCTGCTCTTCACCATCCCTTGGCACCCTACCTACAGGCACAACAGCACTGGGGATCTGTGCTTTCCCAGACATGGATCATCTCACGGCGCTCAGTCTCGGCAAGCCTCTTTCTGTAAAGGCAAACGGTCGGATCCTTCTCCCACGAGGAAGGGCCCAGCCCTGAAAGCTCTTGCTGCTCTTCACCGTCCCTTGGCACCCTACCTACAGGCACAACAGCACTGGGGATTTGTGCTTTCCCAGAGACGGAACATCTCACGGCGCTCAGCCTCGGCAGAGCCTCTTTCTGAAAAGGCGAACGGTCGGATCCTTCTCCCACGAGGAAGGGCCCAGCCCTGAAAGCTCTTGCTGCTCTTCACCGTCCCTTGGCGCCCTACCTACAGGCACAACAGCACTGGGGATTTGTGCTTTCCCAGAGACGGAACATCTCACGGCGCTCAGTCTCGGCAAGCCTCTTTCTGAAAAGGCAAACGGTCGGATCCTTCTCCCACGAGGAAGGGCCCAGCCCTGAAAGCTCTTGCTGCTCTTCACCGTCCCTTGGCGCCCTACCTACAGGCACAACAGCACTGGGGATCTGTGCTTTCCCAGAGACGGAACATCTCATGGCGCTCCACCTCGGCAGAGCCTCTTTCTGAAAAGGCGAACGGTCGGATCCTTCTCCCACGAGGAAGGGCCCAGCCCTGAAAGCTCTTGCTGCTCTTCACCGTCCCTTGGCGCCCTACCTACAGGCACAACAGCACTGGGGATTTGTGCTTTCCCAGAGACGGAACATCTCACGGCGCTCAGCCTCGGCAGAGCCTCTTTCTGAAAAGGTGAACGGTCGGATCCTTCTCCCACGAGGAAGGGCCCAACCCTGAAAGCTCTTGCTGCTCTTCACCATCCCTTGGCACCCTACCTACAGGCACAACAGCACTGGGGATCTGTGCTTTCCCAGAGAAGGAACATCTCACGGCGCTCAGTCTCGGCAAGCCTCTTTCTGTAAAGGCAAACGGTCGGATCCTTCTCCCACGAGGAAGGGCCCAACCCTGAAAGCTCTTGCTGCTCTTCACCATCCCTTGGCACCCTACCTACAGGCACAACAGCACTGGGGATCTGTGCTTTCCCAGACATGGATCATCTCACGGCGCTCAGTCTCGGCAAGCCTCTTTCTGTAAAGGCAAACGGTCGGATCCTTCTCCCACGAGGAAGGGCCCAGCCCTGAAAGCTCTTGCTGCTCTTCACCGTCCCTTGGCACCCTACCTACAGGCACAACAGCACTGGGGATTTGTGCTTTCCCAGAGACGGAACATCTCACGGCGCTCAGCCTCGGCAGAGCCTCTTTCTGAAAAGGTGAACGGTCGGATCCTTCTCCCACGAGGAAGGGCCCAACCCTGAAAGCTCTTGCTGCTCTTCACCATCCCTTGGCACCCTACCTACAGGCACAACAGCACTGGGGATCTGTGCTTTCCCAGAGAAGGAACATCTCACGGCGCTCAGTCTCGGCAAGCCTCTTTCTGTAAAGGCAAACGGTCGGATCCTTCTCCCACGAGGAAGGGCCCAACCCTGAAAGCTCTTGCTGCTCTTCACCATCCCTTGGCACCCTACCTACAGGCACAACAGCACTGGGGATCTGTGCTTTCCCAGACATGGATCATCTCACGGCGCTCAGTCTCGGCAAGCCTCTTTCTGTAAAGGCAAACGGTCGGATCCTTCTCCCACGAGGAAGGGCCCAGCCCTGAAAGCTCTTGCTGCTCTTCACCGTCCCTTGGCACCCTACCTACAGGCACAACAGCACTGGGGATTTGTGCTTTCCCAGAGACGGAACATCTCACGGCGCTCAGCCTCGGCAGAGCCTCTTTCTGAAAAGGCGAACGGTCGGATCCTTCTCCCACGAGGAAGGGCCCAGCCCTGAAAGCTCTTGCTGCTCTTCACCGTCCCTTGGCGCCCTACCTACAGGCACAACAGCACTGGGGATCTGTGCTTTCCCAGAGACGGAACATCTCACGGCGCTCAGTCTCGGCAAGCCTCTTTCTGAAAAGGCAAACGGTCGGATCCTTCTCCCACGAGGAAGGGCCCAGCCCTGAAAGCTCTTGCTGCTCTTCACCGTCCCTTGGCGCCCTACCTACAGGCACAACAGCACTGGGGATCTGTGCTTTCCCAGAGACGGAACATCTCATGGCGCTCCACCTCGGCAGAGCCTCTTTCTGAAAAGGCGAACGGTCGGATCCTTCTCCCACGAGGAAGGGCCCAGCCCTGAAAGCTCTTGCTGCTCTTCACCGTCCCTTGGCGCCCTACCTACAGGCACAACAGCACTGGGGATTTGTGCTTTCCCAGAGACGGAACATCTCACGGCGCTCAGCCTCGGCAGAGCCTCTTTCTGAAAAGGTGAACGGTCGGATCCTTCTCCCACGAGGAAGGGCCCAACCCTGAAAGCTCTTGCTGCTCTTCACCATCCCTTGGCACCCTACCTACAGGCACAACAGCACTGGGGATCTGTGCTTTCCCAGAGAAGGAACATCTCACGGCGCTCAGTCTCGGCAAGCCTCTTTCTGTAAAGGCAAACGGTCGGATCCTTCTCCCACGAGGAAGGGCCCAGCCCTGAAAGCTCTTGCTGCTCTTCACTGTCCCTTGGCACCCTACCTACAGGCACAACAGCACTGGGGATCTGTGCTTTCCCAGACACGGAACATCTCACGGCGCTCAGCCTCGGCATGTCTCTTTCAGAAAAAGGCGAACGGTCGGATCCTTCTCCGACGAGGAAGGGCCCAGCCCTGAAAGCTCTTGCTGCTCTTCACCGTCCCTTGGCACCCTACCTACAGGCACAACAGCACTGGGGATCTGTGCTTTCCCAGAGACGGAACATCTCACGGCGCTCAGCCTCGGCAGAGCCTCTTTCTGAAAAGGCAAACGGTCGGATCCTTCTCCCACGAGGAAGGGCCCAGCCCTGAAAGCTCTTGCTGCTCTTCACCGTCCCTTGGCACCCTACCTACAGGCACAACAGCACTGGGGATCTGTGCTTTCCCAGACACGGAACATCTCACGGCGCTCAGCCTCGGCAAGCCTCTTTCTGAAAAGGCAAACGGTCGGATCCTTCTCCCACGAGGAAGGGCCCAGCCCTGAAAGCTCTTGCTGCTCTTCACCGTCCCTTGGCACCCTACCTACAGGCACAACAGCACTGGGGATCTGTGCTTTCCCAGAGACGGAACATCTCACGGCGCTCAGCCTCGGCAAGCCTCTTTCTGAAAAGGCAAACGGTCGGATCCTTCTCCCACGAGGAAGGGCCCAGCCCTGAAAGCTCTTGCTGCTCTTCACCGTCCCTTGGCACCCTACCTACAGGCACAACAGCACTGGGGATCTGTGCTTTCCCAGACACGGAACATCTCATGGCGCTCCAACTCGGCAGAGCCTCTTTCTGAAAAGGCGAACGGTCGGATCCTTCTCCGACGAGGAAGGGCCCAGCCCTGAAAGCTCTTGCTGCTCTTCACCGTCCCTTGGCACCCTACCTACAGGCACAACAGCACTGGGGATTTGTGCTTTCCCAGAGACGGAACATCTCACGGCGCTCAGCCTCGGCAGAGCCTCTTTCTGAAAAGGCGAACGGTCGGATCCTTCTCCCACGAGGAAGGGCCCAGCCCTGAAAGCTCTTGCTGCTCTTCACCATCCCTTGGCACCCTACCTACAGGCACAACAGCACTGGGGATCTGTGCTTTCCCATACATGGATCATCTCACGGCGCTCAGTCTCGGCAAGCCTCTTTCTGTAAAGGCAAACGGTCGGATCCTTCTCCCACGAGGAAGGGCCCAGCCCTGAAAGCTCTTGCTGCTCTTCACTGTCCCTTGGCACCCTACCTACAGGCACAACAGCACTGGGGATCTGTGCTTTCCCAGAGAAGGAACATCTCACGGCGCTCAGTCTCCGCAAGCCTCTTTCTGAAAAGGCAAACGGTCGGATCCTTCTCCCACGAGGAAGGGCCCAGCCCTGAAAGCTCTTGCTGCTCTTCACCGTCCCTTGGCACCCTACCTACAGGCACAACAGCACTGGGGATTTGTGCTTTCCCAGAGACGGAACATCTCACGGCGCTCAGCCTCGGCCGAGCCTCTTTCTGAAAAGGCGAACGGTCGGATCCTTCTCCCACGAGGAAGGGCCCAGCCCTGAAAGCTCTTGCTGCTCTTCACCGTCCCTTGGCACCCTACCTACAGGCACAACAGCACTGGGGATCTGTGCTTTCCCAGACACGGAACATCTCACGGCGCTCAGCCTCGGCAGAGCCTCTTTCTGAAAAGGCAAACGGTCGGATCCTTCTCCCACGAGGAAGGGCCCAGCCCTGAAAGCTCTTGCTGCTCTTCACTGTCCCTTGGCACCCTACCTACAGGCACAACAGCACTGGGGATCTGTGCTTTCCCAGACACGGAACATCTCACGGCGCTCAGCCTCGGCAGAGCCTCTTTCTGAAAAGGCGAACGGTCGGATCCTTCTCCCACGAGGAAGGGCCCAGCCCTGAAAGCTCTTGCTGCTCTTCACCGTCCCTTGGCACCCTACCTACAGGCACAACAGCACTGGGGATCTGTGCTTTCCCAGACACGGAACATCTCACGGCGCTCAGCCTCGGCAGAGCCTCTTTCTGAAAAGGCGAACGGTCGGATCCTTCTCCCACGAGGAAGGGCCCAGCCCTGAAAGCTCTTGCTGCTCTTCACCGTCCCTTGGCACCCTACCTACAGGCATAACAGCACTGGGGATCTGTGCTTTCCCAGAGAAGGAACATCTCACGGCGCTCAGTCTCGGCAAGCCTCTTTCTGAAAAGGCAAACGGTCGGATCCTTCTCCCACGAGGAAGGGCCCAGCCCTGAAAGCTCTTGCTGCTCTTCACCGTCCCTTGGCACCCTACCTACAGGCACAACAGCACTGGGGATTTGTGCTTTCCCAGAGACGGAACATCTCACGGCGCTCAGCCTCGGCCGAGCCTCTTTCTGAAAAGGCGAACGGTCGGATCCTTCTCCCACGAGGAAGGGCCCAGCCCTGAAAGCTCTTGCTGCTCTTCACCGTCCCTTGGCACCCTACCTACAGGCACAACAGCACTGGGGATCTGTGCTTTCCCAGACACGGAACATCTCACGGCGCTCAGCCTCGGCAGAGCCTCTTTCTGAAAAGGCAAACGGTCGGATCCTTCTCCCACGAGGAAGGGCCCAGCCCTGAAAGCTCTTGCTGCTCTTCACTGTCCCTTGGCACCCTACCTACAGGCACAACAGCACTGGGGATCTGTGCTTTCCCAGACACGGAACATCTCACGGCGCTCAGCCTCGGCAGAGCCTCTTTCTGAAAAGGCGAACGGTCGGATCCTTCTCCCACGAGGAAGGGCCCAGCCCTGAAAGCTCTTGCTGCTCTTCACCGTCCCTTGGCACCCTACCTACAGGCACAACAGCACTGGGGATCTGTGCTTTCCCAGACACGGAACATCTCACGGCGCTCAGCCTCGGCAGAGCCTCTTTCTGAAAAGGCGAACGGTCGGATCCTTCTCCGACGAGGAAGGGCCCAGCCCTGAAAGCTCTTGCTGCTCTTCACCGTCCCTTGCCACCCTACCTACAGGCACAACAGCACTGGGGATCTGTGCTTTCCCAGACACGGAACATCTCACGGCGCTCAGTCTCGGCAAGCCTCTTTCTGTAAAGGCGAACGGTTGGATCCTTCTCCGACGAGGAAGGGCCCAGCCCTGAAAGCTCTTGCTGCTCTTCACCGTCCCTTGGCACCCTACCTACAGGCACAACAGCACTGGGGATCTGTGCTTTCCCAGACACGGAACATCTCACGGCGCTGAGCCTCGGCAAGCCTCTTTCTAAAAAGGCTAACGGTCGGATCCTTCTCCCACGAGGAAGGGCCCAGCCCTGAAAGCTCTTGCTGCTCTTCACCGTCCCTTGGCACCCTACCTACAGGCACAACAGCACTGGGGATCTGTGCTTTCCCAGACACGGAACATCTCACGGCGCTCAGCCTCGGCAGAGCCTCTTTCTGAAAAGGCGAACGGTCGGATCCTTCTCCGACGAGGAAGGGCCCAGCCCTGAAAGCTCTTGCTGCTCTTCACCGTCCCTTGGCACCCTACCTACAGGCACAACAGCACTGGGGATCTGTGCTTTCCCAGACACGGAACATCTCACGGAGCTCAGTCTCCGCAAGCCTCTTTCTGAAAAGGCGAACGGTCGGATCCTTCTCCCACGAGGAAGGGCCCAGCCCTGAAAGCTCTTGCTGCTCTTCACCGTCCCTTGGCACCCTACCTACAGGCACAACAGCACTGGGGATCTGTGCTTTCCCAGAGAAGGAACATCTCACGGCGCTCAGTCTCGGCAAGCCTCTTTCTGAAAAGGCAAACGGTCGGATCCTTCTCCCACGAGGAAGGGCCCAGCCCTGAAAGCTCTTGCTGCTCTTCACCGTCCCTTGGCACCCTACCTACAGGCACAACAGCACTGGGGATTTGTGCTTTCCCAGAGACAGAACATCTCACGGCGCTCAGCCTCGGCAGAGCCTCTTTCTGAAAAGGCGAACGGTCGGATCCTTCTCCCACGAGGAAGGGCCCAGCCCTGAAAGCTCTTGCTGCTCTTCACCGTCCCTTGGCACCCTACCTACAGGCACAACAGCACTGGGGATCTGTGCTTTCCCAGACACGGAACATCTCACGGCGCTCAGCCTCGGCAGAGCCTCTTTCTGAAAAGGCAAACGGTCGGATCCTTCTCCCACGAGGAAGGGCCCAGCCCTGAAAGCTCTTGCTGCTCTTCACTGTCCCTTGGCACCCTACCTACAGGCACAACAGCACTGGGGATCTGTGCTTTCCCAGACACGGAACATCTCACGGCGCTCAGCCTCGGCAGAGCCTCTTTCTGAAAAGGCGAACGGTCGGATCCTTCTCCCACGAGGAAGGGCCCAGCCCTGAAAGCTCTTGCTGCTCTTCACCGTCCCTTGGCACCCTACCTACAGGCACAACAGCACTGGGGATCTGTGCTTTCCCAGACACGGAACATCTCACGGCGCTCAGTCTCGGCAAGCCTCTTTCTGTAAAGGCAAACGATCGGATCCTTCTCCCACGAGGAAGGGCCCAGCCCTGAAAGCTCTTGCTGCTCTTCACCGTCCCTTGGCACCCTACCTACAGGCACAACAGCACTGGGGATCTGTGCTTTCCCAGACACGGAACATCTCACGGCGCTCAGTCTCGGCAAGCCTCTTTCTGTAAAGGCGAACTGTCGGATCCTTCTCCCACGAGGAAGGGCCCAGCCCTGAAAGCTCTTGCTGCTCTTCACCGTCCCTTGGCACCCTACCTACAGGCACAACAGCACTGGGGATCTGTGCTTTCCCAGACACGGAACATCTCACGGCGCTCAGCCTCGGCAGAGCCTCTTTCTGAAAAGGCGAACGGTCGGATCCTTCTCCCACGAGGAAGGGCCCAGCCCTGAAAGCTCTTGCTGCTCTTCACCGTCCCTTGCCACCCTACCTACAGGCACAACAGCACTGGGGATCTGTGCTTTCCCAGACACGGAACATCTCACGGCGCTCAGTCTCGGCAAGCCTCTTTCTGAAAAGGCAAACGGTCGGATCCTTCTCCGACGAGGAAGGGCCCAGCCCTGAAAGCTCTTGCTGCTCTTCACCGTCCCTTGCCACCCTACCTACAGGCACAACAGCACTGGGGATCTGTGCTTTCCCAGAGAAGGAACATCTCACGGCGCTCAGCCTCGGCAGAGCCTCTTTCAGAAAAAGGCGAACGGTCGGATCCTTCTCCCACGAGGAAGGGCCCAGCCCTGAAAGCTCTTGCTGCTCTTCACCGTCCCTTGGCACCCTACCTACAGGCACAACAGCACTGGGGATCTGTGCTTTCCCAGACACGGAACATCTCACGGCGCTCAGCCTCGGCAGAGCCTCTTTCTGAAAAGGCGAACGGTCGGATCCTTCTCCGACGAGGAAGGGCCCAGCCCTGAAAGCTCTTGCTGCTCTTCACCGTCCCTTGGCACCCTACCTACAGGCACAACAGCACTGGGGATTTGTGCTTTCCCAGAGACGGAACATCTCACGGCGCTCAGCCTCGGCAGAGCCTCTTTCTGAAAAGGCGAACGGTCGGATCCTTCTCCCACGAGGAAGGGCCCAGCCCTGAAAGCTCTTGCTGCTCTTCACCGTCCCTTGGCACCCTACCTACAGGCACAACAGCACTGGGGATCTGTGCTTTCCCAGACACGGAACATCTCACGGCGCTCAGTCTCGGCAAGCCTCTTTCTGTAAAGGCAAACGGTCGGATCCTTCTCCGACGAGGAAGGGCCCAGCCCTGAAAGCTCTTGCTGCTCTTCACCGTCCCTTGCCACCCTACCTACAGGCACAACAGCACTGGGGATTTGTGCTTTCCCAGAGACGGAACATCTCACGGCGCTCAGCCTCGGCAGAGCCTCTTTCTGAAAAGGCGAACGGTCGGATCCTTCTCCCACGAGGAAGGGCCCAGCCCTGAAAGCTCTTGCTGCTCTTCACCGTCCCTTGGCACCCTACCTACAGGCACAACAGCACTGGGGATCTGTGCTTTCCCAGACACGGAACATCTCACGGCGCTCAGTCTCGGCAAGCCTCTTTCTGTAAAGGCAAACGGTCGGATCCTTCTCCCACGAGGAAGGGCCCAGCCCTGAAAGCTCTTGCTGCTCTTCACCGTCCCTTGGCACCCTACCTACAGGCACAACAGCACTGGGGATCTGTGCTTTCCCAGACACGGAACATCTCACGGCGCTCAGCCTCGGCAGAGCATCTTTCTGAAAAGGCGAACGGTCGGATCCTTCTCCCACGAGGAAGGGCCCAGCCCTGAAAGCTCTTGCTGCTCTTCACCGTCCCTTGGCACCCTACCTACAGGCACAACAGCACTGGGGATCTGTGCTTTCCCAGAGACGGAACATCTCACGGCGCTCAGCCTCGGCAGAGCCTCTTTCTGAAAAGGCAATCGGTCGGATCCTTCTCCCACGAGGAAGGGCCCAGCCCTGAAAGCTCTTGCTGCTCTTCACCGTCCCTTGGCACCCTACCTACAGGCACAACAGCACTGGGGATCTGTGCTTTCCCAGACACGGAACATCTCACGGCGCTCAGTCTCGGCAAGCCTCTTTCTGTAAAGGCAAACGGTCGGATCCTTCTCCGACGAGGAAGGGCCCAGCCCTGAAAGCTCTTGCTGCTCTTCACCGTCCCTTGCCACCCTACCTACAGGCACAACAGCACTGGGGATCTGTGCTTTCCCAGACACGGAACATCTCACGGCGCTCAGCCTCGGCAGAGCCTCTTTCAGAAAAAGGCGAACGGTCGGATCCTTCTCCCACGAGGAAGGGCCCAGCCCTGAAAGCTCTTGCTGCTCTTCACCGTCCCTTGGCACCCTACCTACAGGCACAACAGCACTGGGGATCTGTGCTTTCCCAGAGACGGAACATCTCACGGCGCTCAGCCTCAGCAGAGCCTCGTTCTGAAAAGGCGAACGGTCGGATCCTTCTCCCACGAGGAAGGGCCCAGCCCTGAAAGCTCTTGCTGCTCTTCACCGTCCCTTGGCACCCTACCTACAGGCACAACAGCACTGGGGATTTGTGCTTTCGCAGAGACGGAACATCTCACGGCGCTCAGCCTCGGCAGAGCCTCTTTCTGAAAAGGCGAACGGTCGGATCCTTTTCCCACGAGGAAGGGCCCAGCCCTGAAAGCTCTTGCTGCTCTTCACCGTCCCTTGGCACCCTACCTACAGGCACAACAGCACTGGGGATTTGTGCTTTCCCAGACACGGAACATCTCACGGCGCTCAGCCTCGGCCGAGCCTCTTTCTGAAAAGGCGAACGGTCGGATCCTTCTCCCACGAGGAAGGGCCCAGCCCTGAAAGCTCTTGCTGCTCTTCACCGTCCCTTGGCACCCTACCTACAGGCACAACAGCACTGGGGATCTGTGCTTTCCCAGACACGGAACATCTCACGGCGCTCAGCCTCGGCAGAGCCTCTTTCTGAAAAGGCAAACGGTCGGATCCTTCTCCCACGAGGAAGGGCCCAGCCCTGAAAGCTCTTGCTGCTCTTCACCGTCCCTTGGCACCCTACCTACAGGCACAACAGCACTGGGGATCTGTGCTTTCCCAGAGACGGAACATCTCACGGCGCTCAGCCTCGGCAGAGCCTCTTTCTGAAAAGGCGAACGGTCGGATCCTTCTCCCACGAGGAAGGGCCCAGCCCTGAAAGCTCTTGCTGCTCTTCACCGTCCCTTGGCACCCTACCTACAGGCACAACAGCACTGGGGATCTGTGCTTTCCCAGAGAAGGAACATCTCACGGCGCTCAGCCTCGGCAGAGCCTCTTTCAGAAAAAGGCGAACGGTCGGATCCTTCTCCCACGAGGAAGGGCCCAGCCCTGAAAGCTCTTGCTGCTCTTCACCGTCCCTTGGCACCCTACCTACAGGCACAACAGCACTGGGGATCTGTGCTTTCCCAGACACGGAACATCTCACGGCGCTCAGCCTCGGCAGAGCCTCTTTCTGAAAAGGCGAACGGTCGGATCCTTCTCCGACGAGGAAGGGCCCAGCCCTGAAAGCTCTTGCTGCTCTTCACCGTCCCTTGGCACCCTACCTACAGGCACAACAGCACTGGGGATTTGTGCTTTCCCAGAGACGGAACATCTCACGGCGCTCAGCCTCGGCAGAGCCTCTTTCTGAAAAGGCGAACGGTCGGATCCTTCTCCCACGAGGAAGGGCCCAGCCCTGAAAGCTCTTGCTGCTCTTCACCGTCCCTTGGCACCCTACCTACAGGCACAACAGCACTGGGGATCTGTGCTTTCCCAGACACGGAACATCTCACGGCGCTCAGTCTCGGCAAGCCTCTTTCTGTAAAGGCAAACGGTCGGATCCTTCTCCCACGAGGAAGGGCCCAGCCCTGAAAGCTCTTGCTGCTCTTCACCGTCCCTTGGCACCCTACCTACAGGCACAACAGCACTGGGGATTTGTGCTTTCCCAGAGACGGAACATCTCACGGCGCTCAGCCTCGGCAGAGCCTCTTTCTGAAAAGGCGAACGGTCGGATCCTTCTCCCACGAGGAAGGGCCCAGCCCTGAAAGCTCTTGCTGCTCTTCACCGTCCCTTGCCACCCTACCTACAGGCACAACAGCACTGGGGATCTGTGCTTTCCCAGACACGGAACATCTCACGGCGCTCAGTCTCGGCAAGCCTCTTTCTGTAAAGGCAAACGGTCGGATCCTTCTCCCACGAGGAAGGGCCCAGCCCTGAAAGCTCTTGCTGCTCTTCACCGTCCCTTGGCACCCTACCTACAGGCACAACAGCACTGGGGATCTGTGCTTTCCCAGAGACGGAACATCTCACGGCGCTCAGCCTCGGCAGAGCCTCTTTCTGAAAAGGCGAACGGTCGGATCCTTCTCCCACGAGGAAGGGCCCAGCCCTGAAAGCTCTTGCTGCTCTTCACCGTCCCTTGGCACCCTACCTACAGGCACAACAGCACTGGGGATCTGTGCTTTCCCAGAGACGGAACATCTCACGGCGCTCAGCCTCGGCAGAGCCTCTTTCTGAAAAGGCAATCGGTCGGATCCTTCTCCCACGAGGAAGGGCCCAGCCCTGAAAGCTCTTGCTGCTCTTCACCGTCCCTTGGCACCCTACCTACAGGCACAACAGCACTGGGGATCTGTGCTTTCCCAGACACGGAACATCTCACGGCGCTCAGTCTCGGCAAGCCTCTTTCTGTAAAGGCAAACGGTCGGATCCTTCTCCGACGAGGAAGGGCCCAGCCCTGAAAGCTCTTGCTGCTCTTCACCGTCCCTTGCCACCCTACCTACAGGCACAACAGCACTGGGGATCTGTGCTTTCCCAGACACGGAACATCTCACGGTGCTCAGCCTCGGCAGAGCCTCTTTCAGAAAAAGGCGAACGGTCGGATCCTTCTCCCACGAGGAAGGGCCCAGCCCTGAAAGCTCTTGCTGCTCTTCACCGTCCCTTGGCACCCTACCTACAGGCACAACAGCACTGGGGATCTGTGCTTTCCCAGAGACGGAACATCTCACGGCGCTCAGCCTCGGCAGAGCCTCGTTCTGAAAAGGCGAACGGTCGGATCCTTCTCCCACGAGGAAGGGCCCAGCCCTGAAAGCTCTTGCTGCTCTTCACCGTCCCTTGGCACCCTACCTACAGGCACAACAGCACTGGGGATCTGTGCTTTCGCAGAGACGGAACATCTCACGGCGCTCAGCCTCGGCAGAGCCTCTTTCTGAAAAGGCGAACGGTCGGATCCTTTTCCCACGAGGAAGGGCCCAGCCCTGAAAGCTCTTGCTGCTCTTCACCGTCCCTTGGCACCCTACCTACAGGCACAACAGCACTGGGGATTTGTGCTTTCCCAGACACGGAACATCTCACGGCGCTAAGCCTCGGCCGAGCCTCTTTCTGAAAAGGCGAACGGTCGGATCCTTCTCCCACGAGGAAGGGCCCAGCCCTGAAAGCTCTTGCTGCTCTTCACCGTCCCTTGGCACCCTACCTACAGGCACAACAGCACTGGGGATCTGTGCTTTCCCAGACACGGAACATCTCACGGCGCTCAGCCTCGGCAGAGCCTCTTTCTGAAAAGGCAAACGGTCGGATCCTTCTCCCACGAGGAAGGGCCCAGCCCTGAAAGCTCTTGCTGCTCTTCACCGTCCCTTGGCACCCTACCTACAGGCACAACAGCACTGGGGATCTGTGCTTTCCCAGACACGGAACATCTCACGGCGCTCAGCCTCGGCAGAGCCTCTTTCTGAAAAGGCGAACGGTCGGATCCTTCTCCCACGAGGAAGGGCCCAGCCCTGAAAGCTCTTGCTGCTCTTCACCGTCCCTTGGCACCCTACCTACAGGCACAACAGCACTGGGGATCTGTGCTTTCCCAGACACGGAACATCTCACGGCGCTCAGTCTCGGCAAGCCTCTTTCTGTAAAGGCGAACGATCGGATCCTTCTCCCACGAGGAAGGGCCCAGCCCTGAAAGCTCTTGCTGCTCTTCACCGTCCCTTGGCACCCTACCTACAGGCACAACAGCACTGGGGATCTGTGCTTTCCCAGACACGGAACATCTCACGGCGCTCAGTCTCGGCAAGCCTCTTTCTGTAAAGGCAAACGGTCGGATCCTTCTCCCACGAGGAAGGGCCCAGCCCTGAAAGCTCTTGCTGCTCTTCACCGTCCCTTGGCACCCTACCTACAGGCACAACAGCACTGGGGATCTGTGCTTTCCCAGAGACGGAACATCTCACGGCGCTCAGCCTCGGCAGAGCCTCTTTCTGAAAAGGCGAACGGTCGGATCCTTCTCCCACGAGGAAGGGCCCAGCCCTGAAAGCTCTTGCTGCTCTTCACCGTCCCTTGGCACCCTACCTACAGGCACAACAGCACTGGGGATCTGTGCTTTCCCAGACACGGAACATCTCACGGCGCTCAGTCTCGGCAAGCCTCTTTCTGTAAAGGCAAACGGTCGGATCCTTCTCCCACGAGGAAGGGCCCAGCCCTGAAAGCTCTTGCTGCTCTTCACCGTCCCTTGGCACCCTACCTACAGGCACAACAGCACTGGGGATCTGTGCTTTCCCAGACACGGAACATCTCACGGCGCTCAGTCTCGGCAAGCCTCTTTCTGTAAAGGCAAACGGTCGGATCCTTCTCCCACGAGGAAGGGCCCAGCCCTGAAAGCTCTTGCTGCTCTTCACCGTCCCTTGGCACCCTACCTACAGGCACAACAGCACTGGGGATCTGTGCTTTCCCAGAGACGGAACATCTCACGGCGCTCAGCCTCGGCAGAGCCTCTTTCTGAAAAGGCGAACGGTCGGATCCTTCTCCCACGAGGAAGGGCCCAGCCCTGAAAGCTCTTGCTGCTCTTCACCGTCCCTTGGCACCCTACCTACAGGCACAACAGCACTGGGGATCTGTGCTTTCCCAGAGACGGAACATCTCACGGCGCTCAGCCTCGGCAGAGCCTCTTTCTGAAAAGGCAATCGGTCGGATCCTTCTCCCACGAGGAAGGGCCCAGCCCTGAAAGCTCTTGCTGCTCTTCACTGTCCCTTGGCACCCTACCTACAGGCACAACAGCACTGGGGATCTGTGCTTTCCCAGACACGGAACATCTCACGGCGCTCAGCCTCGGCAGAGCCTCTTTCTGAAAAGGCGAACGGTCGGATCCTTCTCCCACGAGGAAGGGCCCAGCCCTGAAAGCTCTTGCTGCTCTTCACCGTCCCTTGGCACCCTACCTACAGGCACAACAGCACTGGGGATCTGTGCTTTCCCAGACACGGAACATCTCACGGCGCTCAGTCTCGGCAAGCCTCTTTCTGAAAAGGCGAACGGTCGGATCCTTCTCCCACGAGGAAGGGCCCAGCCCTGAAAGCTCTTGCTGCTCTTCACCGTCCCTTGGCACCCTACCTACAGGCACAACAGCACTGGGGATCTGTGCTTTCCCAGACATGGAACATCTCACGGCGCTCAGCCTCGGCAAGCCTCTTTCTGAAAAGGCAAACGGTCGGATCCTTCTCCCACGAGGAAGGGCCCAGCCCTGAAAGCTCTTGCTGCTCTTCACCGTCCCTTGGCACCCTACCTACAGGCACAACAGCACTGGGGATTTGTGCTTTCCCAGAGACGGAACATCTCACGACGCACAGCCTCGGCAGAGCCTCTTTCTGAAAAGGCGAACGGTCGGATCCTTCTCCCACGAGGAAGGGCCCAGCCCTGAAAGCTCTTGCTGCTCTTCACCGTCCCTTGGCACCCTACCTACAGGCACAACAGCACTGGGGATCTGTGCTTTCCCAGACACGGAACATCTCACGGCGCTCAGTCTCGGCAAGCCTCTTTCTGTAAAGGCGAACGATCGGATCCTTCTCCCACGAGGAAGGGCCCAGCCCTGAAAGCTCTTGCTGCTCTTCACCGTCCCTTGGCACCCTACCTACAGGCACAACAGCACTGGGGATCTGTGCTTTCCCAGACACGGAACATCTCACGGCGCTCAGTCTCGGCAAGCCTCTTTCTGTAAAGGCAAACGGTCGGATCCTTCTCCCACGAGGAAGGGCCCAGCCCTGAAAGCTCTTGCTGCTCTTCACCGTCCCTTGGCACCCTACCTACAGGCACAACAGCACTGGGGATCTGTGCTTTCCCAGACACGGAACATCTCACGGCGCTCAGCCTCGGCAGAGCCTCTTTCTGAAAAGGCGAACGGTCGGATCCTTCTCCCACGAGGAAGGGCCCAGCCCTGAAAGCTCTTGCTGCTCTTCACCGTCCCTTGGCACCCTACCTACAGGCACAAAAGCACTGGGGATCTGTGCTTTCCCAGAGACGGAACATCTCACGGCGCTCAGTCTCGGCAAGCCTCTTTCTGTAAAGGCAAACGGTCGGATCCTTCTCCCACGAGGAAGGGCCCAGCCCTGAAAGCTCTTGCTGCTCTTCACTGTCCCTTGGCACCCTACCTACAGGCACAACAGCACTGGGGATCTGTGCTTTCCCAGACACGGAACATCTCACGGCGCTCAGCCTCGGCAGAGCCTCTTTCAGAAAAAGGCGAACGGTCGGATCCTTCTCCCACGAGGAAGGGCCCAGCCCTGAAAGCTCTTGCTGCTCTTCACCGTCCCTTGGCACCCTACCTACAGGCACAACAGCACTGGGGATCTGTGCTTTCCCAGACACGGAACATCTCACGGCGCTCAGTTACGGCAAGCCTCTTTCTGAAAAGGCGAACAGTCGGATCCTTCTCCCACGAGGAAGGGCCCAGCCCTGAAAGCTCTTGCTGCTCTTCACCGTCCCTTGGCACCCTACCTACAGGCACAACAGCACTGGGGATCTGTGCTTTCCCAGAGACGGAACATCTCACGGCGCTCAGCCTCGGCAGAGCCTCTTTCTGAAAAGGCGAACGGTCGGATCCTTCTCCCACGAGGAAGGGCCCAGCCCTGAAAGCTCTTGCTGCTCTTCACCGTCCCTTGGCACCCTACCTACAGGCACAACAGCACTGGGGATCTGTGCTTTCCCAGACACGGAACATCTCACGGCGCTCAGTCTCGGCAAGCCTCTTTCTGTAAAGGCAAACGGTCGGATCCTTCTCCCACGAGGAAGGGCCCAGCCCTGAAAGCTCTTGCTGCTCTTCACCGTCCCTTGGCACCCTACCTACAGGCACAACAGCACTGGGGATCTGTGCTTTCCCAGACACGGAACATCTCACGGCGCTCAGTTACGGCAAGCCTCTTTCTGAAAAGGCGAACGGTCGGATCCTTCTCCCACGAGGAAGGGCCCAGCCCTGAAAGCTCTTGCTGCTCTTCACCGTCCCTTGGCACCCTACCTACAGGCACAACAGCACTGGGGATCTGTGCTTTCCCAGAGACGGAACATCTCACGGCGCTCAGCCTCGGCAGAGCCTCTTTCTGAAAAGGCGAACGGTCGGATCCTTCTCCCACGAGGAAGGGCCCAGCCCTGAAAGCTCTTGCTGCTCTTCACCGTCCCTTGGCACCCTACCTACAGGCACAACAGCACTGGGGATCTGTGCTTTCCCAGACACGGAACATCTCACGGCGCTCAGTCTCGGCAAGCCTCTTTCTGTAAAGGCAAACGGTCGGATCCTTCTCCCACGAGGAAGGGCCCAGCCCTGAAAGCTCTTGCTGCTCTTCACCGTCCCTTGCCACCCTACCTACAGGCACAACAGCACTGGGGATCTGTGCTTTCCCAGACACGGAACATCTCACGGCGCTCAGCCTCGGCAGAGCCTCTTTCAGAAAAAGGCGAACGGTCGGATCCTTCTCCCACGAGGAAGGGCCCAGCCCTGAAAGCTCTTGCTGCTCTTCACCGTCCCTTGGCACCCTACCTACAGGCACAACAGCACTGGGGATCTGTGCTTTCCCAGAGACGGAACATCTCACGGCGCTCAGCCTCGGCAGAGCCTCTTTCTGAAAAGGCGAACGGTCGGATCCTTCTCCCACGAGGAAGGGCCCAGCCCTGAAAGCTCTTGCTGCTCTTCACCGTCCCTTGGCACCCTACCTACAGGCACAACAGCACTGGGGATTTGTGCTTTCCCAGACACGGAACATCTCACGGCGCTCAGCCTCGGCAGAGCCTCTTTCTGAAAAGGCGAACGGTCGGATCCTTCTCCCACGAGGAAGGGCCCAGCCCTGAAAGCTCTTGCTGCTCTTCACCGTCCCTTGGCACCCTACCTACAGGCACAACAGCACTGGGGATCTGTGCTTTCCCAGACACGGAACATCTCACGGCGCTCAGTCTCGGCATCCTCTTTCTGTAAAGGCAAACGGTCGGATCCTTCTCCCACGAGGAAGGGCCCAGCCCTGAAAGCTCTTGCTGCTCTTCACCGTCCCTTGGCACCCTACCTACAGGCACAACAGCACTGGGGATTTGTGCTTTCCCAGAGACGGAACATCTCACGGCGCTCAGCCTCGGCAAATCTCTTTCAGAAAAAGGGGAACGGTCGGATCCTTCTCCCACGAGGAAGGGCCCAGCCCTGAAAGCTCTTGCTGCTCTTCACCGTCCCTTGGCACCCTACCTACAGGCACAACAGCACTGGGGATTTGTGCTTTCCCAGAGACGGAACATCTCACGGCGCTCAGCCTCGGCAAATCTCTTTCAGAAAAAGGGGAACGGTCGGATCCTTCTCCCACGAGGAAGGGCCCAGCCCTGAAAGCTCTTGCTGCTCTTCACCGTCCCTTGGCACCCTACCTACAGGCACAACAGCACTTGGGATCTGTGCTTTCCCAGACACGGAACATCTCACGGCGCTCAGTCTCGGCAAGCCTCTTTCTGTAAAGGCGAACGATCGGATCCTTCTCCCACGAGGAAGGGCCCAGCCCTGAAAGCTCTTGCTGCTCTTCACCGTCCCTTGGCACCCTACCTACAGGCACAACAGCACTTGGGATCTGTGCTTTCCCAGACACGGAACATCTCACGGCGCTCAGTCTCGGCAAGCCTCTTTCTGTAAAGGCAAACGGTCGGATCCTTCTCCCACGAGGAAGGGCCCAGCCCTGAAAGCTCTTGCTGCTCTTCACCGTCCCTTGGCACCCTACCTACAGGCACAACAGCACTGGGGATCTGTGCTTTCCCAGACACGGAACATCTCACGGCGCTCAGCCTCGGCAGAGCCTCTTTCTGAAAAGGCGAACGGTCGGATCCTTCTCCCACGAGGAAGGGCCCAGCCCTGAAAGCTCTTGCTGCTCTTCACCGTCCCTTGGCACCCTACCTACAGGCACAACAGCACTGGGGATCTGTGCTTTCCCAGACACGGAACATCTCACGGCGCTCAGTCTCGGCAAGCCTCTTTCTGTAAAGGCAAACGGTCGGATCCTTCTCCCACGAGGAAGGGCCCAGCCCTGAAAGCTCTTGCTGCTCTTCACCGTCCCTTGGCACCCTACCTACAGGCACAACAGCACTGGGGATCTGTGCTTTCCCAGACACGGAACATCTCACGGCGCTCAGCCTCGGCAGAGCCTCTTTCAGAAAAAGGCGAACGGTCGGATCCTTCTCCCACGAGGAAGGGCCCAGCCCTGAAAGCTCTTGCTGCTCTTCACCGTCCCTTGGCACCCTACCTACAGGCACAACAGCACTGGGGATCTGTGCTTTCCCAGACACGGAACATCTCACGGCGCTCAGCCTCGGCAGAGCCTCTTTCTGAAAAGGCGAACGGTCGGATCCTTCTCCCACGAGGAAGGGCCCAGCCCTGAAAGCTCTTGCTGCTCTTCACCGTCCCTTGGCACCCTACCTACAGGCACAACAGCACTGGGGATTTGTGCTTTCCCAGACACGGAACATCTCACGGCGCTCAGCCTCGGCAGAGCCTCTTTCTGAAAAGGCGAACGGTCGGATCCTTCTCCGACGAGGAAGGGCCCAGCCCTGAAAGCTCTTGCTGCTCTTCACCGTCCCTTGGCACCCTACCTACAGGCACAACAGCACTGGGGATCTGTGCTTTCCCAGACACGGAACATCTCACGGCGCTCAGTCTCGGCATCCTCTTTCTGTAAAGGCAAACGGTCGGATCCTTCTCCCACGAGGAAGGGCCCAGCCCTGAAAGCTCTTGCTGCTCTTCACCGTCCCTTGGCACCCTACCTACAGGCACAACAGCACTGGGGATTTGTGCTTTCCCAGAGACGGAACATCTCACGGCGCTCAGCCTCGGCAAATCTCTTTCAGAAAAAGGGGAACGGTCGGATCCTTCTCCCACGAGGAAGGGCCCAGCCCTGAAAGCTCTTGCTGCTCTTCACCGTCCCTTGGCACCCTACCTACAGGCACAACAGCACTGGGGATCTGTGCTTTCCCAGACACGGAACATCTCACGGCGCTCAGTCTCGGCAAGCCTCTTTCTGAAAAGGCAAACGGTCGGATCCTTCTCCGACGAGGAAGGGCCCAGCCCTGAAAGCTCTTGCTGCTCTTCACTGTCCCTTGGCACCCTACCTACAGGCACAACAGCACTGGGGATCTGTGCTTTCCCAGAGACGGAACATCTCACGGCGCTCAGCCTCGGCAGAGCCTCTTTCTGAAAAGGCGAACGGTCGGATCCTTCTCCGACGAGGAAGGGCCCAGCCCTGAAAGCTCTTGCTGCTCTTCACCGTCCCTTGGCACCCTACCTACAGGCACAACAGCACTGGGGATCTGTGCTTTCCCAGACACGGAACATCTCACGGCGCTCAGTTACGGCAAGCCTCTTTCTGAAAAGGCGAACGGTCGGATCCTTCTCCCACGAGGAAGGGCCCAGCCCTGAAAGCTCTTGCTGCTCTTCACCGTCCCTTGGCACCCTACCTACAGGCACAACAGCACTGGGGATCTGTGCTTTCCCAGACACGGAACATCTCACGGCGCTCAGCCTCGGCAGAGCCTCTTTCTGAAAAGGCGAACGGTCGGATCCTTCTCCCACGAGGAAGGGCCCAGCCCTGAAAGCTCTTGCTGCTCTTCACCGTCCCTTGGCACCCTACCTACAGGCACAACAGCACTGGGGATCTGTGCTTTCCCAGACACGGAACATCTCACGGCGCTCAGTCTCGGCAAGCCTCTTTCTGTAAAGGCAAACGGTCGGATCCTTCTCCCACGAGGAAGGGCCCAGCCCTGAAAGCTCTTGCTGCTCTTCACCGTCCCTTGGCACCCTACCTACAGGCACAACAGCACTGGGGATCTGTGCTTTCCCAGACACGGAACATCTCACGGCGCTCAGCCTCGGCAGAGCCTCTTTCAGAAAAAGGCGAACGGTCGGATCCTTCTCCCACGAGGAAGGGCCCAGCCCTGAAAGCTCTTGCTGCTCTTCACCGTCCCTTGGCACCCTACCTACAGGCACAACAGCACTGGGGATTTGTGCTTTCCCAGACACGGAACATCTCACGGCGCTCAGCCTCGGCAGAGCCTCTTTCTGAAAAGGCGAACGGTCGGATCCTTCTCCCACGAGGAAGGGCCCAGCCCTGAAAGCTCTTGCTGCTCTTCACCGTCCCTTGCCACCCTACCTACAGGCACAACAGCACTGGGGATCTGTGCTTTCCCAGACACGGAACATCTCACGGCGCTCAGTCTCGGCATCCTCTTTCTGTAAAGGCAAACGGTCGGATCCTTCTCCCACGAGGAAGGGCCCAGCCCTGAAAGCTCTTGCTGCTCTTCACCGTCCCTTGGCACCCTACCTACAGGCACAACAGCACTGGGGATTTGTGCTTTCCCAGAGACGGAACATCTCACGGCGCTCAGTCTCGGCAAGCCTCTTTCTGTAAAGGCGAACGGTCAGATCCTTCTCCCACGAGGAAGGGCCCAGCCCTGAAAGCTCTTGCTGCTCTTCACCGTCCCTTGGCACCCTACCTACAGGCACAACAGCACTGGGGATCTGTGCTTTCCCAGAGACGGAACATCTCACGGCGCTCAGCCTCGGCAGAGCCTCTTTCTGAAAAGGCGAACGGTCGGATCCTTCTCCCACGAGGAAGGGCCCAGCCCTGAAAGCTCTTGCTGCTCTTCACCGTCCCTTGGCACCCTACCTACAGGCACAACAGCACTGGGGATCTGTGCTTTCCCAGACACGGAACATCTCACGGCGCTCAGCCTCGGCAGAGCCTCTTTCTGAAAAGGCGAACGGTCGGATCCTTCTCCCACGAGGAAGGGCCCAGCCCTGAAAGCTCTTGCTGCTCTTCACCGTCCCTTGGCACCCTACCTACAGGCACAACAGCACTGGGGATCTGTGCTTTCCCAGACACGGAACATCTCACGGCGCTCAGTTACGGCAAGCCTCTTTCTGAAAAGGCGAACGGTCGGATCCTTCTCCGACGAGGAAGGGCCCAGCCCTGAAAGCTCTTGCTGCTCTTCACCGTCCCTTGGCACCCTACCTACAGGCACAACAGCACTGGGGATCTGTGCTTTCCCAGACACGGAACATCTCACGGCGCTCAGCCTCGGCAGAGCCTCTTTCTGAAAAGGCGAACGGTCGGATCCTTCTCCCACGAGGAAGGGCCCAGCCCTGAAAGCTCTTGCTGCTCTTCACCGTCCCTTGGCACCCTACCTACAGGCACAACAGCACTGGGGATTTGTGCTTTCCCAGAGACGGAACATCTCACGGCGCTCAGCCTCGGCAGAGCCTCTTTCTGAAAAGGCGAACGGTCGGATCCTTCTCCCACGAGGAAGGGCCCAGCCCTGAAAGCTCTTGCTGCTCTTCACCGTCCCTTGGCACCCTACCTACAGGCACAACAGCACTGGGGATCTGTGCTTTCCCAGACACAGTACATCTCACGGCGCTCAGTCTCGGCAAGCCTCTTTCTGTAAAGGCGAACGGTCGGATCCTTCTCCCACGAGGAAGGGCCCAGCCCTGAAAGCTCTTGCTGCTCTTCACCGTCCCTTGGCACCCTACCTACAGGCACAACAGAACTTGGGATCTGTGCTTTCCCAGAGACGGAACATCTCACGGCGCTCAGTCTCGGCAAGCCTCTTTCTGAAAAGGCAAACGGTCGGATCCTTCTCCCACGAGGAAGGGCCCAGCCCTGAAAGCTCTTGCTGCTCTTCACCGTCCCTTGGCACCCTACCTACAGGCACAACAGCACTTGGGATCTGTGCTTTCCCAGAGACGGAACATCTCACAGCGCTCAGCCTCGGCAAGTCTCTTTCAGAAAAAGGCGAACGGTCGGATCCTTCTCCCACGAGGAAGGGCCCAGCCCTGAAAGCTCTTGCTGCTCTTCACCGTCCCTTGGCACCCTACCTACAGGCACAACAGCACTGGGGATTTGTGCTTTCGCAGAGGAGGAACATCTCACGGCGCTCAGCCTCGGCAGAGCCTCTTTCTGAAAAGGCGAACGGTCGGATCCTTCTCCCACGAGGAAGGGCCCAGCCCTGAAAGCTCTTGCTGCTCTTCACCGTCCCTTGGCACCCTACCTACAGGCACAACAGCACTGGGGATCTGTGCTTTCCCAGACACGGAACATCTCACGGCGCTCAGTCTCGGCAAGCCTCTTTCTGTAAAGGCAAACGGTCGGATCCTTCTCCCACGAGGAAGGGCCCAGCCCTGAAAGCTCTTGCTGCTCTTCACTGTCCCTTGGCACCCTACCTACAGGCTCAACAGCACTGGGGATCTGTGCTTTCCCAGAGAAGGAACATCTCACGGCGCTCAGCCTCGGCAGAGCCTCTTTCAGAAAAAGGCGAACGGTCGGATCCTTCTCCCACGAGGAAGGGCCCAGCCCTGAAAGCTCTTGCTGCTCTTCACCGTCCCTTGGCACCCTACCTACAGGCACAACAGCACTGGGGATCTGTGCTTTCCCAGACACGGAACATCTCACGGCGCTCAGTCTCGGCAAGCCTCTTTCTGAAAAGGCGAACGGTCGGATCCTTCTCCCACGAGGAAGGGCCCAGCCCTGAAAGCTCTTGCTGCTCTTCACCGTCCCTTGGCACCCTACCTACAGGCACAACAGCACTGGGGATCTGTGCTTTCCCAGACACGGAACATCTCACGGCGCTCAGTCTCGGCAAGCCTCTTTCTGTAAAGGCAAACGGTCGGATCCTTCTCCCACGAGGAAGGGCCCAGCCCTGAAAGCTCTTGCTGCTCTTCACCGTCCCTTGGCACCCTACCTACAGGCACAACAGCACTGGGGATCTGTGCTTTCCCAGACACGGAACATCTCATGGCGCTCAGCCTCGGCAGAGCCTCTTTCTGAAAAGGCGAACGGTCGGATCCTTCTCCCACGAGGAAGGGCCCAGCCCTGAAAGCTCTTGCTGCTCTTCACCGTCCCTTGGCACCCTACCTACAGGCACAACAGCACTGGGGATCTGTGCTTTCCCAGACACGGAACATCTCACGGCGCTAAGCCTCGGCAGAGCCTCTTTCTGAAAAGGCGAACGGTCGGATCCTTCTCCCACGAGGAAGGGCCCAGCCCTGAAAGCTCTTGCTGCTCTTCACCGTCCCTTGGCACCCTACCTACAGGCACAACAGCACTGGGGATTTGTGCTTTCCCAGAGACGGAACATCTCACGGCGCTCAGCCTCGGCAGAGCCTCTTTCTGAAAAGGCGAACGGTCGGATCCTTCTCCCACGAGGAAGGGCCCAGCCCTGAAAGCTCTTGCTGCTCTTCACCGTCCCTTGGCACCCTACCTACAGGCACAACAGCACTGGGGATCTGTGCTTTCCCAGAGACGGAACATCTCACGGCGCTCAGTCTCGGCAAGCCTCTTTCTGTAAAGGCGAACGGTCGGATCCTTCTCCCACGAGGAAGGGCCCAGCCCTGAAAGCTCTTGCTGCACTTCACCGTCCCTTGGCACCCTACCTACAGGCACAACAGAACTTGGGATCTGTGCTTTCCCAGAGCCGGAACATCTCACGGCGCTCAGTCTCGGCAAGCCTCTTTCTGAAAAGGCAAACGGTCGGATCCTTCTCCCACGAGGAAGGGCCCAGCCCTGAAAGCTCTTGCTGCTCTTCACCGTCCCTTGGCACCCTACCTACAGGCACAACAGCACTGGGGATCTGTGCTTTCCCAGAGACGGAACATCTCACAGCGCTCAGCCTCGGCAAGTCTCTTTCAGAAAAAGGCGAACGGTCGGATCCTTCTCCCACAAGGAAGGGCCCAGCCCTGAAAGCTCTTCCTGCTCTTCACCGTCCCTTGGCACCCTACCTACAGGCACAACAGCACTGGGGATTTGTGCTTTCCCAGAGGAGGAACATCTCACGGCGCTCAGCCTCGGCAGAGCCTCTTTCTGAAAAGGCGAACGGTCGGATCCTTCTCCCACGAGGAAGGGCCCAGCCCTGAAAGCTCTTGCTGCTCTTCACCGTCCCTTGGCACCCTACCTACAGGCACAACAGCACTGGGGATCTGTGCTTTCCCAGACACGGAACATCTCACGGCGCTCAGTCTCGGCAAGCCTCTTTCTGTAAAGGCAAACGGTCGGATCCTTCTCCCACGAGGAAGGGCCCAGCCCTGAAAGCTCTTGCTGCTCTTCACCGTCCCTTGGCACCCTACCTACAGGCACAACAGCACTGGGGATCTGTGCTTTCCCAGAGAAGGAACATCTCACGGCGCTCAGCCTCGGCAGAGCCTCTTTCAGAAAAAGGCGAACGGTCGGATCCTTCTCCCACGAGGAAGGGCCCAGCCCTGAAAGCTCTTGCTGCTCTTCACCGTCCCTTGGCACCCTACCTACAGGCACAACAGCACTGGGGATCTGTGCTTTCCCAGACACGGAACATCTCACGGCGCTCAGTCTCGGCAAGCCTCTTTCTGTAAAGGCGAACGATCGGATCCTTCTCCCACGAGGAAGGGCCCAGCCCTGAAAGCTCTTGCTGCTCTTCACCGTCCCTTGGCACCCTACCTACAGGCACAACAGCACTGGGGATCTGTGCTTTCCCAGACACGGAACATCTCACGGCGCTCAGCCTCGGCAGAGCCTCTTTCTGAAAAGGCGAACGGTCGGATCCTTCTCCCACGAGGAAGGGCCCAGCCCTGAAAGCTCTTGCTGCTCTTCACCGTCCCTTGGCACCCTACCTACAGGCACAACAGCACTGGGGATTTGTGCTTTCCCAGACACGGAACATCTCACGGCGCTCAGCCTCGGCAGAGCCTCTTTCTGAAAAGGCGAACGGTCGGATCCTTCTCCCACGAGGAAGGGCCCAGCCCTGAAAGCTCTTGCTGCTCTTCACCGTCCCTTGGCACCCTACCTACAGGCACAACAGCACTGGGGATCTGTGCTTTCCCAGACACGGAACATCTCATGGCGCTCAGTCTCGGCAAGCCTCTTTCTGTAAAGGCGAACGGTCGGATCCTTCTCCCACGAGGAAGGGCCCAGCCCTGAAAGCTCTTGCTGCTCTTCACCGTCCCTTGGCACCCTACCTACAGGCACAACAGCACTTGGGATCTGTGCTTTCCCAGAGAGGGAACATCTCACGGCGCTCAGTCTCGGCAAGCCTCTTTCTGAAAAGGCGAACGGTCGGATCCTTCTCCGACGAGGAAGGGCCCAGCCCTGAAAGCTCTTGCTGCTCTTCACCGTCCCTTGGCACCCTACCTACAGGCACAACAGCACTGGGGATCTGTGCTTTCCCAGAGACGGAACATCTCATGGCGCTCAGCCTCGGCAGAGCCTCTTTCTGAAAAGGCGAACGGTCGGATCCTTCTCCCACGAGGAAGGGCCCAGCCCTGAAAGCTCTTGCTGCTCTTCACCGTCCCTTGGCACCCTACCTACAGGCACAACAGCACTGGGGATCTGTGCTTTCCCAGACACGGAACATCTCACGGCGCTCAGCCTCGGCAGAGCCTCTTTCTGAAAAGGCAAACGGTCGGATCCTTCTCCCACGAGGAAGGGCCCAGCCCTGAAAGCTCTTGCTGCTCTTCACCGTCCCTTGGCACCCTACCTACAGGCACAACAGCACTGGGGATCTGTGCTTTCCCAGACACGGAACATCTCACGGCGCTCAGTCTCGGCAGAGCCTCTTTCTGAAAAGGCGAACGGTCGGATCCTTCTCCCACGAGGAAGGGCCCAGCCCTGAAAGCTCTTGCTGCTCTTCACCGTCCCTTGGCACCCTACCTACAGGCACAACAGCACTGGGGATTTGTGCTTTCCCAGAGACGGAACATCTCACGGCGCTCAGCCTTGGCAGAGCCTCTTTCTGTAAAGGCGAACGGTCGGATCCTTCTCCCACGAGGAAGGGCCCAGCCCTGAAAGCTCTTGCTGCTCTTCACCGTCCCTTGGCACCCTACCTACAGGCACAACAGCACTGGGAATCTGTGCTTTCCCAGAGACGGAACATCTCACGGCGCTCAGTCTCGGCAAGCTTCTTTTTGTAAAGGCGAACGATCGGATCCTTCTCCCACGAGGAAGGGCCCAGCCCTGAAAGCTCTTGCTGCTCTTCACCGTCCCTTGGCACCCTACCTACAGGCACAACAGCACTGGGGATCTGTGCTTTCCCAGAGACGGAACATCTCACGGCGCTCAGTCTCGGCAAGCCTCTTTCTGTAAAGGCAAACGGTCGGATCCTTCTCCCACGAGGAAGGGCCCAGCCCTGAAAGCTCTTGCTGCTCTTCACCGTCCCTTGGCACCCTACCTACAGGCACAACAGCACTGGGGATCTGTGCTTTCCCAGACACGGAACATCTCACGGTGCTCAGCCTCGGCAGAGCCTCTTTCTGAAAAGGCGAACGGTCGGATCCTTCTCCCACGAGGAAGGGCCCAGCCCTGAAAGCTCTTGCTGCTCTTCACCGTCCCTTGGCACCCTACCTACAGGCACAACAGCACTGGGGATCTGTGCTTTCCCAGACACGGAACATCTCATGGCGCTCAGCCTCGGCAGAGCCTCTTTCTGAAAAGGCGAACGGTCGGATCCTTCTCCCACGAGGAAGGGCCCAGCCCTGAAAGCTCTTGCTGCTCTTCACCGTCCCTTGGCACCCTACCTACAGGCACAACAGCACTGGGGATCTGTGCTTTCCCAGAGACGGAACATCTCACGGCGCTCAGTATCGGCAACCCTCTTTCTGAAAAGGCAAACGGTCGGATCCTTCTCCCACGAGGAAGGGCCCAGCCCTGAAAGCTCTTGCTGCTCTTCACCGTCCCTTGGCACCCTACCTACAGGCACAACAGCACTGGGGATCTGTGCTTTCCCAGAGAAGGAACATCTCACGGCGCTCAGCCTCGGCAGAGCCTCTTTCTGAAAAGGCGAACGGTCGGATCCTTCTCCCACGAGGAAGGGCCCAGCCCTGAAAGCTCTTGCTGCTCTTCACTGTCCCTTGGCACCCTACCTACAGGCACAACAGCACTGGGGTCTGTGCTTTCCCAGACACGGAACATCTCACGGCGCTCAGCCTCGGCAGAGCCTCTTTCTGAAAAGGCGAACGGTCGGATCCTTCTCCGACGAGGAAGGGCCCAGCCCTGAAAGCTCTTGCTGCTCTTCACCGTCCCTTGGCACCCTACCTACAGGCACAACAGCACTGGGGATCTGTGCTTTCCCAGACACGGAACATCTCACGGCGCTCAGTTACGGCAAGCCTCTTTCTGAAAAGGCGAACGGTCGGATCCTTCTCCCACGAGGAAGGGCCCAGCCCTGAAAGCTCTTGCTGCTCTTCACCGTCCCTTGGCACCCTACCTACAGGCACAACAGCACTGGGGATCTGTGCTTTCCCAGACACGGAACATCTCACGGCGCTCAGCCTCGGCAGAGCCTCTTTCTGAAAAGGCGAACGGTCGGATCCTTCTCCGACGAGGAAGGGCCCAGCCCTGAAAGCTCTTGCTGCTCTTCACCGTCCCTTGGCACCCTACCTACAGGCACAACAGCACTGGGGATTTGTGCTTTCCCAGACACGGAACATCTCACGGCGCTCAGCCTCGGCAGAGCCTCTTTCTGAAAAGGCGAACGGTCGGATCCTTCTCCCACGAGGAAGGGCCCAGCCCTGAAAGCTCTTGCTGCTCTTCACCGTCCCTTGGCACCCTACCTACAGGCACAACAGCACTGGGGATCTGTGCTTTCCCAGAGAAGGAACATCTCACGGCGCTCAGTCTCGGCAGAGCCTCTTTCAGAAAAAGGCGAACGGTCGGATCCTTCTCCCACGAGGAAGGGCCCAGCCCTGAAAGCTCTTGCTGCTCTTCACCGTCACTTGGCACCCTACCTACAGGCACAACAGCACTGGGGATTTGTGCTTTCCCAGAGACGGAACATCTCACGGCGCTCAGCCTCGGCAGAGCCTCTTTCTGAAAAGGCGAACGGTCGGATCCTTCTCCCACGAGGAAGGGCCCAGCCCTGAAAGCTCTTGCTGCTCTTCACCGTCCCTTGGCACCCTACCTACAGGCACAACAGCACTGGGGATCTGTGCTTTCCCAGACACGGAACATCTCACGGCGCTCAGTCTCGGCAGAGCCTCTTTCTGAAAAGGCGAACGGTCGGATCCTTCTCCCACGAGGAAGGGCCCAGCCCTGAAAGCTCTTGCTGCTCTTCACCGTCCCTTGGCGCCCTACCTACAGGCACAACAGCACTGGGGATCTGTGCTTTCCCAGACACGGAACATCTCATGGCGCTCCACCTCGGCAGAGCCTCTTTCTGAAAAGGCGAACGGTCGGATCCTTCTCCCACGAGGAAGGGCCCAGCCCTGAAAGCTCTTGCTGCTCTTCACCGTCCCTTGCCACCCTACCTACAGGCACAACAGCACTGGGGATCTGTGCTTTCCCAGAGATGGAACATCTCACGGCACTCAGCCTCGGCAGAGCCTCTTTCTGAAAAGGGAACGGTCGGATCCTTCTCCCACGAGGAAGGGCTCAGCCCTGAAAGCTCTTGCTGCTCTTCACCGTCCCTTGGCACCCTACCTACAGGCACAACAGCACTGGGGATCTGTGCTTTCCCAGACACGGAACATCTCACGGCGCTCAGTCTCGGCAAGCCTCTTTCTTAAAAGGCAAACGGTCGGAACCTTCTCCGACGAGGAAGGGCCCAGCCCTGAAAGCTCTTGCTGCTCTTCACCGTCCCTTGGCACCCTACCTACAGGCACAACAGCACTGGGGATCTGTGCTTTCCCAGAGACGGAACATCTCACGGCGCTCAGCCTCGGCAGAGCCTCTTTCTGAAAAGGCGAACGGTCGGATCCTTCTCCCACGAGGAAGGGCCCAGCCCTGAAAGCTCTTGCTGCTCTTCACCGTCCCTTGCCACCCTACCTACAGGCACAACAGCACTTGGGATCTGTGCTTTCCCAGAGACGGAACATCTCACGGCGCTCAGCCTCGGCAGAGCCTCTTTCTGAAAAGGCGAACGGTCGGATCCTTCTCCCACGAGGAAGGGCCCAGCCCTGAAAGCTCTTGCTGCTCTTCACCGTCCCTTGGCACCCTACCTACAGGCACAACAGCACTGGGGATCTGTGCTTTCCCAGAGACGGAACATCTCACGGCGCTCAGCCTCGGCAGAGCCTCTTTCTGAAAAGGCGAACGGTCGGATCCTTCTCCCACGAGGAAGGGCCCAGCCCTGAAAGCTCTTGCTGCTCTTCACCGTCCCTTGGCACCCTACCCACAGGCACAACAGCACTGGGGATCTGTGCTTTCCCAGAGACGGAACATCTCACGGCGCTAAGCCTCGGCAAGCCTCTTTCTGAAAAGGCGAACGGTCGGATCCTTCTCCCACGAGGAAGGGCCCAGCCCTGAAAGCTCTTGCTGCTCTTCACCGTCCCTTGGCACCCTACCTACAGGCACAACAGCACTGGGGATCTGTGCTTTCCCAGAGACGGAACATCTCACGGCGCTCAGCCTCGGCAGAGCCTCTTTCTGAAAAGGCGAACGGTCGGATCCTTCTCCCACGAGGAAGGGCCCAGCCCTGAAAGCTCTTGCTGCTCTTCACCGTCCCTTGGCACCCTACCTACAGGCACAACAGCACTGGGGATCTGTGCTTTCCCAGACACGGAACATCTCACGGCGCTCAGTCTCGGCAGAGCCTCTTTCTGAAAAGGCAAACGGTCGGATCCTTCTCCCACGAGGAAGGGCCCAGCCCTGAAAGCTCTTGCTGCTCTTCACCGTCCCTTGGCGCCCTACCTACAGGCACAACAGCACTGGGGATCTGTGCTTTCCCAGAGACGGAACATCTCATGGCGCTCAGCCTCGGCAGAGCCTCTTTCTGAAAAGGCGAACGGTCGGATCCTTCTCCCACGAGGAAGGGCCCAGCCCTGAAAGCTCTTGCTGCTCTTCACCGTCCCTTGGCACCCTACGTACAGGCACAACAGCACTGGGGATCTGTGCTTTCCCAGAGATGGAACATCTCACGGCACTCAGCCTCGGCAGAGCCTCTTTCTGAAAAGGCGAACGGTCGGATCCTTCTCCCACGAGGAAGGGCCCAGCCCTGAAAGCTCTTGCTGCTCTTCACCGTCCCTTGGCACCCTACCTACAGGCACAACAGCACTGGGGATTTGTGCTTTCCCAGAGACGGAACATCTCACGGCGCTCAGCCTCGGCAGAGCCTCTTTCTGAAAAGGCGAACGGTCGGATCCTTCTCCCACGAGGAAGGGCCCAGCCCTGAAAGCTCTTGCTGCTCTTCACCGACCCTTGGCACCCTACCTACAGGCACAACAGCACTGGGGATCTGTGCTTTCCCAAAGACGGAACATCTCACGGCGCTCAGCCTCGGCAGAGCCTCTTTCTGAAAAGGCGAACGGTCGGATCCTTCTCCCACGAGGAAGGGCCCAGCCCTGAAAGCTCTTGCTGCTCTTCACCATCCCTTGGCACCCTACCTACAGGCACAACAGCACTGGGGATCTGTGCTTTCCCAGACACGGAACATCTCACGGCGCTCAGTCTCGGCAAGCCTCTTTCTTAAAAGGCGAACGGTCGGAACCTTCTCCGACGAGGAAGGGCCCAGCCCTGAAAGCTCTTGCTGCTCTTCACCGTCCCTTGCCACCCTACCTACAGGCACAACAGCACTGGGGATCTGTGCTTTCCCAGAGACGGAACATCTCACGGCGCTCCACCTCGGCAGAGCCTCTTTCTGAAAAGGCGAACGGTCGGATCCTTCTCCGACGAGGAAGGGCCCAGCCCTGAAAGCTCTTGCTGCTCTTCACCGTCCCTTGGCACCCTACCTACAGGCACAACAGCACTGGGGATTTGTGCTTTCCCAGAGACGGAACATCTCACGGCGCTCAGCCTCGGCAGAGCCTCTTTCTGAAAAGGCGAACGGTCGGATCCTTCTCCCACGAGGAAGGGCCCAGCCCTGAAAGCTCTTGCTGCTCTTCACTGTCCCTTGGCACCCTACCTACAGGCACAACAGCACTGGGGATCTGTGCTTTCCCAGACACGGATCATCTCACGGCGCTCAGCCTCGGCAAGCCTCTTTCTGAAAAGGCGAACGGTCGGATCCTTCTCCCACGAGGAAGGGCCCAGCCCTGAAAGCTCTTGCTGCTCTTCACCGTCCCTTGGCACCCTACCTACAGGCACAACAGCACTGGGGATCTGTGCTTTCCCAGAGACGGAACATCTCACGGCGCTCAGCCTCGGCAGAGCCTCTTTCTGAAAAGGCGAACGGTCGGATCCTTCTCCCACGAGGAAGGGCCCAGCCCTGAAAGCTCTTGCTGCTCTTCACCGTCCCTTGGCACCCTACCTACAGGCACAACAGCACTGGGGATTTGTGCTTTCCCAGACACGGAACATCTCACGGCGCTCAGCCTCGGCAGAGCCTCTTTCTGAAAAGGCGAACGGTCGGATCCTTCTCCCACGAGGAAGGGCCCAGCCCTGAAAGCTCTTGCTGCTCTTCACCGTCCCTTGGCACCCTACCTACAGGCACAACAGTACTTGGGATCTGTGCTTTCCCAGAGACGGAACATCTCACGGCGCTCAGTGTCGGCAAGCCTCTTTCTGTAAAGGCAAACGGTCGGATCCTTCTCCCACGAGGAAGGGCCCAGCCCTGAAAGCTCTTGCTGCTCTTCACCGTCCCTTGGCACCCTACCTACAGGCACAACAGCACTGGGGATCTGTGCTTTCCCAGAGACGGAACATCTCACGGCGCTCAGTCTCGGCAGAGCCTCTTTCTGAAAAGGCGAACGGTCGGATCCTTCTCCCACGAGGAAGGGCCCAGCCCTGAAAGCTCTTGCTGCTCTTCACCGTCCCTTGGCACCCTACCTACAGGCACAACAGCACTGGGGATTTGTGCTTTCCCAGAGACGGAACATCTCACGGCGCTCAGCCTCGGCAGAGCCTCTTTCTGAAAAGGCGAACGGTCGGATCCTTCTCCGACGAGGAAGGGCCCAGCCCTGAAAGCTCTTGCTGCTCTTCACCGTCCCTTGGCACCCTACCTACAGGCACAACAGCACTGGGGATCTGTGCTTTCCCAGACACGGAACATCTCACGGCGCTCAGTCTCGGCAGAGCCTCTTTCTGAAAAGGCGAACGGTCGGATCCTTCTCCCACGAGGAAGGGCCCAGCCCTGAAAGCTCTTGCTGCTCTTCACCGTCCCTTGGCGCCCTACCTACAGGCACAACAGCACTGGGGATCTGTGCTTTCCCAGAGACGGAACATCTCATGGCGCTCCACCTCGGCAGAGCCTCTTTCTGAAAAGGCGAACGGTCGGATCCTTCTCCCACGAGGAAGGGCCCAGCCCTGAAAGCTCTTGCTGCTCTTCACCGTCCCTTGGCACCCTACCTACAGGCACAACAGCACTGGGGATCTGTGCTTTCCCAGAGACGGAACATCTCATGGCGCTCAGCCTCGGCAGAGCCTCTTTCTGAAAAGGCGAACGGTCGGATCCTTCTCCCACGAGGAAGGGCCCAGCCCTGAAAGCTCTTGCTGCTCTTCACCGTCCCTTGGCACCCTACCTACAGGCACAACAGCACTGGGGATCTGTGCTTTCCCAGAGACGGAACATCTCATGGCGCTCAGCCTCGGCAGATCCTCTTTCTGAAAAGGCGAACGGTCGGATCCTTCTCCCACGAGGAAGGGCCCAGCCCTGAAAGCTCTTGCTGCTCTTCACCGTCCCTTGGCACCCTACCTACAGGCACAACAGCACTGGGGATTTGTGCTTTCCCAGAGACGGAACATCTCACGGCGCTCAGCCTCGGCAGAGCCTCTTTCTGAAAAGGCGAACGGTCGGATCCTTCTCCCACGAGGAAGGTGCCAGCCCTGAAAGCTCTTGCTGCTCTTCACCGTCCCTTGGCACCCTACCTACAGGCACAACAGCACTGGGGATCTGTGCTTTCCCAGACACGGAACATCTCACGGCGCTCAGTCTCGGCAAGCCTCTTTCTGTAAAGGCGAACGGTCGGATCCTTCTCCGACGAGGATGGGCCCAGCCCTGAAAGCTCTTGCTGCTCTTCACCGTCCCTTGGCACCCTACCTACAGGCACAACAGCACTGGGGATCTGTGCTTTCCCAGACACGGAACATCTCACGGCGCTCAGTCTTGGCAAGCCTCTTTCTGAAAAGGCAAACAGTCGGATCCTTCTCCCACGAGGAAGGGCCCAGCCCTGAAAGCTCTTGCTGCTCTTCACCGTCCCTTGCCACCCTACCTACAGGCACAACAGCACTTGGGATCTGTGCTTTCCCAGAGACGGAACATCTCACGGCGCTCAGCCTCGGCACGTCTCTTTCAGAAAAAGGCGAACGGTCGGATCCTTCTCCCACGAGGAAGGGCCCAGCCCTGAAAGCTCTTGCTGCTCTTCACCGTCCCTTTGCACCCTACCTACAGGCACAACAGCACTGGGGATGAATGCTTTTGCAGAGGAGGAACATCTTACGGCGCTAAGCCTCGGCAGAGCCTCTTTCTGAAAAGGCGAACGGTCGGATCCTTCTCCGACGAGGAAGGGCCCAGCCCTGAAAGCTCTTGCTGCTCTTCACCGTCCCTTGGCACCCTACCTACAGGCACAACAGCACTGGGGATCTGTGCTTTCCCAGAGACGGAACATCTCACGGCGCTCAGCCTCGGCAGAGCCTCTTTCTGAAAAGGCGAACGGTCGGATCCTTCTCCCACGAGGAAGGGCCCAGCCCTGAAAGCTCTTGCTGCTCTTCACCGTCCCTTGGCACCCTACCTACAGGCACAACAGCACTGGGGATTTGTGCTTTCCCAGAGACGGAACATCTCACGGCGCTCAGCCTCGGCAGAGCCTCTTTCTGAAAAGGCGAACGGTCGGATCCTTCTCCCACGAGGAAGGTGCCAGCCCTGAAAGCTCTTGCTGCTCTTCACCGTCCCTTGGCACCCTACCTACAGGCACAACAGCACTGGGGATCTGTGCTTTCCCAGACACGGAACATCTCACGGCGCTCAGCCTCGGCAAGCCTCTTCCTGAAAAGGCAAACGTCCGGCTCCTTGTCCCACAAGGAAGGTGCCAGCCCTGAAAGCTCTTGCTGCTCTTCACCGTCCCTTGGCACCCTACCTACAGGCACAACAGCACTGGGGATGAATGCTTTCGCAGAGGAGGAACATCTCACGGCGCTCAGTCTTGGCAGAGCCTCTTTCTGAAAAGGCGAACGGTCGGATCCTTCTCCCACGAGGAAGGGCCCAGCCCTGAAAGCTCTTGCTGCTCTTCACCGTCCCTTGGCACCCTACCTACAGGCACAACAGCACTGGGGATCTGTGCTTTCCCAGACACGGAACATCTCACGGCGCTCAGTCTCGGCAAGCCTCTTTCTTAAAAGGCAAACAGTCGGATCCTTCTCCCACGAGGAAGGGCCCAGCCCTGAAAGCTCTTGCTGCTCTTCACCGTCCCTTGGCACCCTACCTACAGGCACAACAGCACTGGGGATCTGTGCTTTCCCAGAGACGGAACATCTCATGGCGCTCAGCCTCGGCAGAGCCTCTTTCTGAAAAGGCAAACAGTCGGATCCTTCTCCCACGAGGAAGGGCCCAGCCCTGAAAGCTCTTGCTGCTCTTCACCGTCCCTTGCCACCCTACCTACAGGCACAACAGCACTTGGGATCTGTGCTTTCCCAGAGACGGAACATCTCACGGCGCTCAGCCTCGGCACGTCTCTTTCAGAAAAAGGCGAACGGTCGGATCCTTCTCCCACGAGGAAGGGCCCAGCCCTGAAAGCTCTTGCTGCTCTTCACCGTCCCTTTGCACCCTACCTACAGGCACAACAGCACTGGGGATGAATGCTTTTGCAGAGGAGGAACATCTTACGGCGCTAAGCCTCGGCAGAGCCTCTTTCTGAAAAGGCGAACGGTCGGATCCTTCTCCGACGAGGAAGGGCCCAGCCCTGAAAGCTCTTGCTGCTCTTCACCGTCCCTTGGCACCCTACCTACAGGCACAACAGCACTGGGGATCTGTGCTTTCCCAGAGACGGAACATCTCACGGCGCTCAGCCTCGGCAGAGCCTCTTTCTGAAAAGGCGAACGGTCGGATCCTTCTCCCACGAGGAAGGGCCCAGCCCTGAAAGCTCTTGCTGCTCTTCACCGTCCCTTGGCACCCTACCTACAGGCACAACAGCACTGGGGATTTGTGCTTTCCCAGAGACGGAACATCTCACGGCGCTCAGCCTCGGCAGAGCCTCTTTCTGAAAAGGCGAACGGTCGGATCCTTCTCCCACGAGGAAGGTGCCAGCCCTGAAAGCTCTTGCTGCTCTTCACCGTCCCTTGGCACCCTACCTACAGGCACAACAGCACTGGGGATCTGTGCTTTCCCAGACACGGAACATCTCACGGCGCTCAGCCTCGGCAAGCCTCTTCCTGAAAAGGCAAACGTCCGGCTCCTTGTCCCACAAGGAAGGTGCCAGCCCTGAAAGCTCTTGCTGCTCTTCACCGTCCCTTGGCACCCTACCTACAGGCACAACAGCACTGGGGATGAATGCTTTCGCAGAGGAGGAACATCTCACGGCGCTCAGTCTTGGCAGAGCCTCTTTCTGAAAAGGCGAACGGTCGGATCCTTCTCCCACGAGGAAGGGCCCAGCCCTGAAAGCTCTTGCTGCTCTTCACCGTCCCTTGGCACCCTACCTACAGGCACAACAGCACTGGGGATCTGTGCTTTCCCAGACACGGAACATCTCACGGCGCTCAGTCTCGGCAAGCCTCTTTCTTAAAAGGCAAACAGTCGGATCCTTCTCCCACGAGGAAGGGCCCAGCCCTGAAAGCTCTTGCTGCTCTTCACCGTCCCTTGGCACCCTACCTACAGGCACAACAGCACTGGGGATCTGTGCTTTCCCAGAGACGGAACATCTCATGGCGCTCAGCCTCGGCAGAGCCTCTTTCTGAAAAGGCGAACGGTCGGATCCTTCTCCCACGAGGAAGGGCCCAGCCCTGAAAGCTCTTGCTGCTCTTCACCGTCCCTTGGCACCCTACCTACAGGCACAACAGCACTGGGGATTTGTGCTTTCCCAGAGACGGAACATCTCACGGCGCTCAGCCTCGGCAGAGCCTCTTTCTGAAAAGGCGAACGGTCGGATCCTTCTCCCACGAGGAAGGGCCCAGCCCTGAAAGCTCTTGCTGCTCTTCACCGTCCCTTGGCACTCTACCCACAGGCACAACAGCACTGGGGATCTGTGCTTTCCCAGAGACGGAACATCTCACGGCGCTAAGCCTCGGCAAGCCTCTTTCTGAAAAGGCGAACGGTCGGATCCTTCTCCCACGAGGAAGGGCCCAGCCCTGAAAGCTCTTGCTGCTCTTCACCGTCCCTTGGCGCCCTACCTACAGGCACAACAGCACTGGGGATCTGTGCTTTCCCAGAGACGGAACATCTCATGGCGCTCCACCTCGGCAGAGCCTCTTTCTGAAAAGGCGAACGGTCGGATCCTTCTCCCACGAGGAAGGGCCCAGCCCTGAAAGCTCTTGCTGCTCTTCACCGTCCCTTGGCACCCTACCTACAGGCAGAACAGCACTGGGGATTTGTGCTTTGCCAGAGACGGAACATCTCACGGCGCTCAGCCTCGGCAGAGCCTCTTTCTGAAAAGGCGAACGGTCGGATCCTTCTCCCACGAGGAAGGGCCCAGCCCTGAAAGCTCTTGCTGCTCTTCACCGTCCCTTGGCACCCTACCTACAGGCACAACAGCACTGGGGATCTGTGCTTTCCCAGAGACGGAACATCTCACGGCGCTAAGCCTCGGCAACCCTCTTTCTGAAAAGGCGAACGGTCGGATCCTTCTCCGACGAGGAAGGGCCCAGCCCTGAAAGCTCTTGCTGCTCTTCACCGTCCCTTGGCACCCTACCTACAGGCACAACAGCACTGGGGATCTGTGCTTTCCCAGACACGGAACATCTCACGGCGCTCAGTCTCGGCAAGCCTCTTTCTTAAAAGGCAAACGGTCGGATCCTTCTCCCATGAGGAAGGGCCCAGCCCTGAAAGCTCTTGCTGCTCTTCACCGTCCCTTGGCACCCTACCTACAGGCACAACAGCACTGGGGATCTGTGCTTTCCCAGACACGGAACATCTCACGGCGCTCAGTCTCGGCAAGCCTCTTTCTTAAAAGGCAAACGGTCGGATCCTTCTCCCACGAGGAAGGGCCCAGCCCTGAAAGCTCTTGCTGCTCTTCACCGTCCCTTGGCACCCTACCTACAGGCACAACAGCACTTGGGATCTGTGCTTTCCCAGAGACGGAACATCTCACGGCGCTCAGCCTCGGCAAGTCTCTTTTAGAAAAAGGCGAACGGTCGGATCCTTCTCCCACGAGGAAGGGCCCAGCCCTGAAAGCTCTTGCTGCTCTTCACCGTCCCTTGGCACCCTACCTACAGGCACAACAGCACTGGGGATCTGTGCTTTCCCAGAGACGGAACATCTCACGGAGCTCAGTCTCCGCAAGCCTCTTTCTGTAAAGGCAAACGGTCGGATCCTTCTCCCACGAGGAAGGGCCCAGCCCTGAAAGCTCTTGCTGCTCTTCACCGTCCCTTGGCACCCTACCTACAGGCACAACAGCACTGGGGATCTGTGCTTTCCCAGAGAGGGAACATCTCACGGCGCTCAGTCTCGGCAAGTCTCTTTCTGAAAAGGCGAACGGTCGGATCCTTCTCCGACGAGGAAGGGCCCAGCCCTGAAAGCTCTTGCTGCTCTTCACCGTCCCTTGGCACCCTACCTACAGGCACAACAGCACTGGGGATCTGTGCTTTCCCAGAGACGGAACATCTCACGGCGCTCAGCCTCGGCAGAGCCTCTTTCTGAAAAGGCGAACGGTCGGATCCTTCTCCCACGAGGAAGGGCCCAGCCCTGAAAGCTCTTGCTGCTCTTCACCGTCCCTTGGCACCCTACCTACAGGCACAACAGCACTGGGGATTTGTGCTTTCCCAGAGACGGAACATCTCACGGCGCTCAGCCTCGGCAGAGCCTCTTTCTGAAAAGGCGAACGGTCGGATCCTTCTCCCACGAGGAAGGGCCCAGCCCTGAAAGCTCTTGCTGCTCTTCACCGTCCCTTGGCACCCTACCTACAGGCACAACAGCACTGGGGATCTGTGCTTTCCCAGAGACGGAACATCTCACGGCGCTCAGCCTCGGCAAGCCTCTTTCTGTAAAGGCGAACGGTCGGATCCTTCTCCGACGAGGAAGGGCCCAGCCCTGAAAGCTCTTGCTGCTCTTCACCGTCCCTTGGCACCCTACCTACAGGCACAACAGAACTTGGGATCTGTGCTTTCCCAGACACGGAACATCTCACGGCGCTCAGTCTCGGCAAGCCTCTTTCTGAAAAGGCAAACGGTCGGATCCTTCTCCCACGAGGAAGGGCCCAGCCCTGAAAGCTCTTGCTGCTCTTCACCGTCCCTTGGCACCCTACCTACAGGCACAACAGCACTGGGGATTTGTGCTTTCCCAGAGACGGAACATCTCACGGCGCTCAGTCTCGGCAGAGCCTCTTTCTGAAAAGGCGAACGGTCGGATCATTCTCCCACGAGGAAGGGCCCAGCCCTGAAAGCTCTTGCTGCTCTTCACCGTCCCTTGGCACCCTACCTACAGGCACAACAGCACTGGGGATCTGTGCTTTCCCAGACACGGAACATCTCACGGCGCTCAGCCTCGGCAACCCTCTTTCTGAAAAGGCGAACGGTCGGATCCTTCTCCGACGAGGAAGGGCCCAGCCCTGAAAGCTCTTGCTGCTCTTCACCGTCCCTTGGCACCCTACCTACAGGCACAACAGCACTGGGGATCTGTGCTTTCCCAGAGACGGAACATCTCACGGCGCTCAGCCTCGGCAGAGCCTCTTTCTGAAAAGGCGAACGGTCGGATCCTTCTCCCACGAGGAAGGGCCCAGCCCTGAAAGCTCTTGCTGCTCTTCACCGTCCCTTGGCGCCCTACCTACAGGCACAACAGCACTGGGGATCTGTGCTTTCCCAGAGACGGAACATCTCACGGCGCTCAGCCTCGGCAAGCCTCTTTCTGTAAAGGCGAACGGTCGGATCCTTCTCCGACGAGGAAGGGCCCAGCCCTGAAAGCTCTTGCTGCTCTTCACCGTCCCTTGGCACCCTACCTACAGGCACAACAGAACTTGGGATCTGTGCTTTCCCAGACACGGAACATCTCACGGCGCTCAGTCTCGGCAAGCCTCTTTCTGAAAAGGCAAACGGTCGGATCCTTCTCCCACGAGGAAGGGCCCAGCCCTGAAAGCTCTTGCTGCTCTTCACCGTCCCTTGGCACCCTACCTACAGGCACAACAGCACTGGGGATTTGTGCTTTCCCAGAGACGGAACATCTCACGGCGCTCAGTCTCGGCAGAGCCTCTTTCTGAAAAGGCGAACGGTCGGATCATTCTCCCACGAGGAAGGTGCCAGCCCTGAAAGCTCTTGCTGCTCTTCACCGTCCCTTGGCACCCTACCTACAGGCACAACAGCACTGGGGATCTGTGCTTTCCCAGACACGGAACATCTCACGGCGCTAAGCCTCGGCAACCCTCTTTCTGAAAAGGCGAACGGTCGGATCCTTCTCCGACGAGGAAGGGCCCAGCCCTGAAAGCTCTTGCTGCTCTTCACCGTCCCTTGGCACCCTACCTACAGGCACAACAGCACTGGGGATCTGTGCTTTCCCAGAGACGGAACATCTCACGGCGCTCAGCCTCGGCAGAGCCTCTTTCTGAAAAGGCGAACGGTCGGATCCTTCTCCCACGAGGAAGGGCCCAGCCCTGAAAGCTCTTGCTGCTCTTCACCGTCCCTTGGCACCCTACCTACAGGCACAACAGCACTGGGGATCTGTGCTTTCCCAGACACGGAACATCTCAAGGCGCTCAGCCTCGGCAGAGCCTCTTTCTGAAAAGGCGAACGGTCGGATCCTTCTCCCACGAGGAAGGGCCCAGCCCTGAAAGCTCTTGCTGCTCTTCACCGTCCCTTGGCACCCTACCTACAGGCACAACAGCACTGGGGATCTGTGCTTTCCCAGAGACGGAACATCTCACGGCGCTCAGTCTCGGCAAGCCTCTTTCTGAAAAGGCGAACGGTCGGATCCTTCTCCCACGAGGAAGGGCCCAGCCCTGAAAGCTCTTGCTGCTCTTCACCGTCCCTTGGCACCCTACCTACAGGCACAACAGCACTGGGGATCTGTGCTTTCCCAGACACGGAACATCTCACGGCGCTCAGCCTCGGCAAGCCTCTTTCTGAAAAGGCGAACGGTTGGATCCTTCTCCCACGAGGAAGGGCCCAGCCCTGAAAGCTCTTGCTGCTCTTCACCGTCCCTTGGCACCCTACCTACAGGCACAACAGCACTTGGGATCTGTGCTTTCCCAGACACGGAACATCTCACGGCGCTCAGTCTTGGCAAGCCTCTTTCTGTAAAGGCGAACGGTCGGATCCTTCTCCGACGAGGAAGGGCCCAGCCCTGAAAGCTCTTGCTGCTCTTCACCGTCCCTTGGCACCCTACCTACAGGCACAACAGCACTGGGGATCTGTGCTTTCCCAGACACGGAACATCTCACGGCGCTCAGTCTCGGCAAGCCTCTTTCTGTAAAGGCAAACGGTCGGATCCTTCTCCCACGAGGAAGGGCCCAGCCCTGAAAGCTCTTGCTGCTCTTCACCGTCCCTTGGCACCCTACCTACAGGCACAACAGCACTGGGGATCTGTGCTTTCCCAGACACGGAACATCTCACGGCGCTCAGCCTCGGCAGAGCCTCTTTCTGAAAAGGCGAACGGTCGGATCCTTCTCCGACGAGGAAGGGCCCAGCCCTGAAAGCTCTTGCTGCTCTTCACCGTCCCTTGGCACCCTACCTACAGGCACAACAGCACTGGGGATCTGTGCTTTCCCAGAGACGGAACATCTCACGGCGCTCAGCCTCGGCAGAGCCTCTTTCTGAAAAGGCGAACGGTCGGATCCTTCTCCCACGAGGAAGGGCCCAGCCCTGAAAGCTCTTGCTGCTCTTCACCGTCCCTTGGCACCCTACCTACAGGCACAACAGCACTGGGGATCTGTGCTTTCCCAGAGACGGAACATCTCACGGCGCTCAGCCTCGGCAGAGCCTCTTTCTGAAAAGGCGAACGGTCGGATCCTTCTCCCACGAGGAAGGGCCCAGCCCTGAAAGCTCTTGCTGCTCTTCACCGTCCCTTGGCACCCTACCTACAGGCACAACAGCACTGGGGATCTGTGCTTTCCCAGAGAAGGAACATCTCACGGCGCTCAGTCTCGGCAAGCCTCTTTCTGTAAAGGCGAACGGTCGGATCCTTCTCCCACGAGGAAGGGCCCAGCCCTGAAAGCTCTTGCTGCTCTTCACCGTCCCTTGGCACCCTACCTACAGGCACAACAGCACTGGGGATCTGTGCTTTCCCAGAGACGGAACATCTCACGGCGCTCAGCCTCGGCAGAGCCTCTTTCTGAAAAGGCGAACGGTCGGATCCTTCTCCCACGAGGAAGGGCCCAGCCCTGAAAGCTCTTGCTGCTCTTCACCGTCCCTTGGCACCCTACCTACAGGCACAACAGCACTGGGGATCTGTGCTTTCCCAGAGACGGAACATCTCACGGCGCTCAGCCTCGGCAGAGCCTCTTTCTGAAAAGGCGAACGGTCGGATCCTTCTCCCACGAGGAAGGGCCCAGCCCTGAAAGCTCTTGCTGCTCTTCACCGTCCCTTGGCACCCTACCTACAGGCACAACAGCACTGGGGATCTGTGCTTTCCCAGAGACGGAACATCTCACGGAGCTCAGTCTCCGCAAGCCTCTTTCTGTAAAGGCAAACGGTCGGATCCTTCTCCCACGAGGAAGGGCCCAGCCCTGAAAGCTCTTGCTGCTCTTCACCGTCCCTTGGCACCCTACCTACAGGCACAACAGCACTGGGGATCTGTGCTTTCCCAGACACGGAACATCTCACGGCGCTCAGTCTCGGCAAGCCTCTTTCTGAAAAGGCGAACGGTCGGATCCTTCTCCGACGAGGAAGGGCCCAGCCCTGAAAGCTCTTGCTGCTCTTCACCGTCCCTTGGCACCCTACCTACAGGCACAACAGCACTGGGGATCTGTGCTTTCCCAGAGACGGAACATCTCACGGCGCTCAGCCTCGGCAGAGCCTCTTTCTGAAAAGGCGAACGGTCGGATCCTTCTCCCACGAGGAAGGGCCCAGCCCTGAAAGCTCTTGCTGCTCTTCACCGTCCCTTGGCACCCTACCTACAGGCACAACAGCACTGGGGATTTGTGCTTTCCCAGAGACGGAACATCTCACGGCGCTCAGCCTCGGCAGAGCCTCTTTCTGAAAAGGCGAACGGTCGGATCCTTCTCCCACGAGGAAGGGCCCAGCCCTGAAAGCTCTTGCTGCTCTTCACCGTCCCTTGGCACCCTACCTACAGGCACAACAGCACTGGGGATCTGTGCTTTCCCAGAGACGGAACATCTCACGGCGCTCAGCCTCGGCAAGCCTCTTTCTGTAAAGGCGAACGGTCGGATCCTTCTCCGACGAGGAAGGGCCCAGCCCTGAAAGCTCTTGCTGCTCTTCACCGTCCCTTGGCACCCTACCTACAGGCACAACAGAACTTGGGATCTGTGCTTTCCCAGACACGGAACATCTCACGGCGCTCAGTCTCGGCAAGCCTCTTTCTGAAAAGGCAAACGGTCGGATCCTTCTCCCACGAGGAAGGGCCCAGCCCTGAAAGCTCTTGCTGCTCTTCACCGTCCCTTGGCACCCTACCTACAGGCACAACAGCACTGGGGATTTGTGCTTTCCCAGAGACGGAACATCTCACGGCGCTCAGTCTCGGCAGACCCTCTTTCTGAAAAGGCGAACGGTCGGATCATTCTCCCACGAGGAAGGGCCCAGCCCTGAAAGCTCTTGCTGCTCTTCACCGTCCCTTGGCACCCTACCTACAGGCACAACAGCACTGGGGATCTGTGCTTTCCCAGACACGGAACATCTCACGGCGCTAAGCCTCGGCAACCCTCTTTCTGAAAAGGCGAACGGTCGGATCCTTCTCCGACGAGGAAGGGCCCAGCCCTGAAAGCTCTTGCTGCTCTTCACCGTCCCTTGGCACCCTACCTACAGGCACAACAGCACTGGGGATCTGTGCTTTCCCAGAGACGGAACATCTCACGGCGCTCAGCCTCGGCAGAGCCTCTTTCTGAAAAGGCGAACGGTCGGATCCTTCTCCCACGAGGAAGGGCCCAGCCCTGAAAGCTCTTGCTGCTCTTCACCGTCCCTTGCCACCCTACCTACAGGCACAACAGCACTGGGGATCTGTGCTTTCCCAGACACGGAACATCTCAAGGCGCTCAGCCTCGGCAGAGCCTCTTTCTGAAAAGGCGAACGGTCGGATCCTTCTCCCACGAGGAAGGGCCCAGCCCTGAAAGCTCTTGCTGCTCTTCACCGTCCCTTGGCACCCTACCTACAGGCACAACAGCACTGGGGATCTGTGCTTTCCCAGACACGGAACATCTCACGGCGCTCAGTCTCGGCAAGCCTCTTTCTGAAAAGGCGAACGGTCGGATCCTTCTCCCACGAGGAAGGGCCCAGCCCTGAAAGCTCTTGCTGCTCTTCACCGTCCCTTGGCACCCTACCTACAGGCACAACAGCACTGGGGATCTGTGCTTTCCCAGACACGGAACATCTCACGGCGCTCAGCCTCGGCAAGCCTCTTTCTGAAAAGGCGAACGGTTGGATCCTTCTCCCACGAGGAAGGGCCCAGCCCTGAAAGCTCTTGCTGCTCTTCACCGTCCCTTGGCACCCTACCTACAGGCACAACAGCACTGGGGATCTGTGCTTTCCCAGACACGGAACATCTCACGGCGCTCAGTCTTGGCAAGCCTCTTTCTGTAAAGGCGAACGGTCGGATCCTTCTCCGACGAGGAAGGTGCCAGCCCTGAAAGCTCTTGCTGCTCTTCACCGTCCCTTGGCACCCTACCTACAGGCACAACAGCACTGGGGATCTGTGCTTTCCCAGACACGGAACATCTCACGGCGCTCAGTCTCGGCAAGCCTCTTTCTGTAAAGGCAAACGGTCGGATCCTTCTCCCACGAGGAAGGGCCCAGCCCTGAAAGCTCTTGCTGCTCTTCACCGTCCCTTGGCACCCTACCTACAGGCACAACAGCACTGGGGATCTGTGCTTTCCCAGACACGGAACATCTCACGGCGCTCAGCCTCGGCAGAGCCTCTTTCTGAAAAGGCGAACGGTCGGATCCTTCTCCGACGAGGAAGGGCCCAGCCCTGAAAGCTCTTGCTGCTCTTCACCGTCCCTTGGCACCCTACCTACAGGCACAACAGCACTGGGGATCTGTGCTTTCCCAGAGACGGAACATCTCACGGCGCTCAGCCTCGGCAGAGCCTCTTTCTGAAAAGGCGAACGGTCGGATCCTTCTCCCACGAGGAAGGGCCCAGCCCTGAAAGCTCTTGCTGCTCTTCACCGTCCCTTGGCACCCTACCTACAGGCACAACAGCACTGGGGATCTGTGCTTTCCCAGAGACGGAACATCTCACGGCGCTCAGCCTCGGCAGAGCCTCTTTCTGAAAAGGCGAACGGTCGGATCCTTCTCCCACGAGGAAGGGCCCAGCCCTGAAAGCTCTTGCTGCTCTTCACCGTCCCTTGGCACCCTACCTACAGGCACAACAGCACTGGGGATCTGTGCTTTCCCAGAGAAGGAACATCTCACGGCGCTCAGTCTCGGCAAGCCTCTTTCTGTAAAGGCGAACGGTCGGATCCTTCTCCCACGAGGAAGGGCCCAGCCCTGAAAGCTCTTGCTGCTCTTCACCGTCCCTTGGCACCCTACCTACAGGCACAACAGCACTGGGGATCTGTGCTTTCCCAGAGACGGAACATCTCACGGCGCTCAGCCTCGGCAGAGCCTCTTTCTGAAAAGGCGAACGGTCGGATCCTTCTCCCACGAGGAAGGGCCCAGCCCTGAAAGCTCTTGCTGCTCTTCACCGTCCCTTGGCACCCTACCTACAGGCACAACAGCACTGGGGATCTGTGCTTTCCCAGAGACGGAACATCTCACGGCGCTCAGCCTCGGCAGAGCCTCTTTCTGAAAAGGCGAACGGTCGGATCCTTCTCCCACGAGGAAGGGCCCAGCCCTGAAAGCTCTTGCTGCTCTTCACCGTCCCTTGGCACCCTACCTACAGGCACAACAGCACTTGGGATCTGTGCTTTCCCAGAGACGGAACATCTCACGGCGCTCAGCCTCGGCAGAGCCTCTTTCTGAAAAGGCGAACGGTCGGATCCTTCTCCCACGAGGAAGGGCCCAGCCCTGAAAGCTCTTGCTGCTCTTCACCGTCCCTTGGCACCCTACCTACAGGCACAACAGCACTGGGGATCTGTGCTTTCCCAGAGACGGAACATCTCACGGCGCTCAGCCTCGGCAGAGCCTCTTTCTGAAAAGGCGAACGGTCGGATCCTTCTCCCACGAGGAAGGGCCCAGCCCTGAAAGCTCTTGCTGCTCTTCACCGTCCCTTGGCACCCTACCTACAGGCACAACAGCACTGGGGATCTGTGCTTTCCCAGAGACGGAACATCTCACGGCGCTCAGTCTCGGCAGATCCTCTTTCTGAAAAGGCGAAAGGTCGGATCCTTCTCCCACGAGGAAGGGCCCAGCCGTGAAGCTCTTGCTGCTCTTTACTGTCCCCGTGCAGCCTATGCACAGGCACAACAGCACTGGGGATCTGTGCTTTCCCAGCATTGGTACACCTTTGGCTGTCCATCTCGGCATAGCATTTTTCTGAAAAGGCAAACGTCCGGCTCCTTGTCCCACAAGGAAGGTGCCAGCCCTGAAAGCTCTTGCTGCTCTTCACTGTCCCCGTGCAGCCTATGCACAGGCACAACAGCATTGGGCATCTGTGCTAGCCCATGAACGGTACACCTCACGGTGTTCGTTCTCGGCAGAGACTCTTCCGAAAAGGCAAACGTCCGGCTCCTTGTCCCACAAGGAATGTGCCAGCCCTGAAAGCTCTTGCTGCTCTTCACCGTCCCTTGGCAACCTACCTACAGGCACAACAGCACTGGGGATCTGTTCTTTCCCAGAGACGGAATATCTCACGGCGCTCAGCCTTGGCAGAGCCTCTTTCTGAAAAGGCGAACGGTCGGATCCTTCTCCCACGAGGAAGGGCCCAGCCCTGAAAGCTGTTGCTGCTCTTCACCGTCACTTGGCACCCTACCTACAGGCACAACAGCACTGGGGATGAATGGTTTCGCAGAGGAGAAACATCTTACGGCGCTAAGCCTCGGCAGAGCCTCTTTCTGAAAAGGCGAACGGTCGGATCCTTCTCCCACGAGGAAGGGCCCAGCCCTGAAAGCTCTTGCTGCTCTTCACCGTCCCTTGGCACCCTACCTACAGGCACAACAGCACTGGGGATCTGTGCTTTCCCAAAGACGGAACATCTCACGGCGCTCAGCCTCGGCAGAGCCTCTTTCTGAAAAGGCGAACGGTCGGATCCTTCTCCCACGAGGAAGGGCCCAGCCCTGAAACTTCTTGCTGCTCTTCACCGACCCTTGGCACCCTACCTACAGGCACAACAGCACTGGGGATCTGTGCTTTCCCAGAGACGGAACATCTCACGGCGCTCAGCCTCGGCAGAGCCTCTTTCTGAAAAGGCGAACGGTCGGATCCTTCTCCGACGAGGAAGGGCCCAGCCCTGAAAGCTCTTGCTGCTCTTCACCGTCCCTTGGCACCCTACCTACAGGCACAACAGCACTGGGGATCTGTGCTTTCCCAGACACGGAACATCTCACGGCGCTCAGTCTCGGCAAGCCTCTTTCTGAAAAGGCAAACGGTTGGATCCTTCTCCCACGAGGAAGGGCCCAGCCCTGAAAGCTCTTGCTGCTCTTCACCGTCCCTTGGCACCCTACCTACAGGCACAACAGCACTGGGGATCTGTGCTTTCCCAGACACGGAACATCTCACGGCGCTCAGTCTCGGCAACCCTCTTTCTGAAAAGGCGAACGGTCGGATCCTTCTCCGACGAGGAAGGGCCCAGCCCTGAAAGCTCTTGCTGCTCTTCACCGTCCCTTGGCACCCTACCTACAGGCACAACAGCACTGGGGATCTGTGCTTTCCCAGACACGGAACATCTCACGGCGCTCAGCCTCGGCAGAGCCTCTTTCTGAAAAGGCGAACGGTCGGATCCTTCTCCGACGAGGAAGGGCCCAGCCCTGAAAGCTCTTGCTGCTCTTCACCGTCCCTTGGCACCCTACCTACAGGCACAACAGCACTGGGGATCTGTGCTTTCCCAGACACGGAACATCTCACGGCGCTCAGTCTCGGCAAGCCTCTTTCAGAAAAAGGCGAACGGTCGGATCCTTCTCCCACGAGGAAGGGCCCAGCCCTGAAAGCTCTTGCTGCTCTTCACCGTCCCTTGCCACCCTACCTACAGGCACAACAGCACTTGGGATTTGTGCTTTCCCAGAGACGGAACATCTCACGGCGCTCAGCCTCTGCAGAGCCTCTTTCAGAAAAAGGCGAACGGTCGGATCCTTCTCCCACGAGGAAGGGCCCAGCCCTGAAAGCTCTTGCTGCTCTTCACCGTCACTTGGCACCCTACCTACAGGCACAACAGCACTGGGGATCTGTGCTTTCCCAGACACGGAACATCTCACGGCGCTAAGCCTCGGCAACCCTCTTTCTGAAAAGGCGAACGGTCGGATCCTTCTCCGACGAGGAAGGGCCCAGCCCTGAAAGCTCTTGCTGCTCTTCACCGTCCCTTGGCACCCTACCTACAGGCACAACAGCACTGGGGATCTGTGCTTTCCCAGAGACGGAACATCTCACGGCGCTCAGCCTCGGCAGAGCCTCTTTCTGAAAAGGCGAACGGTCGGATCCTTCTCCCACGAGGAAGGGCCCAGCCCTGAAAGCTCTTGCTGCTCTTCACCATCCCTTGGCACCCTACCTACAGGCACAACAGCACTGGGGATCTGTGCTTTCCCAGAGACGGAACATCTCACGGCGCTCAGCCTCGGCAGAGCCTCTTTCTGAAAAGGCAAACGGTCGGATCCTTCTCCCACGAGGAAGGGTCCAGCCCTGAAAGCTGTTGCTGCTCTTCACCATCCCTTGGCACCCTACCTACACGCACAACAGCACTGGGGATGAATGGTTTCGCAGAGGAGGAACATCTTACGGCGCTCAGCCTCGGCAGAGCCTCTTTCTGAAAAGGCGAACGGTCGGATCCTTCTCCCACGAGGAAGGGCCCAGCCCTGAAAGCTCTTGCTGCTCTTCACTGTCCCTTGGCACCCTACCTACAGGCACAACAGCACTGGGGATCTGTGCTTTCCCAGACACGGAACATCTCACGGCGCTTAGTCTCGGCAAGCCTCTTTTTGAAAAGGCGAACGGTCGGATCCTTCTCCCACGAGGAAGGGCCCAGCCCTGAAAGCTCTTGCTGCTCTTCACCGTCCCTTGGCACCCTACCTACAGGCACAACAGCACTTGGGATCTGTGCTTTCCCAGAGACGGAACATCTCACGGCGCTCAGCCTCGGCAAGCCTCTTTCTGAAAAGGCAAACGGTCGGATCCTTCTCCCACGAGGAAGGGCCCAGCCCTGAAAGCTCTTGCTGCTCTTCACCGTCCCTTGGCACCCTACCTACAGGCACAACAGCACTGGGGATCTGTGCTTTCCCAGAGACGGAACATCTCACGGCACTCAGCCTCGGCAGAGCCTCTTTCTGAAAAGGCGAACGGTCGGATCCTTCTCCCACGAGGAAGGGCCCAGCCCTGAAAGCTCTTGCTGCTCTTCACCGTCCCTTGGCACCCTACCTACAGGCACAACAGCACTGGGGATCTGTGCTTTCCCAGAGACGGAACATCTCACGGCGCTCAGTCTCGGCAAGCCTCTTTCTGAAAAGGCGAACGGTCGGATCCTTCTCCCACGAGGAAGGGCCCAGCCCTGAAAGCTCTTGCTGCTCTTCACCGTCCCTTGGCACCCTACCTACAGGCACAACAGCACTGGGGATCTGTGCTTTCCCAGAGACGGAACATCTCACGGCGCTCAGCCTCGGCAGAGCCTCTTTCTGAAAAGGCGAACGGTCGGATCCTTCTCCCACGAGGAAGGGCCCAGCCCTGAAAGCTCTTGCTGCTCTTCACTGTCCCTTGGCACCCTACCTACAGGCACAACAGCACTGGGGATCTGTGCTTTCCCAGAGACGGAACATCTCACGGCGCTCAGCCTCGGCAGAGCCTCTTTCTGAAAAGGCGAACGGTCGGATCCTTCTCCCACGAGGAAGGGCCCAGCCCTGAAAGCTCTTGCTGCTCTTCACCGTCCCTTGCCACCCTACCTACAGGCACAACAGCACTGGGGATCTGTGCTTTCCCAGACACGGAACATCTCAAGGCGCTCAGCCTCGGCAGAGCCTCTTTCTGAAAAGGCGAACGGTCGGATCCTTCTCCCACGAGGAAGGGCCCAGCCCTGAAAGCTCTTGCTGCTCTTCACCGTCCCTTGGCACCCTACCTACAGGCACAACAGCACTGGGGATCTGTGCTTTCCCAGAGACGGAACATCTCACGGCGCTCAGTCTCGGCAAGCCTCTTTCTGAAAAGGCGAACGGTCGGATCCTTCTCCCACGAGGAAGGGCCCAGCCCTGAAAGCTCTTGCTGCTCTTCACCGTCCCTTGGCACCCTACCTACAGGCACAACAGCACTGGGGATCTGTGCTTTCCCAGACACGGAACATCTCACGGCGCTCAGCCTCGGCAAGCCTCTTTCTGAAAAGGCGAACGGTTGGATCCTTCTCCCACGAGGAAGGGCCCAGCCCTGAAAGCTCTTGCTGCTCTTCACCGTCCCTTGGCACCCTACCTACAGGCACAACAGCACTTGGGATCTGTGCTTTCCCAGACACGGAACATCTCACGGCGCTCAGTCTTGGCAAGCCTCTTTCTGTAAAGGCGAACGGTCGGATCCTTCTCCGACGAGGAAGGGCCCAGCCCTGAAAGCTCTTGCTGCTCTTCACCGTCCCTTGGCACCCTACCTACAGGCACAACAGCACTGGGGATCTGTGCTTTCCCAGACACGGAACATCTCACGGCGCTCAGTCTCGGCAAGCCTCTTTCTGTAAAGGCAAACGGTCGGATCCTTCTCCCACGAGGAAGGGCCCAGCCCTGAAAGCTCTTGCTGCTCTTCACCGTCCCTTGGCACCCTACCTACAGGCACAACAGCACTGGGGATCTGTGCTTTCCCAGACACGGAACATCTCACGGCGCTCAGCCTCGGCAGAGCCTCTTTCTGAAAAGGCGAACGGTCGGATCCTTCTCCGACGAGGAAGGGCCCAGCCCTGAAAGCTCTTGCTGCTCTTCACCGTCCCTTGGCACCCTACCTACAGGCACAACAGCACTGGGGATCTGTGCTTTCCCAGAGACGGAACATCTCACGGCGCTCAGCCTCGGCAGAGCCTCTTTCTGAAAAGGCGAACGGTCGGATCCTTCTCCCACGAGGAAGGGCCCAGCCCTGAAAGCTCTTGCTGCTCTTCACCGTCCCTTGGCACCCTACCTACAGGCACAACAGCACTGGGGATCTGTGCTTTCCCAGAGACGGAACATCTCACGGCGCTCAGCCTCGGCAGAGCCTCTTTCTGAAAAGGCGAACGGTCGGATCCTTCTCCCACGAGGAAGGGCCCAGCCCTGAAAGCTCTTGCTGCTCTTCACCGTCCCTTGGCACCCTACCTACAGGCACAACAGCACTGGGGATCTGTGCTTTCCCAGAGAAGGAACATCTCACGGCGCTCAGTCTCGGCAAGCCTCTTTCTGTAAAGGCGAACGGTCGGATCCTTCTCCCACGAGGAAGGGCCCAGCCCTGAAAGCTCTTGCTGCTCTTCACCGTCCCTTGGCACCCTACCTACAGGCACAACAGCACTGGGGATCTGTGCTTTCCCAGAGACGGAACATCTCACGGCGCTCAGCCTCGGCAGAGCCTCTTTCTGAAAAGGCGAACGGTCGGATCCTTCTCCCACGAGGAAGGGCCCAGCCCTGAAAGCTCTTGCTGCTCTTCACCGTCCCTTGGCACCCTACCTACAGGCACAACAGCACTGGGGATCTGTGCTTTCCCAGAGACGGAACATCTCACGGCGCTCAGCCTCGGCAGAGCCTCTTTCTGAAAAGGCGAACGGTCGGATCCTTCTCCCACGAGGAAGGGCCCAGCCCTGAAAGCTCTTGCTGCTCTTCACCGTCCCTTGGCACCCTACCTACAGGCACAACAGCACTGGGGATCTGTGCTTTCCCAGAGACGGAACATCTCACGGAGCTCAGTCTCCGCAAGCCTCTTTCTGTAAAGGCAAACGGTCGGATCCTTCTCCCACGAGGAAGGGCCCAGCCCTGAAAGCTCTTGCTGCTCTTCACCGTCCCTTGGCACCCTACCTACAGGCACAACAGCACTGGGGATCTGTGCTTTCCCAGACACGGAACATCTCACGGCGCTCAGTCTCGGCAAGCCTCTTTCTGAAAAGGCGAACGGTCGGATCCTTCTCCGACGAGGAAGGGCCCAGCCCTGAAAGCTCTTGCTGCTCTTCACCGTCCCTTGGCACCCTACCTACAGGCACAACAGCACTGGGGATCTGTGCTTTCCCAGAGACGGAACATCTCACGGCGCTCAGCCTCGGCAGAGCCTCTTTCTGAAAAGGCGAACGGTCGGATCCTTCTCCCACGAGGAAGGGCCCAGCCCTGAAAGCTCTTGCTGCTCTTCACCGTCCCTTGGCACCCTACCTACAGGCACAACAGCACTGGGGATTTGTGCTTTCCCAGAGACGGAACATCTCACGGCGCTCAGCCTCGGCAGAGCCTCTTTCTGAAAAGGCGAACGGTCGGATCCTTCTCCCACGAGGAAGGGCCCAGCCCTGAAAGCTCTTGCTGCTCTTCACCGTCCCTTGGCACCCTACCTACAGGCACAACAGCACTGGGGATCTGTGCTTTCCCAGAGACGGAACATCTCACGGCGCTCAGCCTCGGCAAGCCTCTTTCTGTAAAGGCGAACGGTCGGATCCTTCTCCGACGAGGAAGGGCCCAGCCCTGAAAGCTCTTGCTGCTCTTCACCGTCCCTTGGCACCCTACCTACAGGCACAACAGAACTTGGGATCTGTGCTTTCCCAGACACGGAACATCTCACGGCGCTCAGTCTCGGCAAGCCTCTTTCTGAAAAGGCAAACGGTCGGATCCTTCTCCCACGAGGAAGGGCCCAGCCCTGAAAGCTCTTGCTGCTCTTCACCGTCCCTTGGCACCCTACCTACAGGCACAACAGCACTGGGGATTTGTGCTTTCCCAGAGACGGAACATCTCACGGCGCTCAGTCTCGGCAGACCCTCTTTCTGAAAAGGCGAACGGTCGGATCATTCTCCCACGAGGAAGGGCCCAGCCCTGAAAGCTCTTGCTGCTCTTCACCGTCCCTTGGCACCCTACCTACAGGCACAACAGCACTGGGGATCTGTGCTTTCCCAGACACGGAACATCTCACGGCGCTCAGCCTCGGCAACCCTCTTTCTGAAAAGGCGAACGGTCGGATCCTTCTCCGACGAGGAAGGGCCCAGCCCTGAAAGCTCTTGCTGCTCTTCACCGTCCCTTGGCACCCTACCTACAGGCACAACAGCACTGGGGATCTGTGCTTTCCCAGAGACGGAACATCTCACGGCGCTCAGTCTCGGCAAGCCTCTTTCTGAAAAGGCGAACGGTCGGATCCTTCTCCCACGAGGAAGGGCCCAGCCCTGAAAGCTCTTGCTGCTCTTCACCGTCCCTTGCCACCCTACCTACAGGCACAACAGCACTGGGGATCTGTGCTTTCCCAGACACGGAACATCTCAAGGCGCTCAGCCTCGGCAGAGCCTCTTTCTGAAAAGGCGAACGGTCGGATCCTTCTCCCACGAGGAAGGGCCCAGCCCTGAAAGCTCTTGCTGCTCTTCACCGTCCCTTGGCACCCTACCTACAGGCACAACAGCACTGGGGATCTGTGCTTTCCCAGACACGGAACATCTCACGGCGCTCAGTCTGGGCAAGCCTCTTTCTGAAAAGGCGAACGGTCGGATCCTTCTCCCACGAGGAAGGGCCCAGCCCTGAAAGCTCTTGCTGCTCTTCACCGTCCCTTGGCACCCTACCTACAGGCACAACAGCACTGGGGATCTGTGCTTTCCCAGACACGGAACATCTCACGGCGCTCAGCCTCGGCAAGCCTCTTTCTGAAAAGGCGAACGGTTGGATCCTTCTCCCACGAGGAAGGGCCCAGCCCTGAAAGCTCTTGCTGCTCTTCACCGTCCCTTGGCACCCTACCTACAGGCACAACAGCACTGGGGATCTGTGCTTTCCCAGACACGGAACATCTCACGGCGCTCAGTCTTGGCAAGCCTCTTTCTGTAAAGGCGAACGGTCGGATCCTTCTCCGACGAGGAAGGTGCCAGCCCTGAAAGCTCTTGCTGCTCTTCACCGTCCCTTGGCACCCTACCTACAGGCACAACAGCACTGGGGATCTGTGCTTTCCCAGACACGGAACATCTCACGGCGCTCAGTCTCGGCAAGCCTCTTTCTGTAAAGGCAAACGGTCGGATCCTTCTCCCACGAGGAAGGGCCCAGCCCTGAAAGCTCTTGCTGCTCTTCACCGTCCCTTGGCACCCTACCTACAGGCACAACAGCACTGGGGATCTGTGCTTTCCCAGACACGGAACATCTCACGGCGCTCAGCCTCGGCAGAGCCTCTTTCTGAAAAGGCGAACGGTCGGATCCTTCTCCGACGAGGAAGGGCCCAGCCCTGAAAGCTCTTGCTGCTCTTCACCGTCCCTTGGCACCCTACCTACAGGCACAACAGCACTGGGGATCTGTGCTTTCCCAGAGACGGAACATCTCACGGCGCTCAGCCTCGGCAGAGCCTCTTTCTGAAAAGGCGAACGGTCGGATCCTTCTCCCACGAGGAAGGGCCCAGCCCTGAAAGCTCTTGCTGCTCTTCACCGTCCCTTGGCACCCTACCTACAGGCACAACAGCACTGGGGATCTGTGCTTTCCCAGAGACGGAACATCTCACGGCGCTCAGCCTCGGCAGAGCCTCTTTCTGAAAAGGCGAACGGTCGGATCCTTCTCCCACGAGGAAGGGCCCAGCCCTGAAAGCTCTTGCTGCTCTTCACCGTCCCTTGGCACCCTACCTACAGGCACAACAGCACTGGGGATCTGTGCTTTCCCAGAGAAGGAACATCTCACGGCGCTCAGTCTCGGCAAGCCTCTTTCTGTAAAGGCGAACGGTCGGATCCTTCTCCCACGAGGAAGGGCCCAGCCCTGAAAGCTCTTGCTGCTCTTCACCGTCCCTTGGCACCCTACCTACAGGCACAACAGCACTGGGGATCTGTGCTTTCCCAGAGACGGAACATCTCACGGCGCTCAGCCTCGGCAGAGCCTCTTTCTGAAAAGGCGAACGGTCGGATCCTTCTCCCACGAGGAAGGGCCCAGCCCTGAAAGCTCTTGCTGCTCTTCACCGTCCCTTGGCACCCTACCTACAGGCACAACAGCACTGGGGATCTGTGCTTTCCCAGAGACGGAACATCTCACGGCGCTCAGCCTCGGCAGAGCCTCTTTCTGAAAAGGCGAACGGTCGGATCCTTCTCCCACGAGGAAGGGCCCAGCCCTGAAAGCTCTTGCTGCTCTTCACCGTCCCTTGGCACCCTACCTACAGGCACAACAGCACTTGGGATCTGTGCTTTCCCAGAGACGGAACATCTCACGGCGCTCAGCCTCGGCAGAGCCTCTTTCTGAAAAGGCGAACGGTCGGATCCTTCTCCCACGAGGAAGGGCCCAGCCCTGAAAGCTCTTGCTGCTCTTCACCGTCCCTTGGCACCCTACCTACAGGCACAACAGCACTGGGGATCTGTGCTTTCCCAGAGACGGAACATCTCACGGCGCTCAGTCTCGGCAAGCCTCTTTCTGAAAAGGCGAACGGTCGGATCCTTCTCCCACGAGGAATGGCCCAGCCCTGAAAGCTCTTGCTGCTCTTCACCGTCCCTTGGCACCCTACCTACAGGCACAACAGCACTGGGGATCTGTGCTTTCCCAGACACGGAACATCTCACGGCGCTCAGCCTCGGCAAGCCTCTTTCTGAAAAGGCGAACGGTCGGATCCTTCTCCGACGAGGAAGGGCCCAGCCCTGAAAGCTCTTGCTGCTCTTCACCGTCCCTTGGCACCCTACCTACAGGCACAACAGCACTGGGGATCTGTGCTTTCCCAGACACGGAACATCTCATGGCGCTCAGTCTCGGCAGATCCTCTTTCTGAAAAGGCGAAAGGTCGGATCCTTCTCCCACGAGGAAGGGCCCAGCCGTGAAGCTCTTGCTGCTCTTTACTGTCCCCGTGCAGCCTATGCACAGGCACAACAGCACTGGGGATCTGTGCTTTCCCAGCATTGGTACACCTTTGGCTGTCCATCTCGGCATAGCATTTTTCTGAAAAGGCAAACGTCCGGCTCCTTGTCCCACAAGGAAGGTGCCAGCCCTGAAAGCTCTTGCTGCTCTTCACTGTCCCCGTGCAGCCTATGCACAGGCACAACAGCATTGGGCATCTGTGCTAGCCCATGAACGGTACACCTCACGGTGTTCGTTCTCGGCAGAGACTCTTCCGAAAAGGCAAACGTCCGGCTCCTTGTCCCACAAGGAATGTGCCAGCCCTGAAAGCTCTTGCTGCTCTTCACCGTCCCTTGGCAACCTACCTACAGGCACAACAGCACTGGGGATCTGTTCTTTCCCAGAGACGGAATATCTCACGGCGCTCAGCCTTGGCAGAGCCTCTTTCTGAAAAGGCGAACGGTCGGATCCTTCTCCCACGAGGAAGGGCCCAGCCCTGAAAGCTGTTGCTGCTCTTCACCGTCACTTGGCACCCTACCTACAGGCACAACAGCACTGGGGATGAATGGTTTCGCAGAGGAGAAACATCTTACGGCGCTAAGCCTCGGCAGAGCCTCTTTCTGAAAAGGCGAACGGTCGGATCCTTCTCCCACGAGGAAGGGCCCAGCCCTGAAAGCTCTTGCTGCTCTTCACCGTCCCTTGGCACCCTACCTACAGGCACAACAGCACTGGGGATCTGTGCTTTCCCAAAGACGGAACATCTCACGGCGCTCAGCCTCGGCAGAGCCTCTTTCTGAAAAGGCGAACGGTCGGATCCTTCTCCCACGAGGAAGGGCCCAGCCCTGAAACCTCTTGCTGCTCTTCACCGACCCTTGGCACCCTACCTACAGGCACAACAGCACTGGGGATCTGTGCTTTCCCAGAGACGGAACATCTCACGGCGCTCAGCCTCGGCAGAGCCTCTTTCTGAAAAGGCGAACGGTCGGATCCTTCTCCCACGAGGAAGGGCCCAGCCCTGAAAGCTCTTGCTGCTCTTCACTGTCCCTTGGCACCCTACCTACAGGCACAACAGCACTGGGGATCTGTGCTTTCCCAGACACGGAACATCTCACGGCGCTTAGTCTCGGCAAGCCTCTTTTTGAAAAGGCGAACGGTCGGATCCTTCTCCCACGAGGAAGGGCCCAGCCCTGAAAGCTCTTGCTGCTCTTCACCGTCCCTTGGCACCCTACCTACAGGCACAACAGCACTTGGGATCTGTGCTTTCCCAGAGACGGAACATCTCACGGCGCTCAGCCTCGGCAAGCCTCTTTCTGAAAAGGCAAACGGTCGGATCCTTCTCCCACGAGGAAGGGCCCAGCCCTGAAAGCTCTTGCTGCTCTTCACCGTCCCTTGGCACCCTACCTACAGGCACAACAGCACTGGGGATCTGTGCTTTCCCAGAGACGGAACATCTCACGGCACTCAGCCTCGGCAGAGCCTCTTTCTGAAAAGGCGAACGGTCGGATCCTTCTCCCACGAGGAAGGGCCCAGCCCTGAAAGCTCTTGCTGCTCTTCACCGTCCCTTGGCACCCTACCTACAGGCACAACAGCACTTGGGATCTGTGCTTTCCCAGAGACGGAACATCTCACGGCGCTCAGTCTCGGCAAGCCTCTTTCTGAAAAGGCGAACGGTCGGATCCTTCTCCCACGAGGAAGGGCCCAGCCCTGAAAGCTCTTGCTGCTCTTCACCGTCCCTTGGCACCCTACCTACAGGCACAACAGCACTGGGGATCTGTGCTTTCCCAGAGACGGAACATCTCACGGCGCTCAGCCTCGGCAGAGCCTCTTTCTGAAAAGGCGAACGGTCGGATCCTTCTCCCACGAGGAAGGGCCCAGCCCTGAAAGCTCTTGCTGCTCTTCACTGTCCCTTGGCACCCTACCTACAGGCACAACAGCACTGGGGATCTGTGCTTTCCCAGAGAAGGAACATCTCACGGCGCTCAGCCTCGGCAGAGCCTCTTTCTGAAAAGGCGAACGGTCGGATCCTTCTCCCACGAGGAAGGGCCCAGCCCTGAAAGCTCTTGCTGCTCTTCACCGTCCCTTGGCACCCTACCTACAGGCACAACAGCACTGGGGATCTGTGCTTTCCCAGAGACGGAACATCTCACGGCGCTCAGTCTCGGCAAGCCTCTTTCTGAAAAGGCGAACGGTCGGATCCTTCTCCCACGAGGAAGGGCCCAGCCCTGAAAGCTCTTGCTGCTCTTCACCGTCCCTTGGCACCCTACCTACACGCACAACAGCACTGGGGATCTGTGCTTTCCCAGAGACGGAACATCTCACGGCGCTCAGCCTCGGCAAGCCTCTTTCTGAAAAGGCAAACGGTCGGATCCTGCTCCCACGAGGAAGGGCCCAGCCCTGAAAGCTCTTGCTGCTCTTCACCGACCCTTGGCACCCTACCTACAGGCACAACAGCACTGGGGATCTGTGCTTTCCCAGAGAAGGAACATCTCACGGCGCTCAGCCTCGGCAGAGCCTCTTTCTGAAAAGGCGAACGGTCGGATCCTTCTCCCACGAGGAAGGGCCCAGCCCTGAAAGCCCTTGCTGCTCTTCACCGTCCCTTGGCACCCTACCTACAGGCACAACAGCACTGGGGATCTGTGCTTTCCCAGAGACGGAACATCTCACGGCGCTCAGCCTCGACAGAGCCTCTTTCTGAAAAGGCGAACGGTCGGATCCTTCTCCCACGAGGAAGGGCCCAGCCCTGAAAGCTCTTGCTGCTCTTCACCGTCCCTTGGCACCCTACCTACAGGCACAACAGCACTGGGGATCTGTGCTTTCCCAGACACGGAACATCTCACGGCGCTCAGTCTCGGCAAGCCTCTTTCTGAAAAGGCGAACGGTCGGATCCTTCTCCCACGAGGAAGGGCCCAGCCCTGAAAGCTCTTGCTGCTCTTCACCGTCCCTTGGCACCCTACCTACAGGCACAACAGCACTGGGGATCTGTGTTTTCCCAGAGACGGAACATCTCACGGCGCTCAGCCTCGGCAAGCCTCTTTCTGAAAAGGCAAACGGTCGGATCCTGCTCCCACGAGGAAGGGCCCAGCCCTGAAAGCTCTTGCTTCTCTTCACCGTCCCTTGGCACCCTACCTACAGGCACAACAGCACTGGGGATCTGTGCTTTCCCAGAGAAGGAACATCTCACGGCGCTCAGCCTCGGCAGAGCCTCTTTCTGAAAAGGCGAACGGTCGGATCCTTCTCCCACGAGGAAGGGCCCAGCCCTGAAAGCTCTTGCTGCTCTTCACCGTCCCTTGGCACCCTACCTACAGGCACAACAGCACTGGGGATCTGTGCTTTCCCAGAGACGGAACATCTCACGGCGCTCAGCCTCGGCAGAGCCTCTTTCTGAAAAGGCGAACGGTCGGATCCTTCTCCCACGAGGAAGGGCCCAGCCCTGAAAGCTCTTGCTGCTCTTCACCGTCCCTTGGCACCCTACCTACACGCACAACAGCACTGGGGATCTGTGCTTTCCCAGAGACGGAACATCTCACGGCGCTCAGCCTCGGCAAGCCTCTTTCTGAAAAGGCGAACGGTCGGATCCTTCTCCCACGAGGAAGGGCCCAGCCCTGAAAGCTCTTGCTGCTCTTCACCGTCCCTTGGCACCCTACCTACAGGCACAACAGCACTGGGGATCTGTGCTTTCCCAGAGACGGAACATCTCACGGCGCTCAGCCTCGGCAGAGCCTCTTTCTGAAAAGGCGAACGGTCGGATCCTTCTCCCACGAGGAAGGGCCCAGCCCTGAAAGCTCTTGCTGCTCTTCACCGTCCCTTGGCACCCTACCTACAGGCACAACAGCACTGGGGATCTGTGCTTTCCCAGAGACGGAACATCTCACGGCGCTCAGCCTCGGCAAGCCTCTTTCTGAAAAGGCGAACGGTCGGATCCTTCTCCCACGAGGAAGGGCCCAGCCCTGAAAGCTCTTGCTGCTCTTCACTGTCCCTTGGCACCCTACCTACAGGCACAACAGCACTTGGGATCTGTGCTTTCCCAGAGACGGAACATCTCACGGCGCTCAGCCTCGGCAAGCCTCTTTCTGAAAAGGCAAACGGTCGGATCCTTCTCCCACGAGGAAGGGCCCAGCCCTGAAAGCTCTTGCTGCTCTTCACTGTCCCTTGGCACCCTACCTACAGGCACAACAGCACTGGGGATCTGTGCTTTCCCAGACACGGAACATCTCACAGCGCTCAGTCTCGGCAAGTCTCTTTCAGAAAAAGGCGAACGGTCGGATCCTTCTCCCACGAGGAAGGGCCCAGCCCTGAAAGCTCTTGCTGCTCTTCACCGTCCCTTGGCACCCTACCTACAGGCACAACAGCACTGGGGATCTGTGCTTTCCCAGACACGGAACATCTCACGGCGCTCAGCCTCGGCAAGCCTCTTTCTGAAAAGGCGAACGGTCGGATCCTGCTCCCACGAGGAAGGGCCCAGCCCTGAAAGCTCTTGCTGCTCTTCACTGTCCCTTGGCACCCTACCTACAGGCACAACAGCACTGGGGATCTGTGCTTTCCCAGACACGGAACATCTCACGGCGCTCAGCCTCGGCAAGCCTCTTTCTGAAAAGGCGAACGGTTGGATCCTTCTCCCACGAGGAAGGGCCCAGCCCTGAAAGCTCTTGCTGCTCTTCACCGTCCCTTGGCACCCTACCTACAGGCACAACAGCACTGGGGATCTGTGCTTTCCCAGACATGGAACATCTCACGGCGCTCAGTCTCGGCAAGCCTCTTTCTGTAAAGGCGAACGGTCGGATCCTTCTCCGACGAGGAAGGGCCCAGCCCTGAAAGCTCTTGCTGCTCTTCACCGTCCCTTGGCACCCTACCTACAGGCACAACAGCACTGGGGATCTGTGCTTTCCCAGACACGGAACATCTCACGGCGCTCAGTCTCGGCAAGCCTCTTTCTGAAAAGGCGAACGGTCGGATCCTTCTCCCACGAGGAAGGGCCCAGCCCTGAAAGCTCTTGCTGCTCTTCACCGTCCCTTGGCACCCTACCTACACGCACAACAGCACTGGGGATCTGTGCTTTCCCAGAGACGGAACATCTCACGGCGCTCAGCCTCGGCCAGCCTCTTTCTGAAAAGGCAAACGGTCGGATCCTGCTCCCACGAGGAAGGGCCCAGCCCTGAAAGCTCTTGCTGCTCTTCACTGTCCCTTGGCACCCTACCTACAGGCACAACAGCACTTGGGATCTGTGCTTTCCCAGAGACGGAACATCTCACGGCGCTCAGCCTCGGCAGAGCCTCTTTCTGAAAAGGCGAACGGTCGGATCCTTCTCCCACGAGGAAGGGCCCAGCCCTGAAAGCTCTTGCTGCTCTTCACCGTCCCTTGGCACCCTACCTACAGGCACAACAGCACTGGGGATCTGTGCTTTCCCAGAGACGGAACATCTCACGGCGCTCAGCCTCGGCAGAGCCTCTTTCTGAAAAGGCGAACGGTCGGATCCTTCTCCCACGAGGAAGGGCCCAGCCCTGAAAGCTCTTGCTGCTCTTCACCGTCCCTTGGCACCCTACCTACAGGCACAACAGCACTGGGGATCTGTGCTTTCCCAGACACGGAACATCTCACGGCGCTCAGTCTCGGCAAGCCTCTTTCTGAAAAGGCGAACGGTCGGATCCTTCTCCCACGAGGAAGGGCCCAGCCCTGAAAGCTCTTGCTGCTCTTCACCGTCCCTTGGCACCCTACCTACAGGCACAACAGCACTGGGGATCTGTGCTTTCCCAGACACGGAACATCTCACGGCGCTCAGCCTCGGCAAGCCTCTTTCTGAAAAGGCGAACGGTCGGATCCTGCTCCCACGAGGAAGGGCCCAGCCCTGAAAGCTCTTGCTGCTCTTCACCGTCCCTTGGCACCCTACCTACAGGCACAACAGCACTGGGGATCTGTGCTTTCCCAGAGACGGAACATCTCACGGCGCTCAGCCTCGGCAGAGCCTCTTTCTGAAAAGGCGAACGGTCGGATCCTTCTCCCACGAGGAAGGGCCCAGCCCTGAAAGCTCTTGCTGCTCTTCACCGTCCCTTGGCACCCTACCTACAGGCACAACAGCACTGGGGATCTGTGCTTTCCCAGACACGGAACATCTCACGGCGCTCAGCCTCGGCAAGCCTCTTTCTGAAAAGGCGAACGGTCGGATCCTTCTCCCACGAGGAAGGGCCCAGCCCTGAAAGCTCTTGCTGCTCTTCACCGTCCCTTGGCACCCTACCTACAGGCACAACAGCACTGGGGATCTGTGCTTTCCCAGACACGGAACATCTCACGGCGCTCAGTCTCGGCAAGCCTCTTTCTGTAAAGGCGAACGGTCGGATCCTTCTCCCACGAGGAAGGGCCCAGCCCTGAAAGCTCTTGCTGCTCTTCACCGTCCCTTGGCACCCTACCTACAGGCACAACAGCACTGGGGATCTGTGCTTTCCCAGAGACGGAACATCTCACGGCGCTCAGCCTCGGCAGAGCCTCTTTCTGAAAAGGCGAACGGTCGGATCCTTCTCCCACGAGGAAGGGCCCAGCCCTGAAAGCTCTTGCTGCTCTTCACCGTCCCTTGGCACCCTACCTACAGGCACAACAGCACTGGGGATCTGTGCTTTCCCAGAGACGGAACATCTCACGGCGCTCAGCCTCGGCAGAGCCTCTTTCTGAAAAGGCGAACGGTCGGATCCTTCTCCCACGAGGAAGGGCCCAGCCCTGAAAGCTCTTGCTGCTCTTCACCGTCCCTTGGCACCCTACCTACAGGCACAACAGCACTGGGGATCTGTGCTTTCCCAGAGACGGAACATCTCACGGCGCTCAGCCTCGGCAGAGCCTCTTTCTGAAAAGGCGAACGGTCGGATCCTTCTCCCACGAGGAAGGGCCCAGCCCTGAAAGCTCTTGCTGCTCTTCACCGTCCCTTGGCACCCTACCTACAGGCACAACAGCACTGGGGATCTGTGCTTTCCCAGAGACGGAACATCTCACGGCGCTCAGTCTCGGCAAGCCTCTTTCTGAAAAGGCGAACGGTCGGATCCTTCTCCCACGAGGAAGGGCCCAGCCCTGAAAGCTCTTGCTGCTCTTCACCGTCCCTTGGCACCCTACCTACAGGCACAACAGCACTGGGGATCTGTGCTTTCCCAGAGACGGAACATCTCACGGCGCTCAGCCTCGGCAAGCCTCTTTCTGAAAAGGCAAACGGTCGGATCCTGCTCCCACGAGGAAGGGCCCAGCCCTGAAAGCTCTTGCTGCTCTTCACTGTCCCTTGGCACCCTACCTACAGGCACAACAGCACTGGGGATCTGTGCTTTCCCAGAGACGGAACATCTCACGGCGCTCAGCCTTGGCAGAGCCTCTTTCTGAAAAGGCGAACGGTCGGATCCTTCTCCCACGAGGAAGGGCCCAGCCCTGAAAGCTCTTGCTGCTCTTCACCGTCCCTTGGCACCCTACCTACAGGCACAACAGCACTGGGGATCTGTGCTTTCCCAGACACGGAACATCTCACGGCGCTCAGTCTCGGCAAGCCTCTTTCTGAAAAGGCGAACGGTCGGATCCTTCTCCCACGAGGAAGGGCCCAGCCCTGAAAGCTCTTGCTGCTCTTCACCGTCCCTTGGCACCCTACCTACAGGCACAACAGCACTGGGGATCTGTGCTTTCCCAGACACGGAACATCTCACGGCGCTCAGCCTCGGTAGAGCCTCTTTCTGAAAAGGCGAACGGTCGGATCCTTCTCCCACGAGGAAGGGCCCAGCCCTGAAAGCTCTTGCTGCTCTTCACCGTCCCTTGGCACCCTACCTACAGGCACAACAGCACTGGGGATCTGTGCTTTCCCAGAGACGGAACATCTCACGGCGCTCAGTCTCGGCAAGCCTCTTTCTGAAAAGGCGAACGGTCGGATCCTTCTCCCACGAGGAAGGGCCCAGCCCTGAAAGCTCTTGCTGCTCTTCACTGTCCCTTGGCACCCTACCTACAGGCACAACAGCACTGGGGATCTGTGCTTTCCCAGACACGGAACATCTCACGGCGCTCAGTCTCGGCAAGTCTCTTTCAGAAAAAGGCGAACGGTCGGATCCTTCTCCGACGAGGAAGGGCCCAGCCCTGAAAGCTCTTGCTGCTCTTCACCGTCCCTTGGCACCCTACCTACAGGCACAACAGCACTGGGGATCTGTGCTTTCCCAGAGACGGAACATCTCACGGCGCTCAGCCTCGGCAAGCCTCTTTCTGAAAAGGCAAACGGTCGGATCCTGCTCCCACGAGGAAGGGCCCAGCCCTGAAAGCTCTTGCTGCTCTTCACTGTCCCTTGGCACCCTACCTACAGGCACAACAGCACTGGGGATCTGTGCTTTCCCAGACACGGAACATCTCACGGCGCTCAGCCTCGGCAGAGCCTCTTTCTGAAAAGGCGAACGGTCGGATCCTTCTCCCACGAGGAAGGGCCCAGCCCTGAAAGCTCTTGCTGCTCTTCACCGTCCCTTGGCACCCTACCTACAGGCACAACAGCACTGGGGATCTGTGCTTTCCCAGAGACGGAACATCTCACGGCGCTCAGTCTCGGCAGAGCCTCTTTCTGAAAAGGCGAACGGTCGGATCCTTCTCCCACGAGGAAGGGCCCAGCCCTGAAAGCTCTTGCTGCTCTTCACCGTCCCTTGGCACCCTACCTACAGGCACAACAGCACTGGGGATCTGTGCTTTCCCAGAGACGGAACATCTCACGGCGCTCAGCCTCGGAAAGCCTCTTTCTGAAAAGGCGAACGGTCGGATCCTTCTCCCACGAGGAAGGGCCCAGCCCTGAAAGCTCTTGCTGCTCTTCACCGTCCCTTGGCACCCTACCTACACGCACAACAGCACTGGGGATCTGTGCTTTCCCAGAGACGGAACATCTCACGGCGCTCAGCCTCGGCAAGCCTCTTTCTGAAAAGGCGAACGGTCGGATCCTTCTCCCACGAGGAAGGGCCCAGCCCTGAAAGCTCTTGCTGCTCTTCACCGTCCCTTGGCACCCTACCTACAGGCACAACAGCACTGGGGATCTGTGCTTTCCCAGAGACGGAACATCTCACGGCGCTCAGCCTCGGCAGAGCCTCTTTCTGAAAAGGCGAACGGTCGGATCCTTCTCCGACGAGGAAGGGCCCAGCCCTGAAAGCTCTTGCTGCTCTTCACCGTCCCTTGGCACCCTACCTACAGGCACAACAGCACTGGGGATCTGTGCTTTCCCAGAGACGGAACATCTCACGGCGCTCAGTCTCGGCAAGCCTCTTTCTGAAAAGGCGAACGGTCGGATCCTTCTCCCACGAGGAAGGGCCCAGCCCTGAAAGCTCTTGCTGCTCTTCACCGTCCCTTGGCACCCTACCTACAGGCACAACAGCACTTGGGATCTGTGCTTTCCCAGAGACGGAACATCTCACGGCGCTCAGCCTCGGCAAGCCTCTTTCTGAAAAGGCGAACGGTCGGATCCTGCTCCCACGAGGAAGGGCCCAGCCCTGAAAGCTCTTGCTGCTCTTCACTGTCCCTTGGCACCCTACCTACAGGCACAACAGCACTGGGGATCTGTGCTTTCCCAGACACGGAACATCTCACGGCGCTCAGTCTCGGCAAGTCTCTTTCAGAAAAAGGCGAACGGTCGGATCCTTCTCCGACGAGGAAGGGCCCAGCCCTGAAAGCTCTTGCTGCTCTTCACCGTCCCTTGGCACCCTACCTACAGGCACAACAGCACTGGGGATCTGTGCTTTCCCAGAGACGGAACATCTCACGGCACTCAGCCTCGGCAAGCCTCTTTCTGAAAAGGCAAACGGTCGGATCCTGCTCCCACGAGGAAGGGCCCAGCCCTGAAAGCTCTTGCTGCTCTTCACCGTCCCTTGGCACCCTACCTACAGGCACAACAGCACTGGGGATCTGTGCTTTCCCAGACACGGAACATCTCACGGCGCTCAGCCTCGGCAGAGCCTCTTTCTGAAAAGGCGAACGGTCGGATCCTTCTCCCACGAGGAAGGGCCCAGCCCTGAAAGCTCTTGCTGCTCTTCACCGTCCCTTGGCACCCTACCTACAGGCACAACAGCACTGGGGATCTGTGCTTTCCCAGAGACGGAACATCTCACGGCGCTCAGTCTCGGCAGAGCCTCTTTCTGAAAAGGCGAACGGTCGGATCCTTCTCCCACGAGGAAGGGCCCAGCCCTGAAAGCTCTTGCTGCTCTTCACCGTCCCTTGGCACCCTACCTACAGGCACAACAGCACTGGGGATCTGTGCTTTCCCAGAGACGGAACATCTCACGGCGCTCAGTCTCGGCAAGCCTCTTTCTGAAAAGGCGAACGGTCGGATCCTTCTCCCACGAGGAAGGGCCCAGCCCTGAAAGCTCTTGCTGCTCTTCACCGTCCCTTGGCACCCTACCTACAGGCACAACAGCACTGGGGATCTGTGCTTTCCCAGACACGGAACATCTCACGGCGCTCAGCCTCGGCAGAGCCTCTTTCTGAAAAGGCGAACGGTCGGATCCTTCTCCCACGAGGAAGGGCCCAGCCCTGAAAGCTCTTGCTGCTCTTCACCGTCCCTTGGCACCCTACCTACAGGCACAACAGCACTGGGGATCTGTGCTTTCCCAGAGACGGAACATCTCACGGCGCTCAGTCTCGGCAGAGCCTCTTTCTGAAAAGGCGAACGGTCGGATCCTTCTCCCACGAGGAAGGGCCCAGCCCTGAAAGCTCTTGCTGCTCTTCACCGTCCCTTGGCACCCTACCTACAGGCACAACAGCACTGGGGATCTGTGCTTTCCCAGAGACGGAACATCTCACGGCGCTCAGTCTCGGCAAGCCTCTTTCTGAAAAGGCGAACGGTCGGATCCTTCTCCCACGAGGAAGGGCCCAGCCCTGAAAGCTCTTGCTGCTCTTCACCGTCCCTTGGCACCCTACCTACACGCACAATAGCACTGGGGATCTGTGCTTTCCCAGAGACGGAACATCTCACGGCGCTCAGCCTCGGCAAGCCTCTTTCTGAAAAGGCGAACGGTCGGATCCTTCTCCCACGAGGAAGGGCCCAGCCCTGAAAGCTCTTGCTGCTCTTCACCGTCCCTTGGCACCCTACCTACAGGCACAACAGCACTGGGGATTTGTGCTTTCCCAGACACGGAACATCTCACGGCGCTCAGCCTCGGCAGAGCCTCTTTCTGAAAAGGCGAACGGTCGGATCCTTCTCCGACGAGGAAGGGCCCAGCCCTGAAAGCTCTTGCTGCTCTTCACCGTCCCTTGGCACCCTACCTACAGGCACAACAGCACTGGGGATCTGTGCTTTCCCAGAGACGGAACATCTCACGGCGCTCAGCCTCGGCAAGCCTCTTTCTGAAAAGGCAAACGGTCGGATCCTGCTCCCACGAGGAAGGGCCCAGCCCTGAAAGCTCTTGCTGCTCTTCACCGTCCCTTGGCACCCTACCTACAGGCACAACAGCACTGGGGATCTGTGCTTTCCCAGACACGGAACATCTCACGGCGCTCAGCCTCGGCAGAGCCTCTTTCTGAAAAGGCGAACGGTCGGATCCTTCTCCCACGAGGAAGGGCCCAGCCCTGAAAGCTCTTGCTGCTCTTCACCGTCCCTTGGCACCCTACCTACAGGCACAACAGCACTGGGGATCTGTGCTTTCCCAGACACGGAACATCTCACGGCGCTCAGTCTCGGCAAGCCTCTTTCTGAAAAGGCGAACGGTCGGATCCTTCTCCCACGAGGAAGGGCCCAGCCCTGAAAGCTCTTGCTGCTCTTCACTGTCCCTTGGCACCCTACCTACAGGCACAACAGCACTGGGGATCTGTGCTTTCCCAGACACGGAACATCTCACGGCGCTCATTCTCGGCAAGTCTCTTTCAGAAAAAGGCGAACGGTCGGATCCTTCTCCGACGAGGAAGGGCCCAGCCCTGAAAGCTCTTGCTGCTCTTCACCGTCCCTTGTCACCCTACCTACAGGCACAACAGCACTGGGGATCTGTGCTTTCCCAGAGACGGAACATCTCACGGCGCTCAGCCTCGGCAAGCCTCTTTCTGAAAAGGCAAACGGTCGGATCCTGCTCCCACGAGGAAGGGCCCAGCCCTGAAAGCTCTTGCTGCTCTTCACTGTCCCTTGGCACCCTACCTACAGGCACAACAGCACTGGGGATCTGTGCTTTCCCAGACACGGAACATCTCACGGCGCTCAGCCTCGGCAGAGCCTCTTTCTGAAAAGGCGAACGGTCGGATCCTTCTCCCACGAGGAAGGGCCCAGCCCTGAAAGCTCTTGCTGCTCTTCACCGTCCCTTGGCACCCTACCTACAGGCACAACAGCACTGGGGATCTGTGCTTTCCCAGAGACGGAACATCTCACGGCGCTCAGCCTCGGCAGAGCCTCTTTCTGAAAAGGCGAACGGTCGGATCCTTCTCCCACGAGGAAGGGCCCAGCCCTGAAAGCTCTTGCTGCTCTTCACCGTCCCTTGGCACCCTACCTACAGGCACAACAGCACTGGGGATCTGTGCTTTCCCAGACACGGAACATCTCACGGCGCTCAGTCTCGGCAAGCCTCTTTCTGAAAAGGCGAACGGTCGGATCCTTCTCCCACGAGGAAGGGCCCAGCCCTGAAAGCTCTTGCTGCTCTTCACCGTCCCTTGGCACCCTACCTACACGCACAACAGCACTGGGGATCTGTGCTTTCCCAGAGACGGAACATCTCACGGCGCTCAGCCTCGGCAAGCCTCTTTCTGAAAAGGCGAACGGTCGGATCCTTCTCCCACGAGGAAGGGCCCAGCCCTGAAAGCTCTTGCTGCTCTTCACCGTCCCTTGGCACCCTACCTACAGGCACAACAGCACTGGGGATCTGTGCTTTCCCAGAGACGGAACATCTCACGGCGCTCAGCCTCGGCAGAGCCTCTTTCTGAAAAGGCGAACGGTCAGATCCTTCTCCCACGAGGAAGGGCCCAGCCCTGAAAGCTCTTGCTGCTCTTCACCGTCCCTTGGCACCCTACCTACAGGCACAACAGCACTGGGGATCTGTGCTTTCCCAGACACGGAACATCTCACGGCGCTCAGTCTCGGCAAGCCTCTTTCTGAAAAGGCAAACGGTCGGATCCTTCTCCCACGAGGAAGGGCCCAGCCCTGAAAGCTCTTGCTGCTCTTCACTGTCCCTTGGCACCCTACCTACAGGCACAACAGCACTTGGGATCTGTGCTTTCCCAGAGACGGAACATCTCACGGCGCTCAGCCTCGGCAAGCCTCTTTCTGAAAAGGCAAACGGTCGGATCCTGCTCCCACGAGGAAGGGCCCAGCCCTGAAAGCTCTTGCTGCTCTTCACTGTCCCTTGGCACCCTACCTACAGGCACAACAGCACTGGGGATCTGTGCTTTCCCAGACACGGAACATCTCACGGCGCTCAGTCTCGGCAAGTCTCTTTCAGAAAAAGGCGAACGGTCGGATCCTTCTCCCACGAGGAAGGGCCCAGCCCTGAAAGCTCTTGCTGCTCTTCACCGTCCCTTGGCACCCTACCTACAGGCACAACAGCACTGGGGATCTGTGCTTTCCCAGACACGGAACATCTCACAGCGCTCAGCCTCGGCAAGCCTCTTTCTGAAAAGGCAAACGGTCGGATCCTGCTCCCACGAGGAAGGGCCCAGCCCTGAAAGCTCTTGCTGCTCTTCACCGTCCCTTGGCACCCTACCTACAGGCACAACAGCACTGGGGATCTGTGCTTTCCCAGACACGGAACATCTCACGGCGCTCAGCCTCGGCAGAGCCTCTTTCTGAAAAGGCGAACGGTCGGATCCTTCTCCCACGAGGAAGGGCCCAGCCCTGAAAGCTCTTGCTGCTCTTCACCGTCCCTTGGCACCCTACCTACAGGCACAACAGCACTGGGGATCTGTGCTTTCCCAGAGACGGAACATCTCACGGCGCTCAGTCTCGGCAAGCCTCTTTCTGAAAAGGCGAACGATCGGATCCTTCTCCCACGAGGAAGGGCCCAGCCCTGAAAGCTCTTGCTGCTCTTCACCGTCCCTTGGCACCCTACCTACAGGCACAACAGCACTGGGGATCTGTGCTTTCCCAGAGACGGAACATCTCACGGCGCTCAGCCTCGGCAAGCCTCTTTCTGAAAAGGCGAACGGTCGGATCCTGCTCCCACGAGGAAGGGCCCAGCCCTGAAAGCTCTTGCTGCTCTTCACCGTCCCTTGGCACCCTACCTACAGGCACAACAGCACTGGGGATCTGTGCTTTCCCAGACACGGAACATCTCACGGCGCTCAGCCTCGGCAGAGCCTCTTTCTGAAAAGGCGAACGGTCGGATCCTTCTCCCACGAGGAAGGGCCCAGCCCTGAAAGCTCTTGCTGCTCTTCACCGTCCCTTGGCACCCTACCTACAGGCACAACAGCACTGGGGATCTGTGCTTTCCCAGAGACGGAACATCTCACGGCGCTCAGCCTCGGCAAGCCTCTTTCTGAAAAGGCGAACGGTCGGATCCTTCTCCCACGAGGAAGGGCCCAGCCCTGAAAGCTCTTGCTGCTCTTCACCGTCCCTTGGCACCCTACCTACAGGCACAACAGCACTGGGGATCTGTGCTTTCCCAGAGACGGAACATCTCACGGCGCTCAGTCTCGGCAAGCCTCTTTCTGTAAAGGCGAACGGTCGGATCCTTCTCCCACGAGGAAGGGCCCAGCCCTGAAAGCTCTTGCTGCTCTTCACCGTCCCTTGGCACCCTACCTACAGGCACAACAGCACTGGGGATCTGTGCTTTCCCAGAGACGGAACATCTCACGGCGCTCAGCCTCGGCAGAGCCTCTTTCTGAAAAGGCGAACGGTCGGATCCTTCTCCCACGAGGAAGGGCCCAGCCCTGAAAGCTCTTGCTGCTCTTCACCGTCCCTTGGCACCCTACCTACAGGCACAACAGCACTGGGGATCTGTGCTTTCCCAGAGACGGAACATCTCACGGCGCTCAGCCTCGGCAGAGCCTCTTTCTGAAAAGGCGAACGGTCGGATCCTTCTCCCACGAGGAAGGGCCCAGCCCTGAAAGCTCTTGCTGCTCTTCACCGTCCCTTGGCACCCTACCTACAGGCACAACAGCACTTGGGATCTGTGCTTTCCCAGAGACGGAACATCTCACGGCGCTCAGCCTCGGCAAGCCTCTTTCTGAAAAGGCAAACGGTCGGATCCTTCTCCCACGAGGAAGGGCCCAGCCCTGAAAGCTCTTGCTGCTCTTCACTGTCCCTTGGCACCCTACCTACAGGCACAACAGCACTGGGGATCTGTGCTTTCCCAGAGACGGAACATCTCACGGCGCTCAGCCTTGGCAGAGCCTCTTTCTGAAAAGGCGAACGGTCGGATCCTTCTCCCACGAGGAAGGGCCCAGCCCTGAAAGCTCTTGCTGCTCTTCACCATCCCTTGGCACCCTACCTACAGGCACAACAGCACTGGGGATCTGTGCTTTCCCAGAGAAGGAACATCTCACGGCGCTCAGCCTCGGCAGAGCCTCTTTCTGAAAAGGCGAACGGTCGGATCCTTCTCCCACGAGGAAGGGCCCAGCCCTGAAAGCTCTTGCTGCTCTTCACCGACCCTTGGCACCCTACCTACAGGCACAACAGCACTGGGGATCTGTGCTTTCCCAGAGAAGGAACATCTCACGGCGCTCAGCCTCGGCAGAGCCTCTTTCTGAAAAGGCGAACGGTCGGATCCTTCTCCCACGAGGAAGGGCCCAGCCCTGAAAGCCCTTGCTGCTCTTCACCGTCCCTTGGCACCCTACCTACAGGCACAACAGCACTGGGGATCTGTGCTTTCCCAGAGACGGAACATCTCACGGCGCTCAGCCTCGGCAGAGCCTCTTTCTGAAAAGGCGAACGGTCGGATCCTTCTCCCACGAGGAAGGGCCCAGCCCTGAAAGCTCTTGCTGCTCTTCACCGTCCCTTGGCACCCTACCTACAGGCACAACAGCACTGGGGATCTGTGCTTTCCCAGACACGGAACATCTCACGGCGCTCAGTCTCGGCAAGCCTCTTTCTGAAAAGGCGAACGGTCGGATCCTTCTCCCACGAGGAAGGGCCCAGCCCTGAAAGCTCTTGCTGCTCTTCACCGTCCCTTGGCACCCTACCTACAGGCACAACAGCACTGGGGATCTGTGTTTTCCCAGAGACGGAACATCTCACGGCGCTCAGCCTCGGCAAGCCTCTTTCTGAAAAGGCAAACGGTCGGATCCTGCTCCCACGAGGAAGGGCCCAGCCCTGAAAGCTCTTGCTTCTCTTCACCGTCCCTTGGCACCCTACCTACAGGCACAACAGCACTGGGGATCTGTGCTTTCCCAGAGAAGGAACATCTCACGGCGCTCAGCCTCGGCAGAGCCTCTTTCTGAAAAGGCGAACGGTCGGATCCTTCTCCCACGAGGAAGGGCCCAGCCCTGAAAGCTCTTGCTGCTCTTCACCGTCCCTTGGCACCCTACCTACAGGCACAACAGCACTGGGGATCTGTGCTTTCCCAGAGACGGAACATCTCACGGCGCTCAGCCTCGGCAGAGCCTCTTTCTGAAAAGGCGAACGGTCGGATCCTTCTCCCACGAGGAAGGGCCCAGCCCTGAAAGCTCTTGCTGCTCTTCACCGTCCCTTGGCACCCTACCTACACGCACAACAGCACTGGGGATCTGTGCTTTCCCAGAGACGGAACATCTCACGGCGCTCAGCCTCGGCAAGCCTCTTTCTGAAAAGGCGAACGGTCGGATCCTTCTCCCACGAGGAAGGGCCCAGCCCTGAAAGCTCTTGCTGCTCTTCACCGTCCCTTGGCACCCTACCTACAGGCACAACAGCACTGGGGATCTGTGCTTTCCCAGAGACGGAACATCTCACGGCGCTCAGCCTCGGCAGAGCCTCTTTCTGAAAAGGCGAACGGTCGGATCCTTCTCCCACGAGGAAGGGCCCAGCCCTGAAAGCTCTTGCTGCTCTTCACCGTCCCTTGGCACCCTACCTACAGGCACAACAGCACTGGGGATCTGTGCTTTCCCAGAGACGGAACATCTCACGGCGCTCAGCCTCGGCAAGCCTCTTTCTGAAAAGGCGAACGGTCGGATCCTTCTCCCACGAGGAAGGGCCCAGCCCTGAAAGCTCTTGCTGCTCTTCACCGTCCCTTGGCACCCTACCTACAGGCACAACAGCACTTGGGATCTGTGCTTTCCCAGAGACGGAACATCTCACGGCGCTCAGCCTCGGCAAGCCTCTTTCTGAAAAGGCAAACGGTCGGATCCTTCTCCCACGAGGAAGGGCCCAGCCCTGAAAGCTCTTGCTGCTCTTCACTGTCCCTTGGCACCCTACCTAAAGGCACAACAGCACTGGGGATCTGTGCTTTCCCAGACACGGAACATCTCACAGCGCTCAGTCTCGGCAAGTCTCTTTCAGAAAAAGGCGAACGGTCGGATCCTTCTCCCACGAGGAAGGGCCCAGCCCTGAAAGCTCTTGCTGCTCTTCACCGTCCCTTGGCACCCTACCTACAGGCACAACAGCACTGGGGATCTGTGCTTTCCCAGACACGGAACATCTCACGGCGCTCAGCCTCGGCAAGCCTCTTTCTGAAAAGGCGAACGGTCGGATCCTGCTCCCACGAGGAAGGGCCCAGCCCTGAAAGCTCTTGCTGCTCTTCACTGTCCCTTGGCACCCTACCTACAGGCACAACAGCACTGGGGATCTGTGCTTTCCCAGACACGGAACATCTCACGGCGCTCAGCCTCGGCAAGCCTCTTTCTGAAAAGGCGAACGGTTGGATCCTTCTCCCACGAGGAAGGGCCCAGCCCTGAAAGCTCTTGCTGCTCTTCACCGTCCCTTGGCACCCTACCTACAGGCACAACAGCACTGGGGATCTGTGCTTTCCCAGACATGGAACATCTCACGGCGCTCAGTCTCGGCAAGCCTCTTTCTGTAAAGGCGAACGGTCGGATCCTTCTCCGACGAGGAAGGGCCCAGCCCTGAAAGCTCTTGCTGCTCTTCACCGTCCCTTGGCACCCTACCTACAGGCACAACAGCACTGGGGATCTGTGCTTTCCCAGACACGGAACATCTCACGGCGCTCAGTCTCGGCAAGCCTCTTTCTGAAAAGGCGAACGGTCGGATCCTTCTCCCACGAGGAAGGGCCCAGCCCTGAAAGCTCTTGCTGCTCTTCACCGTCCCTTGGCACCCTACCTACACGCACAACAGCACTGGGGATCTGTGCTTTCCCAGAGACGGAACATCTCACGGCGCTCAGCCTCGGCCAGCCTCTTTCTGAAAAGGCAAACGGTCGGATCCTGCTCCCACGAGGAAGGGCCCAGCCCTGAAAGCTCTTGCTGCTCTTCACTGTCCCTTGGCACCCTACCTACAGGCACAACAGCACTTGGGATCTGTGCTTTCCCAGAGACGGAACATCTCACGGCGCTCAGCCTCGGCAGAGCCTCTTTCTGAAAAGGCGAACGGTCGGATCCTTCTCCCACGAGGAAGGGCCCAGCCCTGAAAGCTCTTGCTGCTCTTCACCGTCCCTTGGCACCCTACCTACAGGCACAACAGCACTGGGGATCTGTGCTTTCCCAGAGACGGAACATCTCACGGCGCTCAGCCTCGGCAGAGCCTCTTTCTGAAAAGGCGAACGGTCGGATCCTTCTCCCACGAGGAAGGGCCCAGCCCTGAAAGCTCTTGCTGCTCTTCACCGTCCCTTGGCACCCTACCTACAGGCACAACAGCACTGGGGATCTGTGCTTTCCCAGACACGGAACATCTCACGGCGCTCAGTCTCGGCAAGCCTCTTTCTGAAAAGGCGAACGGTCGGATCCTTCTCCCACGAGGAAGGGCCCAGCCCTGAAAGCTCTTGCTGCTCTTCACCGTCCCTTGGCACCCTACCTACAGGCACAACAGCACTGGGGATCTGTGCTTTCCCAGACACGGAACATCTCACGGCGCTCAGCCTCGGCAAGCCTCTTTCTGAAAAGGCGAACGGTCGGATCCTGCTCCCACGAGGAAGGGCCCAGCCCTGAAAGCTCTTGCTGCTCTTCACCGTCCCTTGGCACCCTACCTACAGGCACAACAGCACTGGGGATCTGTGCTTTCCCAGAGACGGAACATCTCACGGCGCTCAGCCTCGGCAGAGCCTCTTTCTGAAAAGGCGAACGGTCGGATCCTTCTCCCACGAGGAAGGGCCCAGCCCTGAAAGCTCTTGCTGCTCTTCACCGTCCCTTGGCACCCTACCTACAGGCACAACAGCACTGGGGATCTGTGCTTTCCCAGACACGGAACATCTCACGGCGCTCAGCCTCGGCAAGCCTCTTTCTGAAAAGGCGAACGGTCGGATCCTTCTCCCACGAGGAAGGGCCCAGCCCTGAAAGCTCTTGCTGCTCTTCACCGTCCCTTGGCACCCTACCTACAGGCACAACAGCACTGGGGATCTGTGCTTTCCCAGACACGGAACATCTCACGGCGCTCAGTCTCGGCAAGCCTCTTTCTGTAAAGGCGAACGGTCGGATCCTTCTCCCACGAGGAAGGGCCCAGCCCTGAAAGCTCTTGCTGCTCTTCACCGTCCCTTGGCACCCTACCTACAGGCACAACAGCACTGGGGATCTGTGCTTTCCCAGAGACGGAACATCTCACGGCGCTCAGCCTCGGCAGAGCCTCTTTCTGAAAAGGCGAACGGTCGGATCCTTCTCCCACGAGGAAGGGCCCAGCCCTGAAAGCTCTTGCTGCTCTTCACCGTCCCTTGGCACCCTACCTACAGGCACAACAGCACTGGGGATCTGTGCTTTCCCAGAGACGGAACATCTCACGGCGCTCAGCCTCGGCAGAGCCTCTTTCTGAAAAGGCGAACGGTCGGATCCTTCTCCCACGAGGAAGGGCCCAGCCCTGAAAGCTCTTGCTGCTCTTCACCGTCCCTTGCCACCCTACCTACAGGCACAACAGCACTGGGGATCTGTGCTTTCCCAGAGACGGAACATCTCACGGCGCTCAGCCTCGGCAGAGCCTCTTTCTGAAAAGGCGAACGGTCGGATCCTTCTCCCACGAGGAAGGGCCCAGCCCTGAAAGCTCTTGCTGCTCTTCACCGTCCCTTGCCACCCTACCTACAGGCACAACAGCACTGGGGATCTGTGCTTTCCCAGAGACGGAACATCTCACGGCGCTCAGTCTCGGCAAGCCTCTTTCTGAAAAGGCGAACGGTCGGATCCTTCTCCCACGAGGAAGGGCCCAGCCCTGAAAGCTCTTGCTGCTCTTCACCGTCCCTTGGCACCCTACCTACAGGCACAACAGCACTTGGGATCTGTGCTTTCCCAGAGACGGAACATCTCACGGCGCTCAGCCTCGGCAAGCCTCTTTCTGAAAAGGCAAACGGTCGGATCCTGCTCCCACGAGGAAGGGCCCAGCCCTGAAAGCTCTTGCTGCTCTTCACTGTCCCTTGGCACCCTACCTACAGGCACAACAGCACTGGGGATCTGTGCTTTCCCAGAGACGGAACATCTCACGGCGCTCAGCCTTGGCAGAGCCTCTTTCTGAAAAGGCGAACGGTCGGATCCTTCTCCCACGAGGAAGGGCCCAGCCCTGAAAGCTCTTGCTGCTCTTCACCGTCCCTTGGCACCCTACCTACAGGCACAACAGCACTGGGGATCTGTGCTTTCCCAGACACGGAACATCTCACGGCGCTCAGTCTCGGCAAGCCTCTTTCTGAAAAGGCGAACGGTCGGATCCTTCTCCCACGAGGAAGGGCCCAGCCCTGAAAGCTCTTGCTGCTCTTCACCGTCCCTTGGCACCCTACCTACAGGCACAACAGCACTGGGGATCTGTGCTTTCCCAGAGACGGAACATCTCACGGCGCTCAGCCTCGGCAGAGCCTCTTTCTGAAAAGGCGAACGGTCGGATCCTTCTCCCACGAGGAAGGGCCCAGCCCTGAAAGCTCTTGCTGCTCTTCACCGTCCCTTGGCACCCTACCTACAGGCACAACAGCACTGGGGATCTGTGCTTTCCCAGAGACGGAACATCTCACGGCGCTCAGTCTCGGCAAGCCTCTTTCTGAAAAGGCGAACGGTCGGATCCTTCTCCCACGAGGAAGGGCCCAGCCCTGAAAGCTCTTGCTGCTCTTCACTGTCCCTTGGCACCCTACCTACAGGCACAACAGCACTGGGGATCTGTGCTTTCCCAGACACGGAACATCTCACGGCGCTCAGTCTCGGCAAGTCTCTTTCAGAAAAAGGCGAACGGTCGGATCCTTCTCCGACGAGGAAGGGCCCAGCCCTGAAAGCTCTTGCTGCTCTTCACCGTCCCTTGGCACCCTACCTACAGGCACAACAGCACTGGGGATCTGTGCTTTCCCAGAGACGGAACATCTCACGGCGCTCAGCCTCGGCAAGCCTCTTTCTGAAAAGGCAAACGGTCGGATCCTGCTCCCACGAGGAAGGGCCCAGCCCTGAAAGCTCTTGCTGCTCTTCACTGTCCCTTGGCACCCTACCTACAGGCACAACAGCACTGGGGATCTGTGCTTTCCCAGACACGGAACATCTCACGGCGCTCAGCCTCGGCAGAGCCTCTTTCTGAAAAGGCGAACGGTCGGATCCTTCTCCCACGAGGAAGGGCCCAGCCCTGAAAGCTCTTGCTGCTCTTCACCGTCCCTTGGCACCCTACCTACAGGCACAACAGCACTGGGGATCTGTGCTTTCCCAGAGACGGAACATCTCACGGCGCTCAGTCTCGGCAGAGCCTCTTTCTGAAAAGGCGAACGGTCGGATCCTTCTCCCACGAGGAAGGGCCCAGCCCTGAAAGCTCTTGCTGCTCTTCACCGTCCCTTGGCACCCTACCTACAGGCACAACAGCACTGGGGATCTGTGCTTTCCCAGAGACGGAACATCTCACGGCGCTCAGCCTCGGAAAGCCTCTTTCTGAAAAGGCGAACGGTCGGATCCTTCTCCCACGAGGAAGGGCCCAGCCCTGAAAGCTCTTGCTGCTCTTCACCGTCCCTTGGCACCCTACCTACAGGCACAACAGCACTGGGGATCTGTGCTTTCCCAGAGACGGAACATCTCACGGCGCTCAGCCTCGGCAAGCCTCTTTCTGAAAAGGCGAACGGTCGGATCCTTCTCCCACGAGGAAGGGCCCAGCCCTGAAAGCTCTTGCTGCTCTTCACCGTCCCTTGGCACCCTACCTACAGGCACAACAGCACTGGGGATCTGTGCTTTCCCAGAGACGGAACATCTCACGGCGCTCAGCCTCGGCAGAGCCTCTTTCTGAAAAGGCGAACGGTCGGATCCTTCTCCGACGAGGAAGGGCCCAGCCCTGAAAGCTCTTGCTGCTCTTCACCGTCCCTTGGCACCCTACCTACAGGCACAACAGCACTGGGGATCTGTGCTTTCCCAGAGACGGAACATCTCACGGCGCTCAGTCTCGGCAAGCCTCTTTCTGAAAAGGCGAACGGTCGGATCCTTCTCCCACGAGGAAGGGCCCAGCCCTGAAAGCTCTTGCTGCTCTTCACCGTCCCTTGGCACCCTACCTACAGGCACAACAGCACTTGGGATCTGTGCTTTCCCAGAGACGGAACATCTCACGGCGCTCAGCCTCGGCAAGCCTCTTTCTGAAAAGGCGAACGGTCGGATCCTGCTCCCACGAGGAAGGGCCCAGCCCTGAAAGCTCTTGCTGCTCTTCACTGTCCCTTGGCACCCTACCTACAGGCACAACAGCACTGGGGATCTGTGCTTTCCCAGACACGGAACATCTCACGGCGCTCAGTCTCGGCAAGTCTCTTTCAGAAAAAGGCGAACGGTCGGATCCTTCTCCGACGAGGAAGGGCCCAGCCCTGAAAGCTCTTGCTGCTCTTCACCGTCCCTTGGCACCCTACCTACAGGCACAACAGCACTGGGGATCTGTGCTTTCCCAGAGACGGAACATCTCACGGCGCTCAGCCTCGGCAAGCCTCTTTCTGAAAAGGCAAACGGTCGGATCCTGCTCCCACGAGGAAGGGCCCAGCCCTGAAAGCTCTTGCTGCTCTTCACCGTCCCTTGGCACCCTACCTACAGGCACAACAGCACTGGGGATCTGTGCTTTCCCAGACACGGAACATCTCACGGCGCTCAGCCTCGGCAGAGCCTCTTTCTGAAAAGGCGAACGGTCGGATCCTTCTCCCACGAGGAAGGGCCCAGCCCTGAAAGCTCTTGCTGCTCTTCACCGTCCCTTGGCACCCTACCTACAGGCACAACAGCACTGGGGATCTGTGCTTTCCCAGAGACGGAACATCTCACGGCGCTCAGTCTCGGCAGAGCCTCTTTCTGAAAAGGCGAACGGTCGGATCCTTCTCCCACGAGGAAGGGCCCAGCCCTGAAAGCTCTTGCTGCTCTTCACCGTCCCTTGGCACCCTACCTACAGGCACAACAGCACTGGGGATCTGTGCTTTCCCAGAGACGGAACATCTCACGGCGCTCAGTCTCGGCAAGCCTCTTTCTGAAAAGGCGAACGGTCGGATCCTTCTCCCACGAGGAAGGGCCCAGCCCTGAAAGCTCTTGCTGCTCTTCACCGTCCCTTGGCACCCTACCTACAGGCACAACAGCACTGGGGATCTGTGCTTTCCCAGACACGGAACATCTCACGGCGCTCAGCCTCGGCAGAGCCTCTTTCTGAAAAGGCGAACGGTCGGATCCTTCTCCCACGAGGAAGGGCCCAGCCCTGAAAGCTCTTGCTGCTCTTCACCGTCCCTTGGCACCCTACCTACAGGCACAACAGCACTGGGGATCTGTGCTTTCCCAGAGACGGAACATCTCACGGCGCTCAGTCTCGGCAGAGCCTCTTTCTGAAAAGGCGAACGGTCGGATCCTTCTCCCACGAGGAAGGGCCCAGCCCTGAAAGCTCTTGCTGCTCTTCACCGTCCCTTGGCACCCTACCTACAGGCACAACAGCACTGGGGATCTGTGCTTTCCCAGAGACGGAACATCTCACGGCGCTCAGTCTCGGCAAGCCTCTTTCTGAAAAGGCGAACGGTCGGATCCTTCTCCCACGAGGAAGGGCCCAGCCCTGAAAGCTCTTGCTGCTCTTCACCGTCCCTTGGCACCCTACCTACACGCACAATAGCACTGGGGATCTGTGCTTTCCCAGAGACGGAACATCTCACGGCGCTCAGCCTCGGCAAGCCTCTTTCTGAAAAGGCGAACGGTCGGATCCTTCTCCCACGAGGAAGGGCCCAGCCCTGAAAGCTCTTGCTGCTCTTCACCGTCCCTTGGCACCCTACCTACAGGCACAACAGCACTGGGGATTTGTGCTTTCCCAGACACGGAACATCTCACGGCGCTCAGCCTCGGCAGAGCCTCTTTCTGAAAAGGCGAACGGTCGGATCCTTCTCCGACGAGGAAGGGCCCAGCCCTGAAAGCTCTTGCTGCTCTTCACCATCCCTTGGCACCCTACCTACAGGCACAACAGCACTGGGGATCTGTGCTTTCCCAGAGACGGAACATCTCACGGCGCTCAGCCTCGGCAAGCCTCTTTCTGAAAAGGCAAACGGTCGGATCCTGCTCCCACGAGGAAGGGCCCAGCCCTGAAAGCTCTTGCTGCTCTTCACCGTCCCTTGGCACCCTACCTACAGGCACAACAGCACTGGGGATCTGTGCTTTCCCAGACACGGAACATCTCACGGCGCTCAGCCTCGGCAGAGCCTCTTTCTGAAAAGGCGAACGGTCGGATCCTTCTCCCACGAGGAAGGGCCCAGCCCTGAAAGCTCTTGCTGCTCTTCACCGTCCCTTGGCACCCTACCTACAGGCACAACAGCACTGGGGATCTGTGCTTTCCCAGACACGGAACATCTCACGGCGCTCAGTCTCGGCAAGCCTCTTTCTGAAAAGGCGAACGGTCGGATCCTTCTCCCACGAGGAAGGGCCCAGCCCTGAAAGCTCTTGCTGCTCTTCACTGTCCCTTGGCACCCTACCTACAGGCACAACAGCACTGGGGATCTGTGCTTTCCCAGACACGGAACATCTCACGGCGCTCATTCTCGGCAAGTCTCTTTCAGAAAAAGGCGAACGGTCGGATCCTTCTCCGACGAGGAAGGGCCCAGCCCTGAAAGCTCTTGCTGCTCTTCACCGTCCCTTGTCACCCTACCTACAGGCACAACAGCACTGGGGATCTGTGCTTTCCCAGAGACGGAACATCTCACGGCGCTCAGCCTCGGCAAGCCTCTTTCTGAAAAGGCAAACGGTCGGATCCTGCTCCCACGAGGAAGGGCCCAGCCCTGAAAGCTCTTGCTGCTCTTCACTGTCCCTTGGCACCCTACCTACAGGCACAACAGCACTGGGGATCTGTGCTTTCCCAGACACGGAACATCTCACGGCGCTCAGCCTCGGCAGAGCCTCTTTCTGAAAAGGCGAACGGTCGGATCCTTCTCCCACGAGGAAGGGCCCAGCCCTGAAAGCTCTTGCTGCTCTTCACCGTCCCTTGGCACCCTACCTACAGGCACAACAGCACTGGGGATCTGTGCTTTCCCAGAGACGGAACATCTCACGGCGCTCAGCCTCGGCAGAGCCTCTTTCTGAAAAGGCGAACGGTCGGATCCTTCTCCCACGAGGAAGGGCCCAGCCCTGAAAGCTCTTGCTGCTCTTCACCGTCCCTTGGCACCCTACCTACAGGCACAACAGCACTGGGGATCTGTGCTTTCCCAGACACGGAACATCTCACGGCGCTCAGTCTCGGCAAGCCTCTTTCTGAAAAGGCGAACGGTCGGATCCTTCTCCCACGAGGAAGGGCCCAGCCCTGAAAGCTCTTGCTGCTCTTCACCGTCCCTTGGCACCCTACCTACACGCACAACAGCACTGGGGATCTGTGCTTTCCCAGAGACGGAACATCTCACGGCGCTCAGCCTCGGCAAGCCTCTTTCTGAAAAGGCGAACGGTCGGATCCTTCTCCCACGAGGAAGGGCCCAGCCCTGAAAGCTCTTGCTGCTCTTCACCGTCCCTTGGCACCCTACCTACAGGCACAACAGCACTGGGGATCTGTGCTTTCCCAGAGACGGAACATCTCACGGCGCTCAGCCTCGGCAGAGCCTCTTTCTGAAAAGGCGAACGGTCAGATCCTTCTCCCACGAGGAAGGGCCCAGCCCTGAAAGCTCTTGCTGCTCTTCACCGTCCCTTGGCACCCTACCTACAGGCACAACAGCACTGGGGATCTGTGCTTTCCCAGACACGGAACATCTCACGGCGCTCAGTCTCGGCAAGCCTCTTTCTGAAAAGGCAAACGGTCGGATCCTTCTCCCACGAGGAAGGGCCCAGCCCTGAAAGCTCTTGCTGCTCTTCACTGTCCCTTGGCACCCTACCTACAGGCACAACAGCACTTGGGATCTGTGCTTTCCCAGAGACGGAACATCTCACGGCGCTCAGCCTCGGCAAGCCTCTTTCTGAAAAGGCAAACGGTCGGATCCTGCTCCCACGAGGAAGGGCCCAGCCCTGAAAGCTCTTGCTGCTCTTCACTGTCCCTTGGCACCCTACCTACAGGCACAACAGCACTGGGGATCTGTGCTTTCCCAGACACGGAACATCTCACGGCGCTCAGTCTCGGCAAGTCTCTTTCAGAAAAAGGCGAACGGTCGGATCCTTCTCCCACGAGGAAGGGCCCAGCCCTGAAAGCTCTTGCTGCTCTTCACCGTCCCTTGGCACCCTACCTACAGGCACAACAGCACTGGGGATCTGTGCTTTCCCAGACACGGAACATCTCACAGCGCTCAGCCTCGGCAAGCCTCTTTCTGAAAAGGCAAACGGTCGGATCCTGCTCCCACGAGGAAGGGCCCAGCCCTGAAAGCTCTTGCTGCTCTTCACCGTCCCTTGGCACCCTACCTACAGGCACAACAGCACTGGGGATCTGTGCTTTCCCAGACACGGAACATCTCACGGCGCTCAGCCTCGGCAGAGCCTCTTTCTGAAAAGGCGAACGGTCGGATCCTTCTCCCACGAGGAAGGGCCCAGCCCTGAAAGCTCTTGCTGCTCTTCACCGTCCCTTGGCACCCTACCTACAGGCACAACAGCACTGGGGATCTGTGCTTTCCCAGAGACGGAACATCTCACGGCGCTCAGTCTCGGCAAGCCTCTTTCTGAAAAGGCGAACGGTCGGATCCTTCTCCCACGAGGAAGGGCCCAGCCCTGAAAGCTCTTGCTGCTCTTCACCGTCCCTTGGCACCCTACCTACAGGCACAACAGCACTGGGGATCTGTGCTTTCCCAGAGACGGAACATCTCACGGCGCTCAGCCTCGGCAAGCCTCTTTCTGAAAAGGCGAACGGTCGGATCCTGCTCCCACGAGGAAGGGCCCAGCCCTGAAAGCTCTTGCTGCTCTTCACCGTCCCTTGGCACCCTACCTACAGGCACAACAGCACTGGGGATCTGTGCTTTCCCAGACACGGAACATCTCACGGCGCTCAGCCTCGGCAGAGCCTCTTTCTGAAAAGGCGAACGGTCGGATCCTTCTCCCACGAGGAAGGGCCCAGCCCTGAAAGCTCTTGCTGCTCTTCACCGTCCCTTGGCACCCTACCTACAGGCACAACAGCACTGGGGATCTGTGCTTTCCCAGAGACGGAACATCTCACGGCGCTCAGCCTCGGCAAGCCTCTTTCTGAAAAGGCGAACGGTCGGATCCTTCTCCCACGAGGAAGGGCCCAGCCCTGAAAGCTCTTGCTGCTCTTCACCGTCCCTTGGCACCCTACCTACAGGCACAACAGCACTGGGGATCTGTGCTTTCCCAGAGACGGAACATCTCACGGCGCTCAGCCTCGGCAGAGCCTCTTTCTGAAAAGGCGAACGGTCGGATCCTTCTCCCACGAGGAAGGGCCCAGCCCTGAAAGCTCTTGCTGCTCTTCACCGTCCCTTGGCACCCTACCTACAGGCACAACAGCACTGGGGATCTGTGCTTTCCCAGAGACGGAACATCTCACGGCGCTCAGCCTCGGCAGAGCCTCTTTCTGAAAAGGCGAACGGTCGGATCCTTCTCCCACGAGGAAGGGCCCAGCCCTGAAAGCTCTTGCTGCTCTTCACCGTCCCTTGGCACCCTACCTACAGGCACAACAGCACTGGGGATCTGTGCTTTCCCAGAGACGGAACATCTCACGGCGCTCAGCCTCGGCAGAGCCTCTTTCTGAAAAGGCGAACGGTCGGATCCTTCTCCCACGAGGAAGGGCCCAGCCCTGAAAGCTCTTGCTGCTCTTCACCGTCCCTTGGCACCCTACCTACAGGCACAACAGCACTTGGGATCTGTGCTTTCCCAGAGACGGAACATCTCACGGCGCTCAGCCTCGGCAAGCCTCTTTCTGAAAAGGCAAACGGTCGGATCCTTCTCCCACGAGGAAGGGCCCAGCCCTGAAAGCTCTTGCTGCTCTTCACTGTCCCTTGGCACCCTACCTACAGGCACAACAGCACTGGGGATCTGTGCTTTCCCAGAGACGGAACATCTCACGGCGCTCAGCCTTGGCAGAGCCTCTTTCTGAAAAGGCGAACGGTCGGATCCTTCTCCCACGAGGAAGGGCCCAGCCCTGAAAGCTCTTGCTGCTCTTCACCATCCCTTGGCACCCTACCTACAGGCACAACAGCACTGGGGATCTGTGCTTTCCCAGAGAAGGAACATCTCACGGCGCTCAGCCTCGGCAGAGCCTCTTTCTGAAAAGGCGAACGGTCGGATCCTTCTCCCACGAGGAAGGGCCCAGCCCTGAAAGCTCTTGCTGCTCTTCACCGTCCCTTGGCACCCTACCTACAGGCACAACAGCACTGGGGATCTGTGCTTTCCCAGACACGGAACATCTCACGGCGCTCAGCCTCGGCAGAGCCTCTTTCTGAAAAGGCGAACGGTCGGATCCTTCTCCCACGAGGAAGGGCCCAGCCCTGAAAGCTCTTGCTGGTCTTCACCGTCCCTTGGCACCCTACCTACAGGCACAACAGCACTTGGGATCTGTGCTTTCCCAGAGACGGAACATCTCACGGCGCTCAGTCTCGGCAGAGCCTCTTTCTGAAAAGGCGAACGGTCGGATCCTTCTCCCACGAGGAAGGGCCCAGCCCTGAAAGCTCTTGCTGCTCTTCACTGTCCCTTGGCACCCTACCTACAGGCACAACAGCACTGGGGATCTGTGCTTTCCCAGACACGGAACATCTCACGGCGCTCAGTCTCGGCAAGCCTCTTTCTGAAAAGGCGAACGGTCGGATCCTTCTCCCACGAGGAAGGGCCCAGCCCTGAAAGCTCTTGCTGCTCTTCACCGTCCCTTGGCACCCTACCTACAGGCACAACAGCACTGGGGATCTGTGCTTTCCCAGACATGGAACATCTCACGGCGCTCAGCCTCGGCAAGCCTCTTTCTGAAAAGGCAAACGGTCGGATCCTTCTCCCACGAGGAAGGGCCCAGCCTTGAAAGCTCTTGCTGCTCTTCACCGTCCCTTGGCACCCTACCTACAGGCACAACAGCACTGGGGATCTGTGCTTTCCCAGAGACGGAACATCTCACGGCCCTCAGCCTCGGCAGAGCCTCTTTCTGAAAAGGCGAACGGTCGGATCCTTCTCCCACGAGAAAGGGCCCAGCCCTGAAAGCTCTTGCTGCTCTTCACCGTCCCTTGGCACCCTACCTACAGGCACAACAGCACTGGGGATCTGTGCTTTCCCAGACACGGAACATCTCACGGCGCTCAGCCTCGGCAAGCCTCTTTCTGAAAAGGCGAACGGTCGGATCCTTCTCCCACGAGGAAGGGCCCAGCCCTGAAAGCTCTTGCTGCTCTTCACCGTCCCTTGGCACCCTACCTACAGGCACAACAGCACTGGGGATCTGTGCTTTCCCAGAGACGGAACATCTCACGGCGCTCAGTCTCGGCAAGCCTCTTTCTGAAAAGGCGAACGGTCGGATCCTTCTCCCACGAGGAAGGGCCCAGCCCTGAAAGCTCTTGCTGCTCTTCACCGTCCCTTGGCACCCTACCTACAGGCACAACAGCACTGGGGATCTGTGCTTTCCCAGACACGGAACATCTCACGGCGCTCAGCCTCGGCAGAGCCTCTTTCTGAAAAGGCGAACGGTCGGATCCTTCTCCCACGAGGAAGGGCCCAGCCCTGAAAGCTCTTGCTGCTCTTCACCGTCCCTTGGCTCCCTACCTACAGGCACAACAGCACTGGGGATCTGTGCTTTCCCAGAGACGGAACATCTCACGGCGCTCAGCCTCGGCAGAGCCTCTTTCTGAAAAGGCGAACGGTCGGATCCTTCTCCCACGAGGAAGGGCCCAGCCCTGAAAGCTCTTGCTGCTCTTCACCGTCCCTTGGCACCCTACCTACAGGCACAACAGCACTTGGGATCTGTGCTTTCCCAGAGACGGAACATCTCACGGCGCTCAGCCTCGGCAAGCCTCTTTCTGAAAAGGCAAACGGTCGGATCCTTCTCCCACGAGGAAGGGCCCAGCCCTGAAAGCTCTTGCTGCTCTTCACTGTCCCTTGGCACCCTACCTACAGGCACAACAGCACTGGGGATCTGTGCTTTCCCAGAGAAGGAACATCTCACGGCGCTCAGCCTCGGCAGAGCCTCTTTCTGAAAAGGCGAACGGTCGGATCCTTCTCCCACGAGGAAGGGCCCAGCCCTGAAAGCTCTTGCTGCTCTTCACCGTCCCTTGGCACCCTACCTACAGGCACAACAGCACTGGGGATCTGTGCTTTCCCAGACACGGAACATCTCACGGCGCTCAGCCTCGGCAGAGCCTCTTTCTGAAAAGGCGAACGGTCGGATCCTTCTCCCACGAGGAAGGGCCCAGCCCTGAAAGCTCTTGCTGCTCTTCACCGTCCCTTGGCACCCTACCTACAGGCACAACAGCACTGGGGATCTGTGCTTTCCCAGACACGGAACATCTCACGGCGCTCAGTCTCGGCAAGTCTCTTTCAGAAAAAGTCGAACGGTCGGATCCTTCTCCCACGAGGAAGGGCCCAGCCCTGAAAGCTCTTGCTGCTCTTCACCGTCCCTTGGCACCCTACCTACAGGCACAACAGCACTGGGGATCTGTGCTTTCCCAGACACGGAACATCTCACGGCGCTCAGCCTCGGCAAGCCTCTTTCTGAAAAGGCGAACGGTCGGATCCTTCTCCCACGAGGAAGGGCCCAGCCCTGAAAGCTCTTGCTGCTCTTCACCGTCCCTTGGCACCCTACCTACAGGCACAACAGCACTGGGGATCTGTGCTTTCCCAGAGACGGAACATCTCACGGCGCTCAGTCTCGGCAAGCCTCTTTCTGAAAAGGCGAACGGTCGGATCCTTCTCCCACGAGGAAGGGCCCAGCCCTGAAAGCTCTTGCTGCTCTTCACCGTCCCTTGGCACCCTACCTACAGGCACAACAGCACTGGGGATCTGTGCTTTCCCAGAGAAGGAACATCTCACGGCGCTCAGCCTCGGCAGAGCCTCTTTCTGAAAAGGCGAACGGTCGGATCCTTCTCCCACGAGGAAGGGCCCAGCCCTGAAAGCTCTTGCTGCTCTTCACCGTCCCTTGCCACCCTACCTACAGGCACAACAGCACTGGGGATCTGTGCTTTCCCAGACACGGAACATCTCACGGCGCTCAGCCTCGGCAGAGCCTCTTTCTGAAAAGGCGAACGGTCGGATCCTTCTCCCACGAGGAAGGGCCCAGCCCTGAAAGCTCTTGCTGCTCTTCACCGTCCCTTGGCACCCTACCTACAGGCACAACAGCACTTGGGATCTGTGCTTTCCCAGAGACGGAACATCTCACGGCGCTCAGTCTCGGCAAGCCTCTTTCTGAAAAGGCGAACGGTCGGATCCTTCTCCCACGAGGAAGGGCCCAGCCCTGAAAGCTCTTGCTGCTCTTCACTGTCCCTTGGCACCCTACCTACAGGCACAACAGCACTGGGGATCTGTGCTTTCCCAGAGACGGAACATCTCACGGCGCTCAGTCTCGGCAAGTCTCTTTCAGAAAAAGGCGAACGGTCGGATCCTTCTCCCACGAGGAAGGGCCCAGCCCTGAAAGCTCTTGCTGCTCTTCACCGTCCCTTGGCACCCTACCTACAGGCACAACAGCACTGAGGATCTGTGCTTTCCCAGACACGGAACATCTCACGGCGCTCAGTCTCGGCAAGCCTCTTTCTGAAAAGGCGAACGGTCGGATCCTTCTCCCACGAGGAAGGGCCCAGCCCTGAAAGCTCTTGCTGCTCTTCACCGTCCCTTGGCACCCTACCTACAGGCACAACAGCACTGGGGATCTGTGCTTTCCCAGAGACGGAACATCTCACGGCGCTCAGCCTCGGCAGAGCCTCTTTCTGAAAAGGCGAACGGTCGGATCCTTCTCCCACGAGGAAGGGCCCAGCCCTGAAAGCTCTTGCTGCTCTTCACCGTCCCTTGGCACCCTACCTACAGGCACAACAGCACTGGGGATCTGTGCTTTCCCAGAGACGGAACATCTCACGGCGCTCAGCCTCGGCAGAGCCTCTTTCTGAAAAGGCAAACGGTCGGATCCTTCTCCCACGAGGAAGGGCCCAGCCCTGAAAGCTCTTGCTGCTCTTCACCGTCCCTTGGCACCCTACCTACAGGCACAACAGCACTGGGGATCTGTGCTTTCCCAGAGACGGAACATCTCACGGCGCTCAGTCTCGGCAAGCCTCTTTCTGTAAAGGCGAACGGTCGGATCCTTCTCCGACGAGGAAGGGCACAGCCCTGAAAGCTCTTGCTGCTCTTCACCGTCCCTTGGCACCCTACCTACAGGCACAACAGCACTGGGGATCTGTGCTTTCCCAGAGAAGGAACATCTCACGGCGCTCAGTCTCGGCAAGCCTCTTTCTGAAAAGGCAAACGGTCGGATCCTTCTCCCACGAGGAAGGGCCCAGCCCTGAAAGCTCTTGCTGCTCTTCACCGTCCCTTGGCACCCTACCTACAGGCACAACAGCACTGGGGATCTGTGCTTTCCCAGACACGGAACATCTCACGGCGCTCAGTCTCGGCAAGCCTCTTTCTGAAAAGGCGAACGGTCGGATCCTTCTCCCACGAGGAAGGGCCCAGCCCTGAAAGCTCTTGCTGCTCTTCACCGTCCCTTGGCACCCTACCTACAGGCACAACAGCACTGGGGATCTGTGCTTTCCCAGAGACGGAACATCTCACGGCGCTCAGTCTCGGCAGATCCTCTTTCTGAAAAGGCGAACGGTCGGATCCTTCTCCCACGAGGAAGGGCCCAGCCCTGAAAGCTCTTGCTGCTCTTCACCGTCCCTTGGCACCCTACCTACAGGCACAACAGCACTGGGGATCTGTGCTTTCCCAGACACGGAACATCTCACGGCGCTCAGTCTCGGCAGATCCTCTTTCTGAAAAGGCGAACGGTCGGATCCTTCTCCCACGAGGAAGGGCCCAGCCCTGAAAGCTCTTGCTGCTCTTCACCGTCCCTTGGCACCCTACCTACAGGCACAACAGCACTGGGGATCTGTGCTTTCCCAGACACGGAACATCTCACGGCGCTCAGTCTCGGCAAGCCTCTTTCTGAAAAGGCAAACGATCGGATCCTTCTCCCACGAGGAAGGGCCCAGCCCTGAAAGCTCTTGCTGCTCTTCACCGTCCCTTGGCACCCTACCTACAGGCACAACAGCACTGGGGATCTGTGCTTTCCCAGACATGAAACATCTCACGGCGCTCAGTCTCGGCAAGCCTCTTTCTGAAAAGGCAAACGGTCGGATCCTTCTCCGACGAGGAAGGGCCCAGCCCTGAAAGCTCTTGCTGCTCTTCACCGTCCCTTGGCACCCTACCTACAGGCACAACAGCACTGGGGATCTGTGCTTTCCCAGACACGGAACATCTCACGGCGCTCAGTCTCGGCAAGCCTCTTTCTGTAAAGGCGAACGGTCGGATCCTTCTCCGACGAGGAAGGGCCCAGCCCTGAAAGCTCTTGCTGCTCTTCACCGTCCCTTGCCACCCTACGTACAAGCACAACAGCACTGGGGATCTGTGCTTTCCCAGAGACGGAACATCTCACGGCGCTCAGCCTCGGCAAAGCCTCTTTCAGAAAAAGGCGAACGGTCGGATCCTTCTCCCACGAGGAAGGGCCCAGCCCTGAAAGCTCTTTCTGGTCTTCACCGTCCCTTGGCACCCTACCTACAGGCACAACAGCACTGGGGATTTGTGCTTTCCCAGACACGGAACATCTCACGGCGCTCAGCCTCGGCAGAGCCTCTTTCTGAAAAGGCGAACGGTCGGATCCTTCTCCCACGAGGAAGGGCCCAGCCCTGAAAGCTCTTGCTGCTCTTCACCGTCCCTTGCCACCCTACCTACAGGCACAACAGCACTGGGGATCTGTGCTTTCCCAGAGACGGAACATCTCACGGCGCTCAGCCTCGGCAGAGCCTCTTTCTGAAAAGGCGAACGGTCGGATCCTTCTCCCACGAGGAAGGGCCCAGCCCTGAAAGCTCTTGCTGCTCTTCACCGTCCCTTGGCACCCTACCTACAGGCACAACAGCACTGGGGATCTGTGCTTTCCCAGACACGGAACATCTCACGGCGCTCAGTCTCGGCAAGCCTCTTTCTGAAAAGGCAAACGGTCGGATCCTTCTCCCACGAGGAAGGGCCCAGCCCTGAAAGCTCTTGCTGCTCTTCACCGTCCCTTGCCACCCTACCTACAGGCACAACAGCACTGGGGATCTGTGCTTTCCCAGAGACGGAACATCTCACGGCGCTCAGCCTCGGCAGAGCCTCTTTCTGAAAAGGCGAACGGTCGGATCCTTCTCCCACGAGGAAGGGCCCAGCCCTGAAAGCTCTTGCTGCTCTTCACCGTCCCTTGGCACCCTACCTACAGGCACAACAGCACTGGGGATCTGTGCTTTCCCAGAGACGGAACATCTCACGGCGCTAAGCCTCGGCAACCCTCTTTCTGTAAAGGCGAACGGTCGGATCCTTCTCCGACGAGGAAGGGCCCAGCCCTGAAAGCTCTTGCTGCTCTTCACTGTCCCTTGGCACCCTACCTACAGGCACAACAGCACTGGGGATCTGTGCTTTCCCAGAGAAGGAACATCTCACGGCGCTCAGCCTCGGCAGAGCCTCTTTCTGAAAAGGCGAACGGTCGGATCCTTCTCCCACGAGGAAGGGCCCAGCCCTGAAAGCTCTTGCTGCTCTTCACCGTCCCTTGGCACCCTACCTACAGGCACAACAGCACTGGGGATCTGTGCTTTCCCAGACACGGAACATCTCACGGCGCTCAGTCTCGGCAAGCCTCTTTCTGAAAAGGCAAACGGTCGGATCCTTCTCCCACGAGGAAGGGCCCAGCCCTGAAAGCTCTTGCTGCTCTTCACCGTCCCTTGGCACCCTGCCTACAGGCACAACAGCACTGGGGATCTGTGCTTTCCCAGACACGTAACATCTCACGGCGCTCAGTCTCGGCAAGCCTCTTTCTGTAAAGGCGAACGGTCGGATCCTTCTCCCACGAGGAAGGGCCCAGCCCTGAAAGCTCTTGCTGCTCTTCACCGTCCCTTGCCACCCTACGTACAAGCACAACAGCACTGGGGATCTGTGCTTTCCCAGAGACGGAACATCTCACGGCGCTCAGCCTCGGCAGAGCCTCTTTCAGAAAAAGGCGAACGGTCGGATCCTTCTCCCATGAGGAAGGGCCCAGCCCTGAAAGCTCTTTCTGGTCTTCACCGTCCCTTGGCACCCTACCTACAGGCACAACAGCACTGGGGATTTGTGCTTTCCCAGACACGGAACATCTCACGGCGCTCAGCCTCGGCAGAGCCTCTTTCTGAAAAGGCGAACGGTCGGATCCTTCTCCCACGAGGAAGGGCCCAGCCCTGAAAGCTCTTGCTGCTCTTCACCGTCCCTTGGCACCCTACCTACAGGCACAACAGCACTGGGGATCTGTGCTTTCCCAGAGACGGAACATCTCACGGCGCTCAGCCTCGGCAGAGCCTCTTTCTGAAAAGGCGAACGGTCGGATCCTTCTCCCACGAGGAAGGGCCCAGCCCTGAAAGCTCTTGCTGCTCTTCTCCGTCCCTTGGCACCCTACCTACAGGCACAACAGCACTGGGGATCTGTGCTTTCCCAGACACGGAACATCTCACGGCGCTCAGTCTCGGCAAGCCTCTTTCTGAAAAGGCAAACGGTCGGATCCTTCTCCCACGAGGAAGGGCCCAGCCCTGAAAGCTCTTGCTGCTCTTCACCGTCCCTTGCCACCCTACCTACAGGCACAACAGCACTGGGGATCTGTGCTTTCCCAGAGACGGAACATCTCACGGCGCTCAGCCTCGGCAGAGCCTCTTTCTGAAAAGGCGAACGGTCGGATCCTTCTCCCACGAGGAAGGGCCCAGCCCTGAAAGCTCTTGCTGCTCTTCACCGTCCCTTGGCACCCTACCTACAGGCACAACAGCACTGGGGATCTGTGCTTTCCCAGAGACGGAACATCTCACGGCGCTAAGCCTCGGCAAGCCTCTTTCTGAAAAGGCGAACGGTCGGATCCTTCTCCCACGAGGAAGGGCCCAGCCCTGAAAGCTCTTGCTGCTCTTCACCGTCCCTTGGCACCCTACCTACAGGCACAACAGCACTGGGGATCTGTGCTTTCCCAGACACGGAACATCTCACGGCGCTCAGTCTCGGCAAGCCTCTTTCTGTAAAGGCGAACGGTCGGATCCTTCTCCGACGAGGAAGGGCCCAGCCCTGAAAGCTCTTGCTGCTCTTCACTGTCCCTTGGCACCCTACCTACAGGCACAACAGCACTGGGGATCTGTGCTTTCCCAGACACGGAACATCTCACGGCGCTCAGCCTCGGCAGAGCCTCTTTCTGAAAAGGCGAACGGTCGGATCCTTCTCCCACGAGGAAGGGCCCAGCCCTGAAAGCTCTTGCTGCTCTTCACCGTCCCTTGGCACCCTACCTACAGGCACAACAGCACTGGGGATCTGTGCTTTCCCAGACACGGAACATCTCACGGCGCTCAGTCTCGGCAAGCCTCTTTCTGAAAAGGCAAACGGTCGGATCCTTCTCCCACGAGGAAGGGCCCAGCCCTGAAAGCTCTTGCTGCTCTTCACCGTCCCTTGCCACCCTACCTACAGGCACAACAGCACTGGGGATCTGTGCTTTCCCAGAGACGGAACATCTCACGGCGCTCAGCCTCGGCAGAGCCTCTTTCAGAAAAAGGCGAACGGTCGGATCCTTCTCCCACGAGGAAGGGCCCAGCCCTGAAAGCTCTTGCTGCTCTTCACCGTCCCTTGGCACCCTACCTACAGGCACAACAGCACTGGGGATCTGTGCTTTCCCAGAGACGGAACATCTCACGGCGCTCAGCCTCGGCAGAGCCTCTTTCTGAAAAGGCGAACGGTCGGATCCTTCTCCCACGAGGAAGGGCCCAGCCCTGAAGCTCTTGCTGCTCTTCACTGTCCCCGTGCAGCCTATGCACAGGCACAACAGCATTGGGGATCTGTGCTTGCCCAGCATTGGTACACCTTTGGCTGTCCATCTCGGCATAGCATTTTTCTGAAAAGGCAAACGTCCGGCTCCTTGTCCCACAAGGAAGGTGCCAGCCCTGAAAGCTCTTGCTGCTCTTCACTGTCCCCGTGCAGCCTATGCACAGGCACAACAGCATTGGGGATCTGTGCTAGCCCATGAACGGTACACCTCACGGTGTTCGTTCTCGGCAGAGACTGTTCCGAAAAGGCAAACGTCCGGCTCCTTGTCCCACAAGGAAGGTGCCCAGCCCTGAAAGCTCTTGCTGCTCTTCACCGTCCCTTGGCACCCTACCTACAGGCACAACAGCACTGGGGATCTGTGCTTTCCCAGAGAAGGAACATCTCACGGCGCTCAGCCTCGGCAGAGCCTCTTTCTGAAAAGGCGAACGGTCGGATCCTTCTCCCACGAGGAAGGGCCCAGCCCTGAAAGCTCTTGCTGCTCTTCACCGTCCCTTGGCACCCTACCTACAGGCACAACAGCACTGGGGATCTGTGCTTTCCCAGAGACGGAACATCTCACGGCGCTCAGCCTCGGCAGAGCCTCTTTCTGAAAAGGCGAACGGTCGGATCCTTCTCCCACGAGGAAGGGCCCAGCCCTGAAAGCTCTTTCTGGTCTTCACCGTCCCTTGGCACCCTACCTACAGGCACAACAGCACTTGGGATCTGTGCTTTCCCAGAGACGGAACATCTCACGGCGCTCAGTCTCGGCAAGCCTCTTTCTGAAAAGGCGAACGGTCGGATCCTTCTCCCACGAGGAAGGGCCCAGCCCTGAAAGCTCTTGCTGCTCTTCACTGTCCCTTGGCACCCTACCTACAGGCACAACAGCACTGGGGATCTGTGCTTTCCCAGACACGGAACATCTCACGGCGCTCAGTCTCGGCAAGTCTCTTTCAGAAAAAGGCGAACGGTCGGATCCTTCTCCCACGAGGAAGGGCCCAGCCCTGAAAGCTCTTGCTGCTCTTCACCGTCCCTTGGCACCCTACCTACAGGCACAACAGCACTGGGGATCTGTGCTTTCCCAGACATGGAACATCTCACGGCGCTCAGCCTCGGCAAGCCTCTTTCTGAAAAGGCAAACGGTCGGATCCTTCTCCCACGAGGAAGGGCCCAGCCTTGAAAGCTCTTGCTGCTCTTCACCGTCCCTTGGCACCCTACCTACAGGCACAACAGCACTGGGGATCTGTGCTTTCCCAGAGACGGAACATCTCACGGCCCTCAGCCTCGGCAGAGCCTCTTTCTGAAAAGGCGAACGGTCGGATCCTTCTCCCACGAGAAAGGGCCCAGCCCTGAAAGCTCTTGCTGCTCTTCACCGTCCCTTGGCACCCTACCTACAGGCACAACAGCACTGGGGATCTGTGCTTTCCCAGACACGGAACATCTCACGGCGCTCAGCCTCGGCAAGCCTCTTTCTGAAAAGGCGAACGGTCGGATCCTTCTCCCACGAGGAAGGGCCCAGCCCTGAAAGCTCTTGCTGCTCTTCACCATCCCTTGGCACCCTACCTACAGGCACAACAGCACTGGGGATCTGTGCTTTCCCAGAGACGGAACATCTCACGGCGCTCAGTCTCGGCAAGCCTCTTTCTGAAAAGGCGAACGGTCGGATCCTTCTCCCACGAGGAAGGGCCCAGCCCTGAAAGCTCTTGCTGCTCTTCACCGTCCCTTGGCACCCTACCTACAAGCACAACAGCACTGGGGATCTGTGCTTTCCCAGAGAAGGAACATCTCACGGCGCTCAGCCTCGGCAGAGCCTCTTTCTGAAAAGGCGAACGGTCGGATCCTTCTCCCACGAGGAAGGGCCCAGCCCTGAAAGCTCTTGCTGCTCTTCACCGTCCCTTGGCACCCTACCTACAGGCACAACAGCACTGGGGATCTGTGCTTTCCCAGACACGGAACATCTCACGGCGCTCAGCCTCGGCAGAGCCTCTTTCTGAAAAGGCGAACGGTCGGATCCTTCTCCCACGAGGAAGGGCCCAGCCCTGAAAGCTCTTGCTGCTCTTCACCGTCCCTTGGCACCCTACCTACAGGCACAACAGCACTTGGGATCTGTGCTTTCCCAGAGACGGAACATCTCACGGCGCTCAGTCTCGGCAAGCCTCTTTCTGAAAAGGCGAACGGTCGGATCCTTCTCCCACGAGGAAGGGCCCAGCCCTGAAAGCTCTTGCTGCTCTTCACTGTCCCTTGGCACCCTACCTACAGGCACAACAGCACTGGGGATCTGTGCTTTCCCAGACACGGAACATCTCACGGCGCTCAGTCTCGGCAAGTCTCTTTCAGAAAAAGGCGAACGGTCGGATCCTTCTCCCACGAGGAAGGGCCCAGCCCTGAAAGCTCTTGCTGCTCTTCACCGTCCCTTGGCACCCTACCTACAGGCACAACAGCACTGGGGATCTGTGCTTTCCCAGACATGGAACATCTCACGGCGCTCAGCCTCGGCAAGCCTCTTTCTGAAAAGGCAAACGGTCGGATCCTTCTCCCACGAGGAAGGTCCCAGCCTTGAAAGCTCTTGCTGCTCTTCACCGTCCCTTGGCACCCTACCTACAGGCACAACAGCACTGGGGATCTGTGCTTTCCCAGAGACGGAACATCTCACGGCCCTCAGCCTCGGCAGAGCCTCTTTCTGAAAAGGCGAACGGTCGGATCCTTCTCCCACGAGAAAGGGCCCAGCCCTGAAAGCTCTTGCTGCTCTTCACCGTCCCTTGGCACCCTACCTACAGGCACAACAGCACTGGGGATCTGTGCTTTCCCAGACACGGAACATCTCACGGCGCTCAGCCTCGGCAAGCCTCTTTCTGAAAAGGCGAACGGTCGGATCCTTCTCCCACGAGGAAGGGCCCAGCCCTGAAAGCTCTTGCTGCTCTTCACCATCCCTTGGCACCCTACCTACAGGCACAACAGCACTGGGGATCTGTGCTTTCCCAGAGACGGAACATCTCACGGCGCTCAGTCTCGGCAAGCCTCTTTCTGAAAAGGCGAACGGTCGGATCCTTCTCCCACGAGGAAGGGCCCAGCCCTGAAAGCTCTTGCTGCTCTTCACCGTCCCTTGGCACCCTACCTACAAGCACAACAGCACTGGGGATCTGTGCTTTCCCAGAGAAGGAACATCTCACGGCGCTCAGCCTCGGCAGAGCCTCTTTCTGAAAAGGCGAACGGTCGGATCCTTCTCCCACGAGGAAGGGCCCAGCCCTGAAAGCTCTTGCTGCTCTTCACCGTCCCTTGGCACCCTACCTACAGGCACAACAGCACTGGGGATCTGTGCTTTCCCAGAGACGGAACATCTCACGGCGCTCAGCCTCGGCAGAGCCTCTTTCTGAAAAGGCGAACGGTCGGATCCTTCTCCCACGAGGAAGGGCCCAGCCCTGAAGCTCTTGCTGCTCTTCACTGTCCCCGTGCAGCCTATGCACAGGCACAACAGCATTGGGGATCTGTGCTTGCCCAGCATTGGTACACCTTTGGCTGTCCATCTCGGCATAGCATTTTTCTGAAAAGGCAAACGTCCGGCTCCTTGTCCCACAAGGAAGGTGCCAGCCCTGAAAGCTCTTGCTGCTCTTCACTGTCCCCGTGCAGCCTATGCACAGGCACAACAGCATTGGGGATCTGTGCTAGCCCATGAACGGTACACCTCACGGTGTTCGTTCTCGGCAGAGACTGTTCCGAAAAGGCAAACGTCCGGCTCCTTGTCCCACAAGGAAGGTGCCCAGCCCTGAAAGCTCTTGCTGCTCTTCACCGTCCCTTGGCACCCTACCTACAGGCACAACAGCACTGGGGATCTGTGCTTTCCCAGAGAAGGAACATCTCACTGCGCTCAGCCTCGGCAGAGCCTCTTTCTGAAAAGGCGAACGGTCGGATCCTTCTCCCACGAGGAAGGGCCCAGCCCTGAAAGCTCTTGCTGCTCTTCACCGTCCCTTGGCACCCTACCTACAGGCACAACAGCACTGGGGATCTGTGCTTTCCCAGAGACGGAACATCTCACGGCGCTCAGCCTCGGCAGAGCCTCTTTCTGAAAAGGCAAACGGTCGGATCCTTCTCCCACGAGGAAGGGCCCAGCCCTGAAAGCTCTTGCTGCTCTTCACCGTCCCTTGGCACCCTACCTACAGGCACAACAGCACTGGGGATCTGTGCTTTCCCAGAGACGGAACATCTCACGGCCCTCAGCCTCGGCAGAGCCTCTTTCTGAAAAGGCGAACGGTCGGATCCTTCTCCCACGAGAAAGGGCCCAGCCCTGAAAGCTCTTGCTGCTCTTCACCGTCCCTTGGCACCCTACCTACAGGCACAACAGCACTGGGGATCTGTGCTTTCCCAGACACGGAACATCTCACGGCGCTCAGCCTCGGCAAGCCTCTTTCTGAAAAGGCGAACGGTCGGATCCTTCTCCCACGAGGAAGGGCCCAGCCCTGAAAGCTCTTGCTGCTCTTCACCATCCCTTGGCACCCTACCTACAGGCACAACAGCACTGGGGATCTGTGCTTTCCCAGAGACGGAACATCTCACGGCGCTCAGTCTCGGCAAGCCTCTTTCTGAAAAGGCGAACGGTCGGATCCTTCTCCCACGAGGAAGGGCCCAGCCCTGAAAGCTCTTGCTGCTCTTCACCGTCCCTTGGCACCCTACCTACAAGCACAACAGCACTGGGGATCTGTGCTTTCCCAGAGAAGGAACATCTCACGGCGCTCAGCCTCGGCAGAGCCTCTTTCTGAAAAGGCGAACGGTCGGATCCTTCTCCCACGAGGAAGGGCCCAGCCCTGAAAGCTCTTGCTGCTCTTCACCGTCCCTTGGCACCCTACCTACAGGCACAACAGCACTGGGGATCTGTGCTTTCCCAGAGACGGAACATCTCACGGCGCTCAGCCTCGGCAGAGCCTCTTTCTGAAAAGGCGAACGGTCGGATCCTTCTCCCACGAGGAAGGGCCCAGCCCTGAAGCTCTTGCTGCTCTTCACTGTCCCCGTGCAGCCTATGCACAGGCACAACAGCATTGGGGATCTGTGCTTGCCCAGCATTGGTACACCTTTGGCTGTCCATCTCGGCATAGCATTTTTCTGAAAAGGCAAACGTCCGGCTCCTTGTCCCACAAGGAAGGTGCCAGCCCTGAAAGCTCTTGCTGCTCTTCACTGTCCCCGTGCAGCCTATGCACAGGCACAACAGCATTGGGGATCTGTGCTAGCCCATGAACGGTACACCTCACGGTGTTCGTTCTCGGCAGAGACTGTTCCGAAAAGGCAAACGTCCGGCTCCTTGTCCCACAAGGAAGGTGCCCAGCCCTGAAAGCTCTTGCTGCTCTTCACCGTCCCTTGGCACCCTACCTACAGGCACAACAGCACTGGGGATCTGTGCTTTCCCAGAGAAGGAACATCTCACGGCGCTCAGCCTCGGCAGAGCCTCTTTCTGAAAAGGCGAACGGTCGGATCCTTCTCCCACGAGGAAGGGCCCAGCCCTGAAAGCTCTTGCTGCTCTTCACCGTCCCTTGGCACCCTACCTACAGGCACAACAGCACTTGGGATCTGTGCTTTCCCAGAGACGGAACATCTCACGGCGCTCAGTCTCGGCAAGCCTCTTTCTGAAAAGGCGAACGGTCGGATCCTTCTCCCACGAGGAAGGGCCCAGCCCTGAAAGCTCTTGCTGCTCTTCACTGTCCCTTGGCACCCTACCTACAGGCACAACAGCACTGGGGATCTGTGCTTTCCCAGACACGGAACATCTCACGGCGCTCAGTCTCGGCAAGTCTCTTTCAGAAAAAGGCGAACGGTCGGATCCTTCTCCCACGAGGAAGGGCCCAGCCCTGAAAGCTCTTGCTGCTCTTCACCGTCCCTTGGCACCCTACCTACAGGCACAACAGCACTGGGGATCTGTGCTTTCCCAGACATGGAACATCTCACGGCGCTCAGCCTCGGCAAGCCTCTTTCTGAAAAGGCAAACGGTCGGATCCTTCTCCCACGAGGAAGGGCCCAGCCTTGAAAGCTCTTGCTGCTCTTCACCGTCCCTTGGCACCCTACCTACAGGCACAACAGCACTGGGGATCTGTGCTTTCCCAGAGACGGAACATCTCACGGCCCTCAGCCTCGGCAGAGCCTCTTTCTGAAAAGGCGAACGGTCGGATCCTTCTCCCACGAGAAAGGGCCCAGCCCTGAAAGCTCTTGCTGCTCTTCACCGTCCCTTGGCACCCTACCTACAGGCACAACAGCACTGGGGATCTGTGCTTTCCCAGACACGGAACATCTCACGGCGCTCAGCCTCGGCAAGCCTCTTTCTGAAAAGGCGAACGGTCGGATCCTTCTCCCACGAGGAAGGGCCCAGCCCTGAAAGCTCTTGCTGCTCTTCACCATCCCTTGGCACCCTACCTACAGGCACAACAGCACTGGGGATCTGTGCTTTCCCAGAGACGGAACATCTCACGGCGCTCAGCCTCGGCAGAGCCTCTTTCTGAAAAGGCGAACGGTCGGATCCTTCTCCCACGAGGAAGGGCCCAGCCCTGAAGCTCTTGCTGCTCTTCACTGTCCCCGTGCAGCCTATGCACAGGCACAACAGCATTGGGGATCTGTGCTTGCCCAGCATTGGTACACCTTTGGCTGTCCATCTCGGCATAGCATTTTTCTGAAAAGGCAAACGTCCGGCTCCTTGTCCCACAAGGAAGGTGCCAGCCCTGAAAGCTCTTGCTGCTCTTCACTGTCCCCGTGCAGCCTATGCACAGGCACAACAGCATTGGGGATCTGTGCTAGCCCATGAACGGTACACCTCACGGTGTTCGTTCTCGGCAGAGACTGTTCCGAAAAGGCAAACGTCCGGCTCCTTGTCCCACAAGGAAGGTGCCCAGCCCTGAAAGCTCTTGCTGCTCTTCACCGTCCCTTGGCACCCTACCTACAGGCACAACAGCACTGGGGATCTGTGCTTTCCCAGAGAAGGAACATCTCACGGCGCTCAGCCTCGGCAGAGCCTCTTTCTGAAAAGGCGAACGGTCGGATCCTTCTCCCACGAGGAAGGGCCCAGCCCTGAAAGCTCTTGCTGCTCTTCACCGTCCCTTGGCACCCTACCTACAGGCACAACAGCACTGGGGATCTGTGCTTTCCCAGAGACGGAACATCTCACGGCGCTCAGCCTCGGCAGAGCCTCTTTCTGAAAAGGCGAACGGTCGGATCCTTCTCCCACGAGGAAGGGCCCAGCCCTGAAAGCTCTTTCTGGTCTTCACCGTCCCTTGGCACCCTACCTACAGGCACAACAGCACTTGGGATCTGTGCTTTCCCAGAGACGGAACATCTCACGGCGCTCAGTCTCGGCAAGCCTCTTTCTGAAAAGGCGAACGGTCGGATCCTTCTCCCACGAGGAAGGGCCCAGCCCTGAAAGCTCTTGCTGCTCTTCACTGTCCCTTGGCACCCTACCTACAGGCACAACAGCACTGGGGATCTGTGCTTTCCCAGACACGGAACATCTCACGGCGCTCAGTCTCGGCAAGTCTCTTTCAGAAAAAGGCGAACGGTCGGATCCTTCTCCCACGAGGAAGGGCCCAGCCCTGAAAGCTCTTGCTGCTCTTCACCGTCCCTTGGCACCCTACCTACAGGCACAACAGCACTGGGGATCTGTGCTTTCCCAGACATGGAACATCTCACGGCGCTCAGCCTCGGCAAGCCTCTTTCTGAAAAGGCAAACGGTCGGATCCTTCTCCCACGAGGAAGGGCCCAGCCTTGAAAGCTCTTGCTGCTCTTCACCGTCCCTTGGCACCCTACCTACAGGCACAACAGCACTGGGGATCTGTGCTTTCCCAGAGACGGAACATCTCACGGCCCTCAGCCTCGGCAGAGCCTCTTTCTGAAAAGGCGAACGGTCGGATCCTTCTCCCACGAGAAAGGGTCCAGCCCTGAAAGCTCTTGCTGCTCTTCACCGTCCCTTGGCACCCTACCTACAGGCACAACAGCACTGGGGATCTGTGCTTTCCCAGACACGGAACATCTCACGGCGCTCAGCCTCGGCAAGCCTCTTTCTGAAAAGGCGAACGGTCGGATCCTTCTCCCACGAGGAAGGGCCCAGCCCTGAAAGCTCTTGCTGCTCTTCACCATCCCTTGGCACCCTACCTACAGGCACAACAGCACTGGGGATCTGTGCTTTCCCAGAGACGGAACATCTCACGGCGCTCAGTCTCGGCAAGCCTCTTTCTGAAAAGGCGAACGGTCGGATCCTTCTCCCACGAGGAAGGGCCCAGCCCTGAAAGCTCTTGCTGCTCTTCACTGTCCCTTGGCACCCTACCTACAGGCACAACAGCACTGGGGATCTGTGCTTTCCCAGACACGGAACATCTCACGGCGCTCAGTCTCGGCAAGTCTCTTTCAGAAAAAGGCGAACGGTCGGATCCTTCTCCCACGAGGAAGGGCCCAGCCCTGAAAGCTCTTGCTGCTCTTCACCGTCCCTTGGCACCCTACCTACAGGCACAACAGCACTGGGGATCTGTGCTTTCCCAGACATGGAACATCTCACGGCGCTCAGCCTCGGCAAGCCTCTTTCTGAAAAGGCAAACGGTCGGATCCTTCTCCCACGAGGAAGGGCCCAGCCTTGAAAGCTCTTGCTGCTCTTCACCGTCCCTTGGCACCCTACCTACAGGCACAACAGCACTGGGGATCTGTGCTTTCCCAGAGACGGAACATCTCACGGCCCTCAGCCTCGGCAGAGCCTCTTTCTGAAAAGGCGAACGGTCGGATCCTTCTCCCACGAGAAAGGGCCCAGCCCTGAAAGCTCTTGCTGCTCTTCACCGTCCCTTGGCACCCTACCTACAGGCACAACAGCACTGGGGATCTGTGCTTTCCCAGACACGGAACATCTCACGGCGCTCAGCCTCGGCAAGCCTCTTTCTGAAAAGGCGAACGGTCGGATCCTTCTCCCACGAGGAAGGGCCCAGCCCTGAAAGCTCTTGCTGCTCTTCACCATCCCTTGGCACCCTACCTACAGGCACAACAGCACTGGGGATCTGTGCTTTCCCAGAGACGGAACATCTCACGGCGCTCAGTCTCGGCAAGCCTCTTTCTGAAAAGGCGAACGGTCGGATCCTTCTCCCACGAGGAAGGGCCCAGCCCTGAAAGCTCTTGCTGCTCTTCACCGTCCCTTGGCACCCTACCTACAAGCACAACAGCACTGGGGATCTGTGCTTTCCCAGAGAAGGAACATCTCACGGCGCTCAGCCTCGGCAGAGCCTCTTTCTGAAAAGGCGAACGGTCGGATCCTTCTCCCACGAGGAAGGGCCCAGCCCTGAAAGCTCTTGCTGCTCTTCACCGTCCCTTGGCACCCTACCTACAGGCACAACAGCACTGGGGATCTGTGCTTTCCCAGAGACGGAACATCTCACGGCGCTCAGCCTCGGCAGAGCCTCTTTCTGAAAAGGCGAACGGTCGGATCCTTCTCCCACGAGGAAGGGCCCAGCCCTGAAGCTCTTGCTGCTCTTCACTGTCCCCGTGCAGCCTATGCACAGGCACAACAGCATTGGGGATCTGTGCTTGCCCAGCATTGGTACACCTTTGGCTGTCCATCTCGGCATAGCATTTTTCTGAAAAGGCAAACGTCCGGCTCCTTGTCCCACAAGGAAGGTGCCAGCCCTGAAAGCTCTTGCTGCTCTTCACTGTCCCCGTGCAGCCTATGCACAGGCACAACAGCATTGGGGATCTGTGCTAGCCCATGAACGGTACACCTCACGGTGTTCGTTCTCGGCAGAGACTGTTCCGAAAAGGCAAACGTCCGGCTCCTTGTCCCACAAGGAAGGTGCCCAGCCCTGAAAGCTCTTGCTGCTCTTCACCGTCCCTTGGCACCCTACCTACAGGCACAACAGCACTGGGGATCTGTGCTTTCCCAGAGAAGGAACATCTCACGGCGCTCAGCCTCGGCAGAGCCTCTTTCTGAAAAGGCGAACGGTCGGATCCTTCTCCCACGAGGAAGGGCCCAGCCCTGAAAGCTCTTGCTGCTCTTCACCGTCCCTTGGCACCCTACCTACAGGCACAACAGCACTGGGGATCTGTGCTTTCCCAGACACGGAACATCTCACGGCGCTCAGCCTCGGCAGAGCCTCTTTCTGAAAAGGCGAACGGTCGGATCCTTCTCCCACGAGGAAGGGCCCAGCCCTGAAAGCTCTTTCTGGTCTTCACCGTCCCTTGGCACCCTACCTACAGGCACAACAGCACTTGGGATCTGTGCTTTCCCAGAGACGGAACATCTCACGGCGCTCAGTCTCGGCAAGCCTCTTTCTGAAAAGGCGAACGGTCGGATCCTTCTCCCACGAGGAAGGGCCCAGCCCTGAAAGCTCTTGCTGCTCTTCACTGTCCCTTGGCACCCTACCTACAGGCACAACAGCACTGGGGATCTGTGCTTTCCCAGACACGGAACATCTCACGGCGCTCAGTCTCGGCAAGTCTCTTTCAGAAAAAGGCGAACGGTCGGATCCTTCTCCCACGAGGAAGGGCCCAGCCCTGAAAGCTCTTGCTGCTCTTCACCGTCCCTTGGCACCCTACCTACAGGCACAACAGCACTGGGGATCTGTGCTTTCCCAGACATGGAACATCTCACGGCGCTCAGCCTCGGCAAGCCTCTTTCTGAAAAGGCAAACGGTCGGATCCTTCTCCCACGAGGAAGGGCCCAGCCTTGAAAGCTCTTGCTGCTCTTCACCGTCCCTTGGCACCCTACCTACAGGCACAACAGCACTGGGGATGAATGCTTTCCCAGAGACGGAACATCTCACGGCCCTCAGCCTCGGCAGAGCCTCTTTCTGAAAAGGCGAACGGTCGGATCCTTCTCCCACGAGAAAGGGCCCAGCCCTGAAAGCTCTTGCTGCTCTTCACCGTCCCTTGGCACCCTACCTACAGGCACAACAGCACTGGGGATCTGTGCTTTCCCAGACACGGAACATCTCACGGCGCTCAGCCTCGGCAAGCCTCTTTCTGAAAAGGCGAACGGTCGGATCCTTCTCCCACGAGGAAGGGCCCAGCCCTGAAAGCTCTTGCTGCTCTTCACCATCCCTTGGCACCCTACCTACAGGCACAACAGCACTGGGGATCTGTGCTTTCCCAGAGACGGAACATCTCACGGCGCTCAGTCTCGGCAAGCCTCTTTCTGAAAAGGCGAACGGTCGGATCCTTCTCCGACGAGGAAGGGCCCAGCCCTGAAAGCTCTTGCTGCTCTTCACCGTCCCTTGGCACCCTACCTACAAGCACAACAGCACTGGGGATCTGTGCTTTCCCAGAGAAGGAACATCTCACGGCGCTCAGCCTCGGCAGAGCCTCTTTCTGAAAAGGCGAACGGTCGGATCCTTCTCCCACGAGGAAGGGCCCAGCCCTGAAAGCTCTTGCTGCTCTTCACCGTCCCTTGGCACCCTACCTACAGGCACAACAGCACTGGGGATCTGTGCTTTCCCAGACACGGAACATCTCACGGCGCTCAGCCTCGGCAGAGCCTCTTTCTGAAAAGGCGAACGGTCGGATCCTTCTCCCACGAGGAAGGGCCCAGCCCTGAAAGCTCTTGCTGCTCTTCACCGTCCCTTGGCACCCTACCTACAGGCACAACAGCACTTGGGATCTGTGCTTTCCCAGAGACGGAACATCTCACGGCGCTCAGCCTCGGCAAGCCTCTTTCTGAAAAGGCAAACGGTCGGATCCTGCTCCCACGAGGAAGGGCCCAGCCCTGAAAGCTCTTGCTGCTCTTCACTGTCCCTTGGCACCCTACCTACAGGCACAACAGCACTGGGGATCTGTGCTTTCCCAGAGAAGGAACATCTCACGGCGCTCAGCCTCGGCAGAGCCTCTTTCTGAAAAGGCGAACGGTCGGATCCTTCTCCCACGAGGAAGGGCCCAGCCCTGAAAGCTCTTGCTGTTCTTCACCGTCCCTTGGCACCCTACCTACAGGCACAACAGCACTGGGGATCTGTGCTTTCCCAGAGACGGAACATCTCACGGCGCTCAGTCTCGGCAAGCCTCTTTCTGAAAAGGCGAACGGTCGGATCCTTCTCCCACGAGGAAGGGCCCAGCCCTGAAAGCTCTTGCTGCTCTTCACCGTCCCTTGGCACCCTACCTACAGGCACAACAGCACTGGGGATCTGTGCTTTCCCAGAGACGGAACATCTCACGGCGCTCAGTCTCGGCAGAGCCTCTTTCTGAAAAGGCGAACGGTCGGATCCTTCTCCCACGAGGAAGGGCCCAGCCCTGAAGCTCTTGCTGCTCTTCACTGTCCCCGTGCAGCCTATGCACAGGCACAACAGCATTGGGGATCTGTGCTTGCCCAGCATTGGTACACCTTTGGCTGTCCATCTCGGCATAGCATTTTTCTGAAAAGGCAAACGTCCGGCTCCTTGTCCCACAAGGAAGGTGCCAGCCCTGAAAGCTCTTGCTGCTCTTCACTGTCCCCGTGCAGCCTATGCACAGGCACAACAGCATTGGGGATCTGTGCTAGCCCATGAACGGTACACCTCACGGTGTTCGTTCTCGGCAGAGACTGTTCCGAAAAGGCAAACGTCCGGCTCCTTGTCCCACAAGGAAGGTGCCCAGCCCTGAAAGCTCTTGCTGCTCTTCACCGTCCCTTGGCAACCTACCTACAGGCACAACAGCACTGGGGATCTGTTCTTTCCCAGAGACGGAATATCTCACGGCGCTCAGCCTCGGCAGAGCCTCTTTCTGAAAAGGCAAACGGTTGGATCCTTCTCCGACGAGGAAGGGCCCAGCCCTGAAAGCTCTTGCTGCTCTTCACCGTCCCTTGGCACCCTACCTACAGGCACAACAGCACTGGGGATCTGTGCTTTCCCAGACATGGAACATCTCACGGCGCTCAGCCTCGGCAAGCCTCTTTCTGAAAAGGCAAACGGTCGGATCCTTCTCCCACGAGGAAGGGCCCAGCCTTGAAAGCTCTTGCTGCTCTTCACCGTCCCTTGGCACCCTACCTACAGGCACAACAGCACTGGGGATCTGTGCTTTCCCAGAGACGGAACATCTCACGGCCCTCAGCCTCGGCAGAGCCTCTTTCTGAAAAGGCGAACGGTCGGATCCTTCTCCCACGAGAAAGGGCCCAGCCCTGAAAGCTCTTGCTGCTCTTCACCGTCCCTTGGCACCCTACCTACAGGCACAACAGCACTGGGGATCTGTGCTTTCCCAGACACGGAACATCTCACGGCGCTCAGCCTCGGCAAGCCTCTTTCTGAAAAGGCGAACGGTCGGATCCTTCTCCCACGAGGAAGGGCCCAGCCCTGAAAGCTCTTGCTGCTCTTCACCGTCCCTTGGCACCCTACCTACAGGCACAACAGCACTGGGGATCTGTGCTTTCCCAGAGACGGAACATCTCACGGCGCTCAGTCTCGGCAAGCCTCTTTCTGAAAAGGCGAACGGTCGGATCCTTCTCCCACGAGGAAGGGCCCAGCCCTGAAAGCTCTTGCTGCTCTTCACCGTCCCTTGGCACCCTACCTACAGGCACAACAGCACTGGGGATCTGTGCTTTCCCAGAGAAGGAACATCTCACGGCGCTCAGCCTCGGCAGAGCCTCTTTCTGAAAAGGCGAACGGTCGGATCCTTCTCCCACGAGGAAGGGCCCAGCCCTGAAAGCTCTTGCTGCTCTTCACCGTCCCTTGGCACCCTACCTACAGGCACAACAGCACTGGGGATCTGTGCTTTCCCAGACACGGAACATCTCACGGCGCTCAGTCTCGGCAAGCCTCTTTCTGAAAAGGCGAACGGTCGGATCCTTCTCCCACGAGGAAGGGCCCAGCCCTGAAAGCTCTTGCTGCTCTTCACCGTCCCTTGGCACCCTACCTACAGGCACAACAGCACTGGGGATCTGTGCTTTCCCAGAGACGGAACATCTCATGGCGCTCAGCCTCGGCAGAGCCTCTTTGTGAAAAGGCGAACGGTCGGATCCTTCTCCCACGAGGAAGGGCCCAGCCCTGAAAGCTCTTGCTGCTCTTCACCGTCCCTTGGCACCCTACCTACAGGCACAACAGCACTGGGGATCTGTGCTTTCCCAGAGACGGAACATCTCACGGCGCTCAGCCTCGGCAGAGCCTCTTTCTGAAAAGGCAAACGGTCGGATCCTTCTCCCACGAGGAAGGGCCCAGCCCTGAAAGCTCTTGCTGCTCTTCACCGTCCCTTGCCACCCTACCTACAGGCACAACAGCACTGGGGATCTGTGCTTTCCCAGACACGGAACATCTCACGGCGCTCAGTCTCGGCAAGCCTCTTTCTGTAAAGGCGAACGGTCGGATCCTTCTCCGACGAGGAAGGGCCCAGCCCTGAAAGCTCTTGCTGCTCTTCACCGTCCCTTGGCACCCTACCTACAGGCACAACAGCACTGGGGATCTGTGCTTTCCCAGAGAAGGAACATCTCACGGCGCTCAGTCTCGGCAAGCCTCTTTCTGAAAAGGCAAACGGTCGGATCCTTCTCCCACGAGGAAGGGCCCTGCCCTGAAAGCTCTTGCTGCTCTTCACCGTCCCTTGGCACCCTACCTACAGGCACAACAGCACTGGGGATCTGTGCTTTCCCAGACACGGAACATCTCACGGCGCTCAGTCTCGGCAAGCCTCTTTCTGAAAAGGCGAACGGTCGGATCCTTCTCCCACGAGGAAGGGCCCAGCCCTGAAAGCTCTTGCTGCTCTTCACCGTCCCTTGGCACCCTACCTACAGGCACAACAGCACTGGGGATCTGTGCTTTCCCAGAGACGGAACATCTCACGGCGCTCAGTCTCGGCAGATCCTCTTTCTGAAAAGGCGAACGGTCGGATCCTTCTCCCACGAGGAAGGGCCCAGCCCTGAAAGCTCTTTCTGCTCTTCACCGTCCCTTGGCACCCTACCTACAGGCACAACAGCACTGGGGATCTGTGCTTTCCCAGAGACGGAACATCTCACGGCGCTCAGCCTCGGCAGAGCCTCTTTCTGAAAAGGCGAACGGTCGGATCCTTCTCCCACGAGGAAGGGCCCAGCCCTGAAAGCTCTTGCTGCTCTTCACCGTCCCTTGGCACCCTACCTACAGGCACAACAGCACTGGGGATCTGTGCTTTCCCAGAGACGGAACATCTCACGGCGCTCAGTCTCGGCAGAGCCTCTTTCTGAAAAGGCGAACGGTCGGATCCTTCTCCCATGAGGAAGGGCCCAGCCCTGAAAGCTCTTGCTGCTCTTCACCGTCCCTTGGCACCCTACCTACAGGCACAACAGCACTGGGGATCTGTGCTTTCCCAGACATGAAACATCTCACGGCGCTCAGTCTCGGCAAGCCTCTTTCTGAAAAGGCAAACGGTCGGATCCTTCTCCGACGAGGAAGGGCCCAGCCCTGAAAGCTCTTGCTGCTCTTCACCGTCCCTTGGCACCCTACCTACAGGCACAACAGCACTGGGGATCTGTGCTTTCCCAGACACGGAACATCTCACGGCGCTCAGCCTCGGCAAGCCTCTTTCTGAAAAGGCAAACGGTCGGATCCTTCTCCCACGAGGAAGGGCCCAGCCCTGAAAGCTCTTGCTGCTCTTCACCGTCCCTTGCCACCCTACCTACAGGCACAACAGCACTGGGGATCTGTGCTTTCCCAGAGACGGAACATCTCACGGCGCTCAGCCTCGGCAGAGCCTCTTTCAGAAAAAGGCGAACGGTCGGATCCTTCTCCCACGAGGAAGGGCCCAGCCCTGAAAGCTCTTGCTGCTCTTCACCGTCCCTTGGCACCCTACCTACAGGCACAACAGCACTGGGGATTTGTGCTTTCCCAGAGACGGAACATCTCACGGCGCTCAGCCTCGGCAGAGCCTCTTTCTGAAAAGGCAAACGGTCGGATCCTTCTCCCACGAGGAAGGGCCCAGCCCTGAAAGCTCTTGCTGCTCTTCACCGTCCCTTGGCACCCTACCTACAGGCACAACAGCACTGGGGATCTGTGCTTTCCCAGAGACGGAACATCTCACGGCGCTCAGCCTCGGCAGAGCCTCTTTCTGAAAAGGCGAACGGTCGGATCCTTCTCCCACGAGGAAGGGCCCAGCCCTGAAAGCTCTTGCTGCTCTTCACCGTCCCTTGGCACCCTACCTACAGGCACAACAGCACTGGGGATCTGTGCTTTCCCAGAGACGGAACATCTCACGGCGCTCAGCCTCGGCAGAGCCTCTTTCTGAAAAGGCGAACGGTCGGATCCTTCTCCCACGAGGAAGGGCCCAGCCCTGAAAGCTCTTGCTGCTCTTCACCGTCCCTTGGCACCCTACCTACAGGCACAACAGCACTGGGGATCTGTGCTTTCCCAGAGACGGAACATCTCACGGCGCTCAGCCTCGGCAGAGCCTCTTTCTGAAAAGGCGAACGGTCGGATCCTTCTCCGACGAGGAAGGGCCCAGCCCTGAAAGCTCTTGCTGCTCTTCACCGTCCCTTGGCACCCTACCTACAGGCACAACAGCACTGGGGATCTGTGCTTTCCCAGACACGGAACATCTCACGGCGCTCAGTCTCGGCAAGCCTCTTTCTGTAAAGGCGAACGGTCGGATCCTTCTCCGACGAGGAAGGGCCCAGCCCTGAAAGCTCTTGCTGCTCTTCACCGTCCCTTGGCACCCTACCTACAGGCACAACAGCACTGGGGATCTGTGCTTTCCCAGAGAAGGAACATCTCACGGCGCTCAGTCTCGGCAAGCCTCTTTCTGAAAAGGCAAACGGTCGGATCCTTCTCCCACGAGGAAGGGCCCTGCCCTGAAAGCTCTTGCTGCTCTTCACCGTCCCTTGGCACCCTACCTACAGGCACAACAGCACTGGGGATCTGTGCTTTCCCAGACACGGAACTTCTCACGGCGCTCAGTCTCGGCAAGCCTCTTTCTGAAAAGGCGAACGGTCGGATCCTTCTCCCACGAGGAAGGGCCCAGCCCTGAAAGCTCTTGCTGCTCTTCACCGTCCCTTGGCACCCTACCTACAGGCACAACAGCACTGGGGATCTGTGCTTTCCCAGAGACGGAACATCTCACGGCGCTCAGTCTCGGCAGATCCTCTTTCTGAAAAGGCGAACGGTCGGATCCTTCTCCCACGAGGAAGGGCCCAGCCCTGAAAGCTCTTTCTGCTCTTCACCGTCCCTTGGCACCCTACCTACAGGCACAACAGCACTGGGGATCTGTGCTTTCCCAGAGACGGAACATCTCACGGCGCTCAACCTCGGCAGAGCCTCTTTCTGAAAAGGCGAACGGTCGGATCCTTCTCCCACGAGGAAGGGCCCAGCCCTGAAAGCTCTTGCTGCTCTTCACCGTCCCTTGGCACCCTACCTACAGGCACAACAGCACTGGGGATCTGTGCTTTCCCAGAGACGGAACATCTCACGGCGCTCAGTCTCGGCAGAGCCTCTTTCTGAAAAGGCGAACGGTCGGATCCTTCTCCCATGAGGAAGGGCCCAGCCCTGAAAGCTCTTGCTGCTCTTCACCGTCCCTTGGCACCCTACCTACAGGCACAACAGCACTGGGGATCTGTGCTTTCCCAGACATGAAACATCTCACGGCGCTCAGTCTCGGCATGCCTCTTTCTGAAAAGGCAAACGGTCGGATCCTTCTCCGACGAGGAAGGGCCCAGCCCTGAAAGCTCTTGCTGCTCTTCACCGTCCCTTGGCACCCTACCTACAGGCACAACAGCACTGGGGATCTGTGCTTTCCCAGAGACGGAACATCTCACGGCGCTCAGCTTCGGCAAGCCTCTTTCTGAAAAGGCAAACGGTCGGATCCTTCTCCCACGAGGAAGGGCCCAGCCCTGAAAGCTCTTGCTGCTCTTCACCGTCCCTTGGCACCCTACCTACAGGCACAACAGCACTGGGGATCTGTGCTTTCCCAGAGAAGGAACATCTCACGGCGCTCAGTCTCGGCAAGCCTCTTTCTGAAAAGGCAAACGGTCGGATCCTTCTCCCACGAGGAAGGGCCCTGCCCTGAAAGCTCTTGCTGCTCTTCACCGTCCCTTGGCACCCTACCTACAGGCACAACAGCACTGGGGATCTGTGCTTTCCCAGACACGGAACATCTCACGGCGCTCAGTCTCGGCAAGCCTCTTTCTGAAAAGGCGAACGGTCGGATCCTTCTCCCACGAGGAAGGGCCCAGCCCTGAAAGCTCTTGCTGCTCTTCACCGTCCCTTGGCACCCTACCTACAGGCACAACAGCACTGGGGATCTGTGCTTTCCCAGAGACGGAACATCTCACGGCGCTCAGTCTCGGCAGATCCTCTTTCTAAAAAGGCGAACGGTCGGATCCTTCTCCCACGAGGAAGGGCCCAGCCCTGAAAGCTCTTTCTGCTCTTCACCGTCCCTTGGCACCCTACCTACAGGCACAACAGCACTGGGGATCTGTGCTTTCCCAGGGACGGAACATCTCACGGCGCTCAGCCTCGGCAGAGCCTCTTTCTGAAAAGGCGAACGGTCGGATCCTTCTCCCACGAGGAAGGGCCCAGCCCTGAAAGCTCTTTCTGCTCTTCACCGTCCCTTGGCACCCTACCTACAGGCACAACAGCACTGGGGATCTGTGCTTTCCCAGGGACGGAACATCTCACGGCGCTCAGTCTCGGCAGAGCCTCTTTCTGAAAAGGCGAACGGTCGGATCCTTCTCCCATGAGGAAGGGCCCAGCCCTGAAAGCTCTTGCTGCTCTTCACCGTCCCTTGGCACCCTACCTACAGGCACAACAGCACTGGGGATCTGTGCTTTCCCAGACATGAAACATCTCACGGCGCTCAGTCTCGGCAAGCCTCTTTCTGAAAAGGCAAACGGTCGGATCCTTCTCCGACGAGGAAGGGCCCAGCCCTGAAAGCTCTTGCTGCTCTTCACCGTCCCTTGGCACCCTACCTACAGGCACAACAGCACTGGGGATCTGTGCTTTCCCAGAGACGGAACATCTCACGGCGCTCAGCCTCGGCAAGCCTCTTTCTGAAAAGGCAAACGGTCGGATCCTTCTCCCACGAGGAAGGGCCCAGCCCTGAAAGCTCTTGCTGCTCTTCACCGTCCCTTGGCACCCTACCTACAGGCACAACAGCACTGGGGATCTGTGCTTTCCCAGAGACGGAACATCTCACGGCGCTCAGCCTCGGCAGAGCCTCTTTCAGAAAAAGGCGAACGGTCGGATCCTTCTCCGACGAGGAAGGGCCCAGCCCTGAAAGCTCTTGCTGCTCTTCACCGTCCCTTGGCACCCTACCTACAGGCACAACAGCACTGGGGATTTGTGCTTTCCCAGAGACGGAACATCTCACGGCGCTCAGCCTCGGCAGAGCCTCTTTCTGAAAAGGCAAACGGTCGGATCCTTCTCCCACGAGGAAGGGCCCAGCCCTGAAAGCTCTTGCTGCTCTTCACCGTCCCTTGGCACCCTACCTACAGGCACAACAGCACTGGGGATCTGTGCTTTCCCAGAGACGGAACATCTCACGGCGCTCAGCCTCGGCAGAGCCTCTTTCTGAAAAGGCGAACGGTCGGATCCTTCTCCCACGAGGAAGGGCCCAGCCCTGAAAGCTCTTGCTGCTCTTCACCGTCCCTTGGCACCCTACCTACAGGCACAACAGCACTGGGGATCTGTGCTTTCCCAGAGACGGAACATCTCACGGCGCTCAGCCTCGGCAGAGCCTCTTTCTGAAAAGGCGAACGGTCGGATCCTTCTCCCACGAGGAAGGGCCCAGCCCTGAAAGCTCTTGCTGCTCTTCACCGTCCCTTGGCACCCTACCTACAGGCACAACAGCACTGGGGATCTGTGCTTTCCCAGAGACGGAACATCTCACGGCGCTCAGCCTCGGCAGAGCCTCTTTCTGAAAAGGCGAACGGTCGGATCCTTCTCCCACGAGGAAGGGCCCAGCCCTGAAAGCTCTTGCTGCTCTTCACCGTCCCTTGGCACCCTACCTACAGGCACAACAGCACTGGGGATCTGTGCTTTCCCAGACACGGAACATCTCACGGCGCTCAGTCTCAGCAAGCCTCTTTCTGAAAAGGCAAACGGTCGGATCCTTCTCCCACGAGGAAGGGCCCAGCCCTGAAAGCTCTTGCTGCTCTTCACCGTCCCTTGCCACCCTACCTACAGGCACAACAGCACTGGGGATCTGTGCTTTCCCAGACACGGAACATCTCACGGCGCTAAGCCTCGGCAACCCTCTTTCTGAAAAGGCGAACGGTCGGATCCTTCTCCCACGAGGAAGGGCCCAGCCCTGAAAGCTCTTGCTGCTCTTCACCGTCCCTTGGCACCCTACCTACAGGCACAACAGCACTGGGGATCTGTGCTTTCCCAGACACGGAACATCTCACGGCGCTCAGTCTCGGCAAGCCTCTTTCTGTAAAGGCGAACGGTTGGATCCTTCTCCCACGAGGAAGGGCCCAGCCCTGAAAGCTCTTGCTGCTCTTCACCGTCCCTTGGCACCCTACCTACAGGCACAACAGCACTGGGGATCTGTGCTTTCCCAGACACGGAACATCTCACGGCGCTCAGTCTCGGCAAGCCTCTTTCTGAAAAGGCAAACGGTCGGATCCTTCTCCGACGAGGAAGGGCCCAGCCCTGAAAGCTCTTGCTGCTCTTCACCGTCCCTTGGCACCCTACCTACAGGCACAACAGCACTGGGGATCTGTGCTTTCCCAGACACGGAACATCTCACGGCGCTCAGCCTCGGCAAGCCTCTTTCTGAAAAGGCGAACGGTCGGATCCTTCTCCCACGAGGAAGGGCCCAGCCCTGAAAGCTCTTGCTGCTCTTCACCGTCCCTTGGCACCCTACCTACAGGCACAACAGCACTGGGGATCTGTGCTTTCCCAGAGACGGAACATCTCACGGCGCTCAGTCTCGGCAAGCCTCTTTCTGAAAAGGCGAACGGTCGGATCCTTCTCCCACGAGGAAGGGCCCAGCCCTGAAAGCTCTTGCTGCTCTTCACCGTCCCTTGGCACCCTACCTACAGGCACAACAGCACTGGGGATCTGTGCTTTCCCAGAGACGGAACATCTCATGGCGCTCAGCCTTGGCAGAGCCTCTTTCTGAAAAGGCGAACGGTCGGATCCTTCTCCCACGAGGAAGGGCCCAGCCCTGAAAGCTCTTGCTGCTCTTCACCGTCCCTTGGCACCCTACCTACAGGCACAACAGCACTGGGGATCTGTGCTTTCCCAGAGACGGAACATCTCACGGCGCTAAGCCTCGGCAACCCTCTTTCTGAAAAGGCGAACGGTCGGATCCTTCTCCCACGAGGAAGGGCCCAGCCCTGAAAGCTCTTGCTGCTCTTCACCGTCCCTTGGCACCCTACCTACAGGCACAACAGCACTGGGGATCTGTGCTTTCCCAGACAAGGAACATCTCACGGCGCTCAGTCTCGGCAAGCCTCTTTCTGAAAAGGCAAACGGTCGGATCCTTCTCCCACGAGGAAGGGCCCAGCCCTGAAAGCTCTTGCTGCTCTTCACCGTCCCTTGGCACCCTACCTACAGGCACAACAGCACTGGGGATCTGTGCTTTCCCAGACACGGAACATCTCACGGCGCTCAGTCTCGGCATGCCTCTTTCTGTAAAGGCGAACGGTCGGATCCTTCTCCCACGAGGAAGGGCCCAGCCCTGAAAGCTCTTGCTGCTCTTCACCGTCCCTTGCCACCCTACCTACAGGCACAACAGCACTGGGGATCTGTGCTTTCCCAGAGACGGAACATCTCACGGCGCTCAGTCTCGGCAGATCCTCTTTCTGAAAAGGCGAACGGTCGGATCCTTCTCCCACGAGGAAGGGCCCAGCCCTGAAAGCTCTTGCTGCTCTTCACCGTCCCTTGGCACCCTACCTACAGGCACAACAGCACTGGGGATCTGTGCTTTCCCAGAGACGGAACATCTCACGGCGCTCAGTCTCGGCAAGCCTCTTCCTGTAAAGGCGAACGGTCGGATCCTTCTCCGACGAGGAAGGGCCCAGCCCTGAAAGCTCTTGCTGCTCTTCACCGTCCCTTGGCACCCTACCTACAGGCACAACAGCACTGGGCATCTGTGCTTTCCCAGAGACGGAACATCTCACGGCGCTCAGTCTCGGCAAGCCTCTTTCTGAAAAGGCAAACGATCGGATCCTTCTCCCACGAGGAAGGGCCCAGCCCTGAAAGCTCTTGCTGCTCTTCACCGTCCCTTGGCACCCTACCTACAGGCACAACAGCACTGGGGATCTGTGCTTTCCCAGACACGGAACATCTCACGGCGCTCAGTCTCGGCAAGCCTCTTTCTGAAAAGGCGAACGGTCGGATCCTTCTCCCACGAGGAAGGGCCCAGCCCTGAAAGCTCTTGCTGCTCTTCACCGTCCCTTGGCACCCTACCTACAGGCACAACAGCACTGGGGATCTGTGCTTTCCCAGAGACGGAACATCTCACGGCGCTCAGTCTCGGCAGATCCTCTTTCTGAAAAGGCGAACGGTCGGATCCTTCTCCCACGAGGAAGGGCCCAGCCCTGAAAGCTCTTGCTGCTCTTCACCGTCCCTTGGCACCCTACCTACAGGCACAACAGCACTGGGCATCTGTGCTTTCCCAGAGACGGAACATCTCACGGCGCTCAGTCTCGGCAAGCCTCTTTCTGAAAAGGCAAACGATCGGATCCTTCTCCCACGAGGAAGGGCCCAGCCCTGAAAGCTCTTGCTGCTCTT